>NW_028300865.1:0-373750 GCF_049000335.1 Polistes dominula
CCCTGACGCAACCCCGACGCAACCCTGACGCAACCCCGACGCAACCCCGACGCAACCCTGACGCAACCCCGACGCACCTCTGACGCAACCCTGACGCAACCCCGACGCAACCCTGACGCAACCCCGACGCAACCCTGACGCAACCCTGACGCAACCCTGACGCAACCCCGACGCAACCCTGACGCAACCCCGACGCAACCCTGACGCAACCCTGACGCAACCCTGACGCAACCCCGACGCAACCCTGACGCAACCCTGACGCAACCCTGACGCAACCCTGACGCAACCCTGACGCAACCCTGACGCAACCCTGACTGCAACCTTGACGCAACCCTGACGCAACCCTGACGCAACCCTGACGCAACCCTGACGCAACCCTGACGCAACCCTGACGCAACCCTGACGCAACCCTGACGCAACCCTGACGCAACCCCTGACGCAACCCTGACGCAACCCTGACGCAACCCTGACGCAACCCTGACGCAACCCTGACGCAACCCTGACGCAACCCTGACGCAACCCTGACGCAACCCTGACGCAACCCTGACGCAACCCTGACGCAACCCTGACGCAACCCTGACGCAACCCTGACGCAACCCTGACGCAACCCTGACGCAACCCTGACGCAACCCTGACGCAACCCTGACGCAACCCTGACGCAACCCTGACGCAACCCTGACGCAACCCTGACGCAACCCTGACGCAACCCTGACGCAACCCTGACGCAACCCTGACGCAACCCTGACGCAACCCTGACGCAACCCTGACGCAACCCTGACGCAACCCTGACGCAACCCTGACGCAACCCTGACGCAACCCTGACGCAACCCTGACGCAACCCTGACGCAACCCTGACGCAACCCTGACGCAACCCTGACGCAACCCTGACGCAACCCTGACGCAACCCTGACGCAACCCTGACGCAACCCTGACGCAACCCTGACGCAACCCTGACGCAACCCTGACGCAACCCTGACGCAACCCTGACGCAACCCTGACGCAACCCTGACGCAACCCTGACGCAACCCTGACGCAACCCTGACGCAACCCTGACGCAACCCTGACGCAACCCTGACGCAACCCTGACGCAACCCTGACGCAACCCTGACGCAACCCTGACGCAACCCTGACGCAACCCTGACGCAACCCTGACGCAACCCTGACGCAACCCTGACGCAACCCTGACGCAACCCTGACGCAACCCTGACGCAACCCTGACGCAACCCTGACGCAACCCTGACGCAACCCTGACGCAACCCTGACGCAACCCTGACGCAACCCTGACGCAACCCTGACGCAACCCTGACGCAACCCTGACGCAACCCTGACGCAACCCTGACGCAACCCTGACGCAACCCTGACGCAACCCTGACGCAACCCTGACGCAACCCTGACGCAACCCTGACGCAACCCTGACGCAACCCTGACGCAACCCTGACGCAACCCTGACGCAACCCTGACGCAACCCTGACGCAACCCTGACGCAACCCTGACGCAACCCTGACGCAACCCTGACGCAACCCTGACGCAACCCTGACGCAACCCTGACGCAACCCTGACGCAACCCTGACGCAACCCTGACGCAACCCTGACGCAACCCTGACGCAACCCTGACGCAACCCTGACGCAACCCTGACGCAACCCTGACGCAACCCTGACGCAACCCTGACGCAACCCTGACGCAACCCTGACGCAACCCTGACGCAACCCTGACGCAACCCTGACGCAACCCTGACGCAACCCTGACGCAACCCTGACGCAACCCTGACGCAACCCTGACGCAACCCTGACGCAACCCTGACGCAACCCTGACGCAACCCTGACGCAACCCTGACGCAACCCTGACGCAACCCTGACGCAACCCTGACGCAACCCTGACGCAACCCTGACGCAACCCTGACGCAACCCTGACGCAACCCTGACGCAACCCTGACGCAACCCTGACGCAACCCTGACGCAACCCTGACGCAACCCTGACGCAACCCTGACGCAACCCTGACGCAACCCTGACGCAACCCTGACGCAACCCTGACGCAACCCTGACGCAACCCTGACGCAACCCTGACGCAACCCTGACGCAACCCTGACGCAACCCTGACGCAACCCTGACGCAACCCTGACGCAACCCTGACGCAACCCTGACGCAACCCTGACGCAACCCTGACGCAACCCTGACGCAACCCTGACGCAACCCTGACGCAACCCTGACGCAACCCTGACGCAACCCTGACGCAACCCTGACGCAACCCTGACGCAACCCTGACGCAACCCTGACGCAACCCTGACGCAACCCTGACGCAACCCTGACGCAACCCTGACGCAACCCTGACGCAACCCTGACGCAACCCTGACGCAACCCTGACGCAACCCTGACGCAACCCTGACGCAACCCTGACGCAACCCTGACGCAACCCTGACGCAACCCTGACGCAACCCTGACGCAACCCTGACGCAACCCTGACGCAACCCTGACGCAACCCTGACGCAACCCTGACGCAACCCTGACGCAACCCTGACGCAACCCTGACGCAACCCTGACGCAACCCTGACGCAACCCTGACGCAACCCTGACGCAACCCTGACGCAACCCTGACGCAACCCTGACGCAACCCTGACGCAACCCTGACGCAACCCTGACGCAACCCTGACGCAACCCTGACGCAACCCTGACGCAACCCTGACGCAACCCTGACGCAACCCTGACGCAACCCTGACGCAACCCTGACGCAACCCTGACGCAACCCTGACGCAACCCTGACGCAACCCTGACGCAACCCTGACGCAACCCTGACGCAACCCTGACGCAACCCTGACGCAACCCTGACGCAACCCTGACGCAACCCTGACGCAACCCTGACGCAACCCTGACGCAACCCTGACGCAACCCTGACGCAACCCTGACGCAACCCTGACGCAACCCTGACGCAACCCTGACGCAACCCTGACGCAACCCTGACGCAACCCTGACGCAACCCTGACGCAACCCTGACGCAACCCTGACGCAACCCTGACGCAACCCTGACGCAACCCTGACGCAACCCTGACGCAACCCTGACGCAACCCTGACGCAACCCTGACGCAACCCTGACGCAACCCTGACGCAACCCTGACGCAACCCTGACGCAACCCTGACGCAACCCTGACGCAACCCTGACGCAACCCTGACGCAACCCTGACGCAACCCTGACGCAACCCTGACGCAACCCTGACGCAACCCTGACGCAACCCTGACGCAACCCTGACGCAACCCTGACGCAACCCTGACGCAACCCTGACGCAACCCTGACGCAACCCTGACGCAACCCTGACGCAACCCTGACGCAACCCTGACGCAACCCTGACGCAACCCTGACGCAACCCTGACGCAACCCTGACGCAACCCTGACGCAACCCTGACGCAACCCTGACGCAACCCTGACGCAACCCTGACGCAACCCTGACGCAACCCTGACGCAACCCTGACGCAACCCTGACGCAACCCTGACGCAACCCTGACGCAACCCTGACGCAACCCTGACGCAACCCTGACGCAACCCTGACGCAACCCTGACGCAACCCTGACGCAACCCTGACGCAACCCTGACGCAACCCTGACGCAACCCTGACGCAACCCTGACGCAACCCTGACGCAACCCTGACGCAACCCTGACGCAACCCTGACGCAACCCTGACGCAACCCTGACGCAACCCTGACGCAACCCTGACGCAACCCTGACGCAACCCTGACGCAACCCTGACGCAACCCTGACGCAACCCTGACGCAACCCTGACGCAACCCTGACGCAACCCTGACGCAACCCTGACGCAACCCTGACGCAACCCTGACGCAACCCTGACGCAACCCTGACGCAACCCTGACGCAACCCTGACGCAACCCTGACGCAACCCTGACGCAACCCTGACGCAACCCTGACGCAACCCTGACGCAACCCTGACGCAACCCTGACGCAACCCTGACGCAACCCTGACGCAACCCTGACGCAACCCTGACGCAACCCTGACGCAACCCTGACGCAACCCTGACGCAACCCTGACGCAACCCTGACGCAACCCTGACGCAACCCTGACGCAACCTTTGAAAAAACCCAAAAAAACAAATACACAAACTCTTAAAATACCCAAAAAAACATATACACAAACTCTGAAAAAAACATATACACAAACTTTTAAAATACCCAAAAAAACATATACACAAACTCTTAAAATACCAAAAAAAACATATACACAAACTTTTAAAATACCCAAAAAAACATATACACAAACTTTTAAAATACCCAAAAAAACATATACACAAACTTTTAAAATACCCAAAAAAACATATACACAAACTCTGAAAAAACCCAAAAAAACATATACACAAACTTTTAAAATACCAAAAAAAACATATACACAAACTTTTAAAATACCCAAAAAAACATATACACAAACTTTTAAAATACCCAAAAAAACATATACACAAACTCTGAAAAAACCCAAAAAAACATATACACAAACTCTTAAAAACCCACAAAAAAACATATACACAAATTCTAACTACACCCAAAAAAAAACATAAACACACAAACTCCTAATAAACCCAATAAAAAAAAAAAATAAATAAATAAATTGATACACACATACTGACTTAACCCTCGCGCGCGTGAATATTAAAACGCACACACACATAATGAACGAACCCTCGCGCGTGACCTTGACCCACATAATGAATGAAACTCGCGCGCGACCTTGCCCTGGATGTCCTTGACCTTCGATGACCTTGACCTGTAAAATCGGCTACAGGCACGGCCTCACGATTGATTGCCACCCCATTAACTAGAGACCAGGCCCCCTCTAATACTAGAAGACCCCCAATTTTCTTATTCTAATTTTTACTACTACTACTACTATTATTTCATGCTTCTACTATTTCATAGTTCTACTACTACTACTATTTCATGCTTCTACTATTACTACTACTATTTCAAGCTACTACTACATGCAACTACTACTACTACTCCTCATCATCCCATTTTCCAAAGGCTGTCATTCTCAGGAGCAAGCTGAATACAACGCTCAGGCCTAAGCGTGTATTGCAACCTGCTCCTGAGCGCAGCCACAGGAGTACTCTGCTTCTGCAGAGTCGGGGTCGCACCCCGATGCGTTAAAATACATGCGCTTTTCACCTCCCTTTATACTAAATTGGCAAGCCCAACGCTATCGAGTTCAAGACGCCATCTCGTAATTATATATGCAAATGAACTGTACAGCTGACATACATCAAGTTGTAATGGCTTCTCCCTCTTGTCAATCTCGCATGACATCCATTACTTTACTTAAAAATAACATTGCCTTTTATTTTTTTTTTATTCTATCTTATTATATACACAAGTGCAAATATTCTTGTTGTTGTTGTTGTTTAAAATCTTTTATAAACTAATGTGCAGTGGTCGTCTATTTATTGTAATATAGTAAAATCTATTATGTGCAATGATTTATTTCTTCTTAAAGTAACATAACCACCATACGTGCCAATTTTATCTTTCTAACGTGATATAGCCTCTTAAAAAAATTAATAATTTTCATTATACGTTATTACACATATATCTACAAGTAAAGTGGTATTTTTCTTATGCTAACATATCCATACTTAGTGAAATGGTTTGCTATTTTAATTACATATAACCTCTCTCAAGTGCAATGGTTTTCTATTTAACTTTTTACATAACCTTTAGTGCAATGGTTATTAAATTAACACGTTCCGTTCATTATATGTACAACTCACGTGGTTATTACATAATTATTTAATATACTAAAAGGTTTGTGTTTATAATAAATTCAATTCTCTATTAAAATGTTCATGCATTAAAAAAAAAAATTCCTTATACGACAAAAAACACATAAATTTGTTTCATAATTAAATTTTACAATAATTAATAATGACATATAATGTTTGATTTCATTAAAGGAAAATTTCAATGGCTTGGATGATAGGATAGGTTATAAAAAAGAAATAAAATTTGACACAAAACGTGGTAATCCAAAGTAACCTAAAGTGTGCAATGGTATACTTTGTAAGTCGACAAGTAACCTTCTTTAAAGTGCAATGGTATACTTTTCCTGTCGACCTGTAACCTGTACAGTGCAATAATATTCTTTTTTCATTTACATAATAATAGTAAGTACAATGATATTCTTCTTAAGTTAACATAATACTAATAATAATAAGTACAATGGTTTTCTTTTTTAGATCACAAACACAAATCCAATGGCTTTCTTCTTAAGCAGATATCTAACATCAAGTTAAATGAATTTCTTCTTAAGGAAATATCAAACGTCAAGTCCAATGGTTTTTTTTTCTTCACAAGATATCAAACATCAAGTCCAATGGGTTTCTTCTTAAGGTGATTTGGTGATCACTGCAAAAAAAGAGAAGAGAATAAGAAAAGAATTATTATAAATAAAAACAATATTATTCACTTAATTATGATTGCATCACTGTAAGAAATTTTGTTAATTAAATACTTTACACTTTACTACACAATACTTTACACAAAAGTACAATGTGACAGCAGGTAGCCATCTTGAATTTGTCCTAGAGATGTGTTTTCTTTCGTCGTCTAGATGGCGATACATATTCTCTCTACCAGTCGGTAACTAAAGTAAAAATTTATGTTAACTTTTACTAAATTAATTATATTATATTAATTCACGTTTTATATGACAAAAATAAATGTATTTTAAACAATATTATAATACTTACTTCTTTAAACAACATCCTATTTCCATTATAAAATACATGATGGTATTTCTACAAAAAAAACACAAATGAATTCATACAAATATATACATTTTTATGCTCTTAGTCTATTCCCAATAAAATAAGTGTACATTAATAAATTTAGTACATATAGTAAGAACTGCAAACATTAGAATGTAATTAATCATTTCTTTTCTTAATTTGTGATAACTAGGAAACATTTTTTCTATCTAATATTCTTTTCATAAAATATTACTACTCTATATATGGTTTGCTTCTAGTGCAAGTATAAACAGTGACATAACCATAACTGCAATGATTTTCTATTTCAATTAACACAACTTCAAATTCAATGCTATTCTAAACTTTCTATTTCAAAAATATTTCATTAATATGCTAAAATGTATATATGTTAATAATAAATTCAATTGTCTACTAAAATATTTCTATTAAAATGTTCATGCATTATAAATAAATAAAAAAATACCTTATACGACCAAAAAAAACATATAAGTTTCTTAACTTGTAACATTTACAATAATTAATACTTACATGTAATGGTTGATTTTATTAAAGGAAAATTAAATGGCTTGGATGATAGGATAGGTGATAAAAAAGAAATAAAATTTGACACAAAACGTGGTAATCCAAAGTAACCTAAAGTGTGCAATGGTATACTTTGTAAGTCGACAAGTAACCTTTAAAGTGCAATGGTATACTTTTCCTGTCGACCTGTCCACCTGTACAGTGCAATAATATTCTTTTTACATTTACATAATAATAGTAAGTACAATGATATTCCTTTTAACTTAACATAATAATAATAATAATAAGTACAATGGTTTTCTTTTTTAGATCACAAACACAAATCCAATGGTTTTCTTCTTAAGCAGATATCTAACATCAAGTTAAATGGATTTCTTCTTAAGGAAATATCAAACGTCAAGTCCAATGGTTTTTTTTTCCTCACAAGATATCACACATCAAGTCCAATAGTTTTTTTTTCTTCAGAAGATATCACACATCAAATCCAATGGTTTTCTTCTTAAGCTGAATTGCCGAGCACTAATCACTAAACAAAAAGAATAGAATATGAACACTTAATTATTATTGTAAATAAAAACAATATTATTCACTTAATTAAAGCATCACTATTGAATTTTTTGTAATTAAATACTTAACTTTATTGCACGTGGCAGTATACAATGGCAGGTGGCCATCTTGATTGTGTCCAAGCGCGATGTATTTTCTTTCGTCTAGATGAAGAAACATATTGTACTTGTCGGTAAGTGAATTAAATATTTCCATCATTTGATGATAACAGCATAATCTTACCAGTCGGTACAATAAAGTAATAGCTAGTACCGCTGCTAGATGGCGATACGTATTCTCTTTACCAGTCGGTGTAAATTTCCTAATATACATTTTTATTAATTGATTAAAAAGTTAATAAAATCCCAATCATTTATACTATATGATAACAAAATAAATGTATTTGAATAATATTATAATATTTACTTCCTCTTTAAAATAACTTATTATAATATTTACCTCTTTACATATTTTTGTCTAGATTAGTTTGTAATAATAGCAGCTGCATATTCTTTTTCCATAATAATAGTAATGAAATGAAATGAAATTCCTTGCAAAAGAAAGTATTAATTAATAAATACATCAATTTTTCTTGTCAGCTAATGGAAAAAAAATTAATATCTTCTATTACCGTGTGTACGTAAAACTTGATAAAAAATTTTGACATGAATTGAATGTCGTTAATATAATAATGTATTTGCCACGTGTGTTATCCACATATATGTCTTGTAATGATAACTAAGATATACATTTCTTCTCGTCTTCTTTTGATAAAATATTACACTATATACATATATTATTTTCTCGCAGTGCAAGTATCATAAGAACACAGAATGCATTAAACTGGAATTGCGTGCAGCAGAATTAAAGTGATGGTTAAAAAAACCCTCATGACTGTATGTGATATTTGGTTATGGATGGAGTCATAGGATTGCGTGGAAAGTTGAAGTGATGGTTTAAAAATCCCTCATGATCGTGTGGAGTCTCTCCTTTTGAATGGTGTCATTGGTGTGCGTGGAGAGTTGGTGTGATGGAATTGTATGTAAAGTTATTTTGCTAAGAAAAGGGACAGAAATGTTTAGATAATGCATAAAGTTAAGAGACAAACTAATCCACACATATATTTTAATAATTAGTAAAATTTCGTATAACAAAATACATATAGATGTACCTTAGTAGTAACTAATATTTGTTAAAATAAATTGATATAATGAGAACATCCTGAATTCATCTATATATACTCGGATTTAATAAAGAAAATTATTTTCCTTTGGTTATGACGTAATACTATTGTACCACACACCAATACATCCCATTTGTAACTATTTTCATCCAGAATTGGCAATCACTAATCACTAAAAAGAGAAGAGAATAGAAAAGAATTATTCTAAATACAAAATATTATTCTTTTGATTATGATTGCATCACTATTGCATTTCTTTAATTAAATATTTAATAGTGCACGTGGTAGGACACACGACACGGCAGCCATCTTGAATTTTTCCTCTGAAATTTTTTGCCCGCGAAAATTCAAATAATAAGAAATGTTTCTTTCTCATTAATCCGTAACCACGAAATTGATTATAATAATAATAATAATACTTTCATTATCTGAAACAATATTTATTTTGCAAGTGTGTTTATGTAATCTTTTAAAAATAATTCATAAATATGTCACTTTTTTTGTTGTTCAGTTAATAAAAGTCGATTACTGTAACATGAATTACTACTACTACATATAATTGTACATGCATCGAAATATTTTGTTATATAATAATTAATTTTTCATGAAATTATACTCTTATGGTCACGTAAGAGAATTGAAATATGTATGTGTATATATAGAGTATATATTAATGATGATGCTGCTGATGATGATGATGATGATCTAACATAAAAGACACAGTCGAGGCAAATTCCTTTCTGATTTTACATTTTCTTTGATCCAATTAATCACCCCGTTCATTTATATAAAATTATATGTCGATACAGTCGACGATGATAAGTCGCAGCACAACAGTTTATACAAGAAATCCTTTTTTGTGTATGTGCATGTGTATTATTGTGGGGTGCAAAATAGACATATAAGTGTTTAATATAATAATGTTAGTTGCAGTATTGTTGGATTCTTCTTATCAATCTTGATAATAATGAGTAGGCATTTCTAGTCAAATTATTTACCTATCCTGTTAAATGAATCAGTTTATCAATCAGTTTGATATAGGTTTGTTTTTTACAAATGCAAGATTGCAATGCTTACCTTTTGACAAATTCTTCTCTTGATTATTCTTTGTTAGTGCACCTACATTCTATTTACCATATATTATAGAATAAAACTCTTGTTCGGATGACATAATCAATACAAATCTTCTAATCGTTAGCCGTAAGAAAAGAAATATATATCTCCATTGATTGAATGGTGTAATGAATTCTTCTTCTCGTGAGTATGTATAATGTTCTTGGATTGGAATTAAAAATATAGATCTGCATGCTGATCTAAAAATATTTAAAAAAGTAGTTTATATAAATACCAAAATAAGTTTGAAAAGGGAGAAAATGTTTAGATAATGCATAAAGTTAAAAAACAAAATATATGCTTTACTTACTAGTATTAGTTATAATAATTTGATAAAGGGAACGTCTGGAATTTATCTCTATTTTTGGATTTAATTAAGAAAATTATTTTTCTTAGGTTATGACATAACACTGTCCCACAGCAATTTATCCAGTTTAATTATTTTCATTCATAATTGGCGATCACTAAAGAAAGAATATGAAACAAATTATTACAAATAAAAAAAAAATATTATTCACTTAATTATTGCATCACTACAAATTTTTGAAAATAAATACTTTATACTGCACGTAGCCTATATTTGGGGTATTCAAAGTACATTGACAGGTAGCCATGCTGATTTTTTCCTAGCGATGTGTTATCTCTCGTCTAGATGGCGACACATATTCCACCTGTCGGTAACTAAAGTACAAGTTTCTACCGTTAGATGGCGTTAAATATCTTAAAATTGGTAATAAATTACAAATTTTTCATCATATTATATTTATGTTAAATTATAAAAAATTAATACAACTCTTCTACCGCAAAGAAAGTAAAGAATGCATCTGCAAATAAATATAGGTCTTTGAAAAATAGTGAGGTAAAAAATAACATTGATAGATCATTAAACAATTTATTTTAAAACAGGAAATTTTTCTACAACTGCAAAATTTTTTTTTAATTTATTTTATAGAACATATTTTTTGTGAAGGTACCTATCGAATAGGTATAAATTTGACTCGAATTGATTTAGACGAGTTCAAAGTTAGATCTGCCGAAAATGTAACGTCATTTAGTTCATCTACCGGTTCTAACTCAAAATTGTACAATATAAAAGCTACAAAGAGTTTAAGCTCAAGCATTGCGAGTTTTTGACCTGTTAAATGAAAAATAACAAGAATAAGAATAAAAAATTGTATTGTTGCTGTACTGATTTTGACATGAGACATATACCAATACAGTTTCTCGGCCCAGCACTAAATGGTATGTACGAATAGGGATGACGTCCTTTAACATTTTCCGGTAAAAATCTGTCTGGGTTAAAAACATTTGGATTTGGCCAATATTCTGGATTTCTATGCACGTAGTTAATCATCACCTCACAGATACTTCCAGATGGAATTAAATAGTGTTCTGCGGAATTAATATAATTACATAATATACAATATAAAAAGTAAATATATAGTACATGAGTAATGCTAAAGTGCACGTATACACGTATGCATATATTTTCATACTTAGCTGCATATCGTGAGAAATTTGTCGAGATATAAAATGGACGCTTGGATACAAACGAAGCGATTCTTTTAAACATCTCTCTAAATATGAAAGTTTTTTAAGCGACGATATCGTTATATTATTATCATCTTCCTGCATAATCGTTTTTACCTCATCTCTTATATTTTCCTAAAAATAAATACACATCACATGATTACTTATGGTCTAATCTATGAAAATCGCTATATCCGTACTACTTAGAAAGCTTTAATAATCTTTGCTTGAATTCGGGTATTAGTAATAATTACAAGTTACTAAATTTATTAAAACAATTTGCCGCGATAAATCCTGCAGAAATTTCTAGAAAACAACAAACTTTTTCTTTTGCTAATCATTTCAACTGATTATCTTTGCTGGTTACTTTACCTGGACATCTTTGTGTTTTGCAAAAAGACTCAAAGCAAAGGTCAGTGCACTTGCGGTAGTATCGTGGCCCTGAAAAAATATTTTTTACAGAATATTTTTCAAATTGTTTCTTCTAAGAAAGAACATTTATAAGAATCTACTTCAAACATGAAAGTATCAACTTCTTCTCGAATTCCTTCCGCATCTATTTGATTATCGTTCCAAGATGCGGCTATAAGCAGATCTAACATAGAAAGCCTTTTCTTATATTGCAAATCTGTAAAATTACAATTTTATTGACCTTGCTTTTTCTAGTTTTATTTTATTCTTATTAACAAAACACTTATTCTTATTAACACTTATTTTCATTTTCTCTCACCCTCATTAAAAACGTCATTCTCATCCAAATTATCAAATATTTTCAAATATTCCCCATTAGTTTGTTCGTGAAAACGTTTCCTTTCCGCAATTATCTGGAATAAATATAAGACATTCCTAATCTGGATTGATATTTTGGAAAAAGGTAGATTTTTAAATAATTAGTCAGAAATACGTACATTTCTTGAAAAACTATGCAATATTTTCAACACTTCTTTTTGTAGTCTTCCTATTTTTGTAAATCGAAATATAGTATCGTACATATACCAAGGTCTTACCATTCTAATAAACAATATTTAACATTCTTTATTCTATTTTTTTTTTTTTTTTTAGCGAAATGTTAATCAATTACCTATATGCAACAATACTTCCATAAACATGAACAGCATCACGATACTTATTTTCCAGCTCGCTGTTTCCTCTCAATTTGGTTCCCATAGCCGTTTCTACAAAGAAAATTCGGAAATGTAATTAATTACTTATATTAATAATTCTGTATACAGAAAATTACTTATTTAACTAACGGCATATTGCGTTGAGAGTGTATTGGCTGATAAAACTTCTTAAATCTTTGACAACGGGATTTTCATTTCCTTCCTTTTTAAGATATTTTACCAGATTTTGTGATTCCTCAATTAAATTAGTACAGTAATGTTTAAGAATATTAAAGTGAAATGCAGGAGTTAACATCTTCCGTCGTAAGTGCCATTTTTTGCCTGTTATAAATTAGATTAGAGACAAGATGTTATAAAATATATATTGAAAGGATAAGAGAAATTCGGGAGTGTATGTGTACTTAAATATAAAATCTAGAGAAAGTTTGAACGTAGATAATAGTAAAAATCACTCTTAAAAGATCGCATAGACAATTCTAGAATAGTCAAAAACGTTCTCTTTTTAAAAGTAAAGATTTAAGAAACGTTTTTCTTTTATGTCATCTAGTATTATAGTTAAGCAAGAAGGAAGTATGTGAATATGCGTGCGTGCGTGCGTGCGTGCGTGCGTGCGTGCGTGCGTGCGTGCGTGCGCTTTCTTATTATTAGGGTCTATAGGATAGTATGCGTTCGTGGCATTTATTTATGCGCTTGTAAATGAATGTTTGTTTATTATTGATAAAAGCATTAGAAAATATCCCTAATTCGCCGCCGATTGTAACAACATTTCGCTCAAACTAATATAAAATAAATAAACTAAATGATAGTTGTTCATTTGTCAAGTCAGCTTAATTCGAGGATAAGATACTGATCAAACTTTTTCGAAATATGTCACAGCTAGAAAAGTCGAAATAATCTAATTGTAGAAGATAAAAATATGAATGTCGAAGGGAGAAGAAAAGACGATTGTCTTTTTTTTTTATTTACGAATGAATACTGACGCATTTATATCATTCAATTTTAAATATATTATTTATAAGATATTTGTTAATATTTTCAATTGTTTACCGCCGCTAATTAATAATCCAGTAGAAAGCCAGTGCTGAAGATTTCTGTAAAGTATTCCTTTTTCAATATATTCATTGCTCGACAATAGTACCTACGATAGAACGATAGATATTTTTTTACATATATAAATTAAATATTTCGATTGATCTTTAAACCTTTAAGGCATCAAATTTTTTTCATATAAATTTACTAAAGCTTCTTTATAATTATTATCTGTCAATTTTGCATTACATCAAATGAATTGCAGAGATAAAAAGTATCATTTAAATATGCAGCAAGGGATACAAAACGAATAATCCAAGATGATTTTTTTTCAAGTATGTAATTTCAATTTGTCGTGCTGGTTTCTAAACTATTGGATCTATGCAATTTTGTAACAAAAAAAATAGTACATTTCTAACTTTTTTTATATTTCAAAAGAGTAAAAAAATAAAAAGACATGTTTATTTCGTATTTACTTTAAAATAAGTTACCTGAATATCATCTGGATTAAGTAAAGTTACTCCGTAATACGTTAAGATCCAAAATTTGTGAATTGGATAAAATTTAATATTCATTTCTTCTAATTTCTCTAATAGACGATCTAAGTTATTTAAATAAATTAGTTATTAGTGAGAACTTTATTGATAAAGAGGAAACACACCGAAAAAATATTTTAATAGAACTTACCATTGTCAACGTAGTAATGATAGATATTTCCAATTATCGGATATTCTTTTGGTCCTGGAATTAATCTGAGTAATCTTCCAACTCTTCTATATTTTAAATAACAATGAAATAAAAATATAATCAAAATTGATCCTAATAAAATTGCGACCATCATTTTATCTGTAAAATAGAAAAAAAATTTAAAATAAACAATGAATAATGCAAAAACAATATTTTACCTCTTAATGTTTAATGTCAAGATTACAGCTCTTCTAGTAATCCGAAATAAAAAAATAAAAAGGATTATTAATTTAGAATAATGTCGCTATCGTTTGAACTAAAAGAATTGAAAAAAGGTTTTTTTTTTTTGGCTAAATTACAGCTGTTTGAAAAAAAAGTTACATTATTTTTACCACTTTTTTTACTTTTCCGAATTTTTTAAAAATAGTAAAACTTGAAAATTTTTTAAGATTTTAGTTTGCACGATAGAGTAACGCGTAGAATAGACTCTCACCACACATTACATGCAAATCGGTTTAGTAGAACTTGAGATATCTTGACAAGTGTGAACAACTATACGTCCGAAGGTTATACATTTCCAAGTAAATATTGATATTAAATTAAATGTATCGTACATTAAGTATATGGAGTGATTCTTTTGTTTAGTTTTCATAGAAAGATATGTAATCAGCAAGAAACCAGTTTAGTTTTTTCTTGTTTTTTTTTTTACTTGATTTATTAGAAAAAACTCATTTGCAAGTACCAAGTGTTACGTCCATCCAAGGTTGGATAATATTTTTATCATTTCTATTAAGCATATCATTTCAGATAATAGATTCTTTACTATTGGTATAAAATAATTATTTCAAATATTAGAAAAATTAAAATTACAGTAAATAAAATATTCTATAGCCAAAGCCAGTGCATCGGTCCTAAATCCCGAAAAGGTAAATAAAAGTAAACAAGTTGTAGTATAATTTTATCAAAAATTATAATTTGAGAGTTTTCGAGGAAGATTATTATAAATTTGATATTATTTTATTAAAAAAGCATAAAAAAGCAGAGTCAGAATTAAAGATAAATTGATACAACAAAGTTTTTTTTTTTTTTTTTTTTTTTTTCATTTTTCTGTCGATTTTAATATTTAAATATGATTTTTTTATATTATACATTTATAGCATTATATTACATTCGTTTCTACGTATATTTATTTGTAATTGTCAACAAAAATTCTATATTCACATATTGAAGTTGGATAAATGATACTCTATGCGTGTTTAAACAAACCGTAATTTTTCGGGCGCAAAGAATCGTAAATGTGTTTCTACTGATAATTTATTGTTACGCATAGTCATCTATTTACAAAAAAAAAAAAAACTGTTAATAAAAAAAGTTCATGGGTTCACAATATATATTTCTATGTTTAAAATTGTAAAAAAAAACTTCATTTTTGGACCTTCTCCAAATTTTCGGGATTCGAGACAAATTTGTGTTGCCTAATAAGTTTAACTACAAGAAGAAAACACACGAATGAATCAATAATGATTATTAATACTATAAAACAGATACTTCTCTTACTCTCTTTAGCATACAATTTTCCCACTCTTTCTATTTTTCTCCCCTTACCCCATTTATACTGCTCTATAAAAGAAGAGATATATCGTTTATACGCAATGAACAGAAAATGATGCAAATATAATGAGAGAAATTGGTTTAATTAAATTGCATAAATATACATCAATATCGGTTTTACATTCACTTTGCTACATGTTGATTTCCATAAACGACTCCTCGAATAATTTTCTTCCAATTGTCAGTCTTAGATCTCACTCGTGCTTACCATCAAATTCCAATAGCTTCTGAGGACAAAGTAAAAAACAACAGTTATCACACACCATTTGGTTTGTTCGAATACCTACCTTTTTGAGTTGTGCAATGCGCGGCACAATCCTTCCAGAGTTATGGACACGGTTTTACGTGATCTCCAATGCTGTTATTGCCATATAGACGACACATTGATAGTCTGTAAATCAATGTAAGAGCATTACCAACATCTACAAACAGTATATAAAAGATTAGAGGAGTACAGTTTAACTATAAATTTAGACAAATGCATATTTGCAAAATAAAAGGTCAAATATTTAAGTTTTGAAATAAGCGCTGCTGGTATTACACCGTTAGTAGAACGAGTTCAAGCAATCCAGGATTAGCCTAAACTAAAATTTATTGAAAATTTACAAGATAAGAAAACTGTGCAATTTAAAACTTATTAAAGACCAAAGACTGTAAGATGTAAACATAAGTTAAGTTAGTATAGGTTAAATTTTAAGGAGGAAGTGGTTGTAGCGAGACGCGACTAGCGTACCGACGTTATACACTAACGCCTTTCCTCCCTCTACGGGAACTATACCAATTAAGTTCGAAGTTGAACGTAACGATCGAGATATTATATTATTATTTGTGATTAATTTCACAAATAAATCGGAGTCGGTCGAAGTAACCTTTAAATCCGAAAGAGACTAAGAAGAGACTATCAGTTAATGTAATAAACGGCAAAAGCGAAAACCTATATACTGCCATTTTAATATTTCAATCTTATCAGTTAAGAGCAATTTAAAATTTACAGTTTGTAGAGGTTATTCAAACGTAACTAATCAAATTTAAGTGAGGTTATTAAGAAAGGTAAATAATAAAAGAAAAATTTTCCACGTGCACATGTAATTTCTAATCTCGTGATTATGTACGTATATGCTTTAATCGTGTACTGTTTTTCTTGATCAACTAAATTTTGAATTTACGGTTGTGTTCATTGAAAGTAATAAAATAATACGTTTAAATATATTTATTTATGAAAAACTTACAATTAATATTAGATATAATGTACATAGTTTGTCTTAAACGATTTCGTAATAAATAATTTACTAAAAAAAAAAAAAAAAAAAAAAAAAAAATCCTTTTAATACGCATACATTTAAGTGTATATATTTTGTACGTTTATTCAATAAAAAAAAATACTAATCGTTATTTTAAATTAACATTTTGTAAATATGTAAGTTTTAAATCTCGATAAAAGGTTAAAGTATATTATTTATATAATATCAACTATTGAATTATTATTTTTACTGATCAATACTAGCTAGTATAAATGTTATATTGTTATTTGATTTATTATTCAACAGTCATAATATTACTTTTTTTTTTGGTAAAATAATCTAATATAATTATAATTTTAATTTTAATTATTTTCAGATAAATGGCATCAACTCGGCGGAATAACCGATTAACTTCCTGCGAAGTAGGAGAAATTATTGACGTTATTGATTTGACTGATGAAACATTCTATCATGGACCGCAATCTTATAATAATGTTTCTGAAAATTATTCTAATTTAAATAATTCATCCACAACTCTATCATATAATTTAAGAATAAACGAATTAAACGACGAACAGGCATTTCTAGTTTCAACTGTATTGTAAATATTTTTTCTTTTTTACAATTAGATATATATATATATATATTTTTTTTTCTTCAATAATAGTTAGTTAATTAATTATGCAAAACATATAATTTCGAATCTTACTTTTTTATTAATTTTAATGAATTAATTTCCTACTTATTTTGTTAGAGATACTTTAGCTGAGAGTATATCACTTGCTTCATCTCCTAATGGAAGAAGAAATAGAAATGATAGTAGAAGACAAGTCGCAGATTCGAACAGAAATAGAATTAATGATAATGTTAATATAAGTCAAGAACCAGAAGAAATTTATCTAGATGATACCGTTTCACCTAAGAACAACGGTCCCTGGTGCATTAATGATTCTTGCACTGCTGAACCTACTATGTTAACTTGTGCTATATGCCTTGAAGAATTGAAAACTAAATACAAGCCTACGGCAACATCTTGTGGACATATATTTTGTGAAAATTGTTTGTTTAAAGTAATTCGTAAAACAAAAAAGTGTCCTACATGTCAGTCAAAAATCACTAAAAGGTCATGTATAAGGCTTTACTTTTAATTACATTGAAGAATTTGGTTTCGTTTTAATTATTCTTTTTTTTTTTTATATTTTTAAGTAACTATTTTTTCTATATGAATATCTTTTTGCAATTATAATATTTTGAAAAAAAAAGCCTCACATAAACATAAAAATAATTCTTTTAATACCTAATGATACATACATTATATATCATTAGAATATAATTCGATTGTTTTCTATTTATTATAATGATTAAAAAAATAGTAAAAATTAAATAATTTATTAACCCTTATAAGTACTTCATATACAGATTAAGATTGTTTTTGGTTTTTCTTTTCATTTGACAAATATGAAATTATTACAGTTATTGTTATATACTTACTTTTTTATAAGATCAAAATAAGATTTCAAGAAAATTTCACAAATATACATATTTACTGCATCTAATGAATATAAAGAAAGAAATCCCTTTAATTTGAATAATTTTATATTTTTATTTGTAACTTACGTAAATTATAAGACGTTCATATATAAGCCGCTTATTTGTTATAACATTTATTATTCATTAGTCGTACAAAATTTTGTTAGTGTTAAGCTCATTATTATTAAGAAAATTAATTTTAATCCTTTCATCATTGTGACAGGCAATTAATCATCACTTTACATAAAATGCAATTGACATATTTGAAAACTGAATATGCATATCTGCCAATATTGCAATTATTCTATATATATATATATATATAGAAATATATATGAAATATCATGTACAGCTATCGTAGTTGCCCGAAAATAGATTTAATCGTTTAAGATTTAAAAATTTCATAAATTCAATTAATTGTGTTAAAATTTGTATTTCGCGCGTTACAATCTCTATGTTCGAAATGTAAAGCCACTGATTGGATTATTCAACATTCGATGTCCACTCACCGAAGTGGATTGGTTAATTCTATTTAAGCCACGCCTACTTCAATGTTATGACAGCGCATGATAAAAATGAAGTATAAACTTTGTCAAAGAGAAAAACTAGAAATTTGCCATGCACACACAGTCGGTATTCGGTTTTATGTTAAACATTGACGCGGTTCGAGAAGTGCGTTCGAATAGTGAACGGTGATAAATATACATGTAAATAAACAAATAATTTCAATTAAAAGAATTTAGACTGGAGAACCGCTAATTAATCCACTGCATCGAAATCAAGTATATACAGCACTCACTACGCCGTGTCATTGACTTGGAACGAAGTGTCAAAATCGCTCGAGTCCATCTTCATCTTTGCCGACATTTAACCATAACAAAAATCATCGGTCCGCCGTCCGTCCATTCGTAGTAACATATGTAACAAAGAAAAGTTTAGTTGATTTGAAAATTTGACTTTTCGTTCTACCATTATATGTATATATATATATATATATATATGTATATATGTATATTCTTTGTGTATATATACATATTAAAAAATAACTATTTTCATAACGATTGACAAAGGAATGAAAAGATGTATGTGACGCCAGTGCTGTGTTTTCTTTTTGCTATGATATTGCATATAACAAGTACCTCTTTGCAGTATTATCTTTACAAAAACATCAGATTTACTCTCTTGATAATATTATCGAAATTAGTTCAACGTATTAGTTTACTTAAATATTATGATACAGATAAAATAAAGAACAAATTATGATGATAGCTATCGGTGTATCGCGATTGTTATTGAATGCATTATGAACATATTAATTATCTCGTAAAATGGTGGTTTATATTATTGTGATATTTTGACATCGAGTAATTATTATTAGACGATATCAATAGCTAATTTGTACATTACATAAACACAAATGATATATAATTATACAATTTTCTATTATATTAATTTCATATTAAAGTAAATTTCTTAAGTGAAAAATAACGTGAAATGCAATGCATTTATTTAATTTTTCTTATTCATTATCTGATTAAAATCTAAAGATTATTTTTGTAAATTATCTATAAGTGACAATAATAAAAATCAAAAATATGATTCTAGGCTGGTTTCCATATATTCCAATTAAATACAACATAAAGATACAAACAGTGTTGTTTAATAACGCTCACTTCTTGGAATATATTTCATCATGACATTACACAAAGAGTGCAAAAAAACATTCAAAAAGATGTATCAGATAAAAGTCTTTTTTCACTGATCAAAACATATTGAGATTGGAGAGTGATGCCTATTCATCAGATCAATGTTAATCCGCCTGACTGGCAACCACCTTTATCTCTTGGTCCTTCCACAAATAATAGTCCTGCTGGAGGAGAAGGACTACCAGAATGGACTCCACGAGTATGTTAATTTTCATTTAAAATATAAGTAATAATGATTAAAAGTATATATATATGTATGTATATATGAACCAATCTTTTGTCATATCGATAAACTCCACCATGTAACAAAATGTAGACAAACATTATAATATGTGATATACATTGTCCTATCATTTATTTTTGATTGGTTTATTGTTAAGATTAATTATTATGGAAATTTTTTATTTTAATTATAATAGCTTAAGCATCAATTGAGTATTTTAACATTAAAATTACAAAAAAAAAAAACAAAAAAAATTCCAATATTGTATTGTAGAGATTGTATTATTTTTAGTTTAGGAATCAGTATCATTTTTCTTTTAGGAATCAGCATATGGCACTGTTGTCACAATTATACCAGAGCATTGTCATTCATCTGTAAGCACATTATCTTCAAGCAATCATGATATTTGTCGGTAGGTATATTATGTTAAAATTATTGTTTTGTTCTATTTACATGTACTCGTATATAAAAATTAAAAATAAACTTTTTCTTTTTTTATTGATGTATATTAATTTTTATTTAGAATCTGCCATTGCGAGGGTGAAGAAGGTGCTCCATTGTTAGCACCATGTTATTGCAGTGGTAGCTTACGTTATGTACACCAAGCGTGTCTACAACAATGGATTAAAGCATCAGATACTCGTGCTTGTGAATTATGCAAATTCACGTTTGTCATGCATGCTAAAACAAAACCATTTTATGAGGTAACAATCTTAAACATTGATATTGCATTGTTGTAGCAATAAATTTAATCTATCATTTAATAATTAATACAATTATTAACATTTGATTATTTTATTTGACATTTATATAATTTCTTTTTTCTTCAGTGGGAAAAATTAGAAATGTCTGCTTTGGAGGTACGTAAATTATGGTTAACAGTGGTATTCCACGGATTAGCTGCACTTTGTGTAGCTTGGTCCTTATACGTACTTGTCGAACGTTCGGTGGAGGAAGCTCGACGTGGATTTTTAGACTGGTCCTTTTGGACTAAACTAATTGTTGTTGTAATAGGTTCTACTGGAGGTATAGTTTTTATGTATATTCAATTCAGGACATATATTACATTATGCAGAAAGTGGCGAGCATTTAACAGGTACATTTTATTAATATCTTATCCGTGAATGATGTAATTTACTGTTTATTAATGTCAAGATCAATATATATAGTATGTCGCTAATACAATTTTATTTTCTTTACTACTTAGAGTGATATTTATTCAAAATGCTCCGGAGAAAGTGGTGCTTCCTCCTTCACCTACAGATTCTTTAAGAGAAATGTCATTGCCTCTAAAGGATCCAACTGCCTCCATGCCAGAGCTCAATCGTACCCTATTGCCCCGTACTATAGATCCTCCATGTGCCTCACAGATGGTAAAACCAGAATGTGTTGCATCTTCACAAAGACATGATGCCCAATTGAAACTTTATGTCTTTGATAAATTGTCTTCTTCCGAAGACAATCTATAATAAACTGAAAAATGATAAACTAATGCTAACTACGTAAATGTAATTGGCCAAGTTTAATTTACATATAAATGAATGGGTGAAGTGGTGATTTTAGAATATATTACGATTTCGAAAATTGAAATTCCCTTTTCGAAACCGACAAGTATCCGCCCCTGTGAAGCACCTTTATTTGGAACTTAGTACTTCAGTGCTTAAATTGAGAATGGGATAGCTGAAAGTGTTCGGTTTAAATGCTGACATTTTTCTTCGACGATTGTGTACATAATTATTGTATCTGTGATGTTATTAAATAAACTTTACCATATTTAAACAATATGATTACTCCTGTCTCCTTTTTACAAATTTTCATTGATAAGTAATTATAACTATATATAGAGATTATAAACTATATATGTGAGTGAAATGTTTTATAAAAATAATTAAATATTATACAATAAAATAGCGCACGTATAAAAAAGTAACAAAAATAAAATGTTTTTATATTAGATACCACAATTAGGTGTAATTTGTGAAATATTTCATTTTTTATATTATTATTAAAGTAAATATTTAATAATTAGAACAGTAGTAGCATTAAAATTCATGAATTTGTATATTCTGACAATACCTAAGTATCAAATTTACTTTGATCAATATATCTATTAATTATAAAATTAGAAAACACGTATCCGTGTTACGCAATAAAGAAATACGCGAAACCAAAAATAATTCTCGTATATTAATTTCACAAGCAGCATGATTTCTTGGCTCTCATCACGTGAAGTTTGCCGCGTATGAAAATCCTATTTTTAAAATCAAAAGTATAAAAATAATTTCTAAAGAGAATAAATAATAATAAAAAATATATATATATCTGTAAGAAATATTATATTGATATAAAATTTCAAATACCAATTACAAATATATTTATTCAATTCTCAAATTTAATTGACGCTATTGTTCAGATTAATGCAATAAATTCTCAACAGAGTGCACTGATGATAGCGACACTAGCGCTCATATAAACAACGAGCAAACAATAAAAACCTTTCTACATGATTTGGTCTTCCTGCTTTCAGACATTGTAAAGTCGACGTTTGAACCGTTAACTCTAATTTCGAGGTAAGTTGCTTAAACGTAATCCAATTAATTTAAACAAATAAAAAGCAATCGCTATATAAATAAGATAAATTCATAAAATAAGATATTTGATTTTTTATTTAAAAGCAATCATTTATTTTATATAGTTCTATTATATGAAGAAAACTAGAGTCATAAATTCTACTGCAAGGCAAACGACGCCACAAAAGAACGCGTGCTAAAATAACCAGTCCATTTTTGTTTCATTTCATTTTATTTGACTTTATAAGTATAGAAAAACTTTCGTTTTCTTTTTTCTTTTTTTTTTTTTTTTATTAAAAGTGTACAATTAATTTATTTCTAACGCGATGGTTAGTTAATTTTTTTTCTTTAACTGAACAAAAATGTTTTATATTAACAAGATGGCGGTTGCCGTTACGTGTACAATTCCATTGAAAATCGTTAATACTATCACATGTATATATATATATATATATATATTCAATATTAAATATTTTTTTATTCATAATATTTTAAACATTTTAATATCATTAAATATACTTATTATATATATATATATATATATATATATATACATATATATGTAATGAATATTAAAGTAGCTTAAAATAAGTTTTGAAGAAAAGTTCAATTTTGAAGTATTTTATCTAAAGTTATAATCTCTAATATCTTCAATTATATTAATTATATCAATTAAGGTAAAATAATTTTACCATTATTTTTAGGTTTTAGTGTTCTAATATGGCTGATAATGATGATCTTTTGGATTATGAAGATGAGGAACAAACTGAACAAGTAGTTGATGGAAGTGGAGATGTTCCAGCAAAGAAAGAGGTTAAAGGCACATATGTGTCTATCCACAGCAGTGGTTTCAGAGATTTTCTTCTTAAACCAGAAATATTAAGAGCTATTGTTGATTGTGGATTTGAACATCCTTCTGAAGGTAATTAATAACATTTTACATGAATAACATTGCTTAAATGTTAATGGACGTTTTCTCTTATTAATAAGTCACCGGAAAATTCGTATTAATTTTTCAGAATATTTTAAAGGCAAAACTTTTATGTATCTATTATCATTATTAATATGTATCATTCAGTTAATTCATTTGTTTTAAACAATTCTGATATATTCAAACATGCGCCCAGTTGTTACCTATTGAAAATTGGCACAAACTTTTCGGAACATCAAAATACAATTTAATTATTTCACAATATAATGTGATGATATTTGATAGGGACAACAGATTAATGTAATGAATGATTTATCATATCTGAACCAATGTAAGATTTTTCTATTCATTATTATACGATTGAACACATTTGTAAACTATAAATGTTTTTACAGTACAACATGAATGTATCCCTCAAGCTGTACTCGGTATGGATATTCTATGTCAAGCAAAATCTGGTATGGGAAAAACTGCTGTATTTGTATTAGCCACTTTACAACAATTAGAATTAACGGAGAACCAAGTTTATGTCTTGGTAATGTGTCATACAAGAGAGCTTGCTTTTCAAATTAGCAAGGAATATGAGAGGTTCAGCAAATATATGCCCTATGTAAAGGTATGTTAGAAAATATTTTGTTAATTAATAATATTTAAAAAAAAAAAAAAAAAAAAAAAACTTTCATCTTTTGCCACTCATTTCATAAGAAATTGTGAATATTTAATTTCTAAATGAAGGATCTTCAAATGATGTAAAACACGTCTTAGTAATGATGATGACACTATTTCACCACTACCCACTACTGATGAAGATTCTTTGAAATTATTTATATTTTCTAACTTCATAAATAATCAACCTTAAATTATAAATTAATTTTTTTTTTTTTTTTTTTTTCATAGAATACAATAAAGTATCTTTAATTTTTAAAAAATAGGTAGCAGTTTTCTTTGGTGGATTACCAATTCAAAAAGATGAAGAAGTTTTGAAGAATACTTGCCCGCATATTGTAGTAGGCACTCCAGGTCGTATTCTTGCCCTTGTACGAAATAAGAAGTTAAACCTTAAACATTTGAAACACTTCATACTCGACGAATGTGACAAGATGTTGGAATTGTTAGGTACGTTAAAAAAAAAAAAAAAAAGAAACGTTTTATTATTAGTGCTTTTCTTGTTTTCATGCTTAATTTGTATGAATAATTTTTGTCTTGTTTCTAATTCTAATTCTAGATATGCGCAGAGATGTACAGGAGATATTCAGGAGCACACCACATGGTAAACAGGTCATGATGTTCAGCGCTACGCTATCCAAAGACATCCGCCCTGTCTGCAAGAAATTTATGCAAGATGTAATTACACCTTCCTCTTCACTTCGATCTTCAATTGCTTCTACTTCGTTGGCCTTATATTCACACCCAGGACAAAGATCAAACTGTGTTACAAATATCGTTGAAGGCGCACCCGCGGGTTAGGCTAGTTAAACATCAATCGGAAGAAATGATAATACAGAATTCAGTATTGAAAAAAAAGCCCCTCGATATAAATAATATCTCTTGACATCAAGAGATGTCAACACTCATAATCTACAATATGAGCGTAACAACTTCACGCTTCAATGTTCTGTTGTTTCCTGCTGAACAATGTCTACATATTTTAAAGGGTGGGGAACCCTTTTCGTACTTCCCTCTTAAGGTCGATCAAGACAGCTCAACAGCATTTAAAACAAAAAAAAGCCCGGTTTAGTTATGATGTCATTTAAAAATTCTTTAATCTTATATGCTACGCATTCAAATTATTGATCTATAAAATATTTGTTGTCTATAAAAAAAAAAAGTCGGAGAAAAACAAATAGGGAATAATAGGATGGGTGAAGGGAGAATACTCAGCATCATATAAGGGTGGATCGCTAGGGAGGGTGAAAGTTTCTTACAAATATTAGAGCCGCATTGAAAATAATTAAAAAAAAAACACACACACACAAAGTACATAAATAAAAATTGGGTGGGGGGCGAAGAAGACATCAAGACAACCTGAAGAGAGAAGAATGCAAGAAAGAAGATGCAAGAGGATTTGTGGGAATAATCGGGTTTAGTTAGGAATAACTAAAACAACTATTGCGTAGCATATGCTAATATATTCGCGGTCCATATAATAATCATTATAAAAAAAAAAAAAAAACTAAAAAAAAATAATAATTTGTCTTGTCTCGCGCGAAAGAGGGTGAAGTTCTGTACGCGTTTAATCTCATATTCTGGGGTTATATCGAAATACGATCGGATTGATAGGACTAACAAAACTACCTACAATGGAAGTGTGTCAATAATCATTGACCCTGATGGGAAGTCAGAGAAATCCTCTTATATCATGATTTATGAGCATACTCTTTATTTCACGACTGTGAACATAATAACTCCTTGTATATAAGTCGCGATGTTAGAAAATATCTGGAGGCTTTGGGCTTTATGATAACATAAACATGCTCACAATCAAATAATCAAAGCCAATTCTGGGCATCTTTTCAATGTACCAGAAATTTGGCAGAAGAGAGGTGTTTGGCATCGAGTGGCCAGTGGATGATTATGGCTGAGAACACATTCATGGGTGCGCCATCTTAGTTCTCTTGGGGTGACTGCTTGCTGAGTTTTCATTGTTGGCACTACCCAGAGGTGGAAGTCGCCGAACCGTATGTAACCACAATATGCATAATCTGAACAACGAAGTGTGCAGATCTCTTGGAACTAAAAAAAAAAAAAAAAAAAAAAAAAAAAAAAATGAAAGTCTTCATTAGGCTTTCATGTGCTGTGTCTTTTTTTCTAAATAATAATGATAGGAAGAAAACAAATTTCTTCATTGAGAGGGACAAAAAAAATTCCGCTTACACTTTCTATATGTATATCTATTCGTGCTTCATGGAATTTTGTTTTAAGAAAAACATTTGTCCGATTGTTCATTTTTAATATTTGATAAAACAGGTCTTTTTTGTTTCGTATTTCAAATACTACTCTAAATATGCATAGAAACAAATTGCGTTATCTTCTCTCTGTCTTTTATTATTTATTTTCTTTGTAAATTTTTTTGTCTTTGTTTTCGAAACACACAACGAACCTTATTATTATTATCATACTCTCCTTATATTATTTTATTTTAATTTTTTTTTTTTTTTAAATATAAAGGTATGAAATAATGAAAGAAACAATTTGATGATAATGTTAAAAAAAATTATTAATCGTTATAGAGTCTGAAATTGATTCAGGCATTTTAATCATTAAAATTAGATAAAATTAACTTACAAAATTAATTCTTTGCGCAGCCCATGGAAGTCTATGTTGATGACGAAGCCAAGCTAACGTTACACGGCCTCCAACAACATTACGTGAAACTTAAAGAAAACGAGAAAAACAAGAAGCTTTTCGAATTATTAGATGTACTTGAATTCAATCAGGTTTGTCTATACAAATAAAATACACTCTGTTTACGTGTACATTATTTTTGTTTATGTATAAAATTAATTAAATATGTTTAATTATTTTATAGGTTGTAATATTTGTTAAATCGGTTCAAAGATGTATGGCTCTGGCACAACTATTAACAGAGCAAAATTTTCCTGCTATTGGAATTCATAGAGGAATGACTCAAGAGGAACGTTTATCGAGATACCAACAATTTAAAGATTTTCAAAAAGTATGTTATTTCATTATATGTGATATGGAAAGATTATATATCGTAAGAAATATTCTTTTTTAATAAGAAAAATTATTCTCTTTAGCGAATTTTAGTAGCTACTAATTTATTTGGACGAGGGATGGATATTGAACGTGTTAATATCGTATTTAATTATGACATGCCTGAAGATTCTGATACGTACCTTCATAGAGTAGCACGAGCAGGACGTTTTGGTACAAAGGTAAAAATAATTACATTTAACATATAACGTATATGTATAAAAAATATATATAACTTTTCTTTTTTCTTTTTTCTTTTTTCTTTTTTATAGGGTCTTGCCATTACATTGGTAAGCGATGAAAATGATGCCAAAATATTAAATGATGTACAGGAAAGATTTGACGTAAATATCACAGAATTGCCAGATGAAATAGATCTTGCATCGTATAGTAAGTGTCATGAATATATTTACACATTTTTCTAGATATCATCATCATCCTCCCTATACATCGCAAACATAAAATGTATTATACTTACATATTATATTAATGTAAATTGTGTTAATATTACAGTTGAAGGACGATAAATTAGATCTCGGTGCAAATCAAGTTTAAGCTTAATTAGGTATGTCTCATTATCATCAAATAAGTTAGATATTTATTTTAAGAATGAAATCTTATAATGACGTATGATTATAATTTTCTATTTAGATTTCATATAGTAAAACTTCTTACTATTACTGTAGAATCAAGAACAAGTACTCAAATGAGTAGACTAAACAGGGATAAAAAGTATATACTTTTTGCAATGTATTTGAACCATTGTGACATTCAAGATTTATTTATAATACACAATTTATTTTTCTTGAAAAACCAAAAGTTTGATGATATAACTGCTAACTACACGTATGAGTAGTGTAGTTCTCATGATTGCACTATCATAAATGTTTCTTTGTTTTTTTCTTTTTTTTTTTAAATTACATAATAAAATATCGAGATGTTGGTAATAATAAATATCATCTATTAAATATTATGTATAGTAGCTATAATAATATACACGTAAATTTAATCACTCTAATAGATGTAAATGATACAAATAAATTTGTTTTCTTTTTTTTTAAAAAGGCTTCAGTTTTTTTTATTACATTAAACTTGCCTGTCAATTAACGAAGAAAACATATTTTAAACGTTTTCAAAGGATTTAAAAGATTATAATTAATAAATTTTATAAATATTTAAGCTTAATAATTATTACAATTTATAACCGTGTGTTGTTTGTTAGTACCATTAGTATATACAATTGTCAAATTGAGATTTATTCCCCAAAACAGAAAGAGTACAAATTAAATATGAGCCATTAATATTTGAAAGTGATATGAACCCGTTTATTCATGAATTAAGAAGAAGATATTTAAGAATTTGCATTTAATAATTTATTAGAAAAATTATTGTCAAACATGAATAAATTCTTGTAATATTTTTAAGACTCTATAAACTTATAAAATATTAATATGTAATAATAATGAATAAAATTATTAAAGAATGTAAAAAGTATTTTTTAGCTATTATAAAATTGTTAAAAACATGAACACATAATATTATAAACCTTTGAAGAATTGTGTTTTTTTTTTTTTTAAATATATTTTTTTATAATAATAAATAAAATAATAAAGTAATTATAATGCATATAGGTAGGTATATCATTTCATTGATGAATTTCAATAATTTTATTTCTCCTTTACAACTAACAAAAGAAAGGAATACTGTTAAACTTTCCTTTATCAATTCGATTCATTTTCATCGCTTGTGTAGACCGTATCTAAACTTCCAACAAATGTTATTTGTAATGTTTGTGCCATGTAGACAATCACGAGAAAATTAAGTATGAAAAATTGTAAAATTTAAGGTTTCTTTTATATATACGTATTTAATAATGTTTCATCATCTTTCCAAGCGCGGGGGGGATAGTCGTCAAAGTGGAAAGTGATTGTCTAACGAGTAAACGTTAGTTCCGATTTAAAGAGAATATTGCTCTTCTATTACGCTTATATTTTATATTTTGTCCATATTTGAATAGAATATTTAAATACAAAGAATGGTAAAAAATTTTTATGAATAAAACTTTTCAAATTTCTGATAATGAAGTTTAATCGCTTTGATTTGTAAACAAACAGCTCATATTGCATAAAAAGCATAAATATTAAGAATTAATAATATTAATAATATTAGGAAAAAAGGAAATAACAGTTTATATATTTTTGATTGGTTCAAATAAAAAGCAATTGTTAAAGGAAAAAAACTCATTATTATTTTATACGTGGTTTATTTTGAGCTTTACTTCCACCTTGATTACTACTTCCCCGACCCAATGGGGCAGAACCTCTACCACCACGTCCAAAAGTACCTAAAAAACCAATATATATTTGTTTAATATTATATTTATGAATGTAAATAATTAAATGTTCACGTAATAAGTCATATCATACCTCTATTGCCTCCTCTTCCTCTTTGATTTTGTCCTCTTCCTTTCATTTCCCCACGTCCCCTTGATTTCATTTGTACATCTTCTTTAACCATATCTATTACTTCATCTGGTATTCTGAGATATTTAATAGTACTACCACGAATATAACATTCTGGCATTCTCCAAAATTTGTCACCGTCCTATTATATACGTTTTACCATATACAAGATACAAGAAAATATTAGAAATGGATTTCTCACATATGCAAACAAAAAATAAAGTTATGTTAATATTGGTCAGAAAATGTTCTCTTTTTAAATTAGAGAACTATATACTTTCAAGTATGATCTTAATCCTCTATGGATCAGTGTAGTGTTACTTTGCATATATAAATTTATGTTTATTTATAACAAAGATTCGGCACCCCCTCCCCCGCCCATAGAGGGTTGGTTAATTTATTCTGTAAAAAAAAGTAATTGTTATTGAAAAATATTCATCCTTACCCTAGACGTACAAATGACTTCTCTAAGATTTATATTCATCCAATTATCACAACTAACTAAATGGCCGTTGTAAGTTTCTCCATTTTTTAATTCAACTAACTGTAAAATAATGATAATATTTAGTAATATGCATGCATCATTTTATAAGAAATTTGTTATTTCAAAAGATTATACAGTATTACCATAGGATGATTTTGTGCAGTTCTTAATAATGATAATGGTAACTGGAAATAAATTATTATTGAATTAGTTTAATATATGTATATAATAATTAATTAAACAATAACAATTTACCATGATTATATGACGATAAATATCACACTCTCGCCTTTTTATATTATTATTAGCGAGTAATATAATAATACTTTGTTGATCCCATGAGTGTTAAAATGATAGGTTATAACAAGAACAGGGCGAATACACAATAGAAATGTACACACAGATACAATAATTAAAAAAATATATATTAAAATATATAAATCATAAAATATGAAATTTAAAAATAATTTCCCATTGAAGATCTAATGTGTAATATATTTTACGTAAAAGTATATGAAATACATGGAAATATATGGAAATACATGGAAATACATGGAAATACATGGAAATACATAGAAATGAAGCCAAAATTAGATAGAACTAACTTCAAGTGACTAAATGGACTAAAGTTATCACAAGTTATAACAGATTTGTTGTTTATTAAAAGGAACGATATATTTATTTGTACTATTTTATTGGTATTTTGTTATTAATATTATTGTTTTTTAGAGTATGTGATACAATTATGTTATGCATTATTCAAAAACGTATAATACAAAAAACATACTGTTTAACACGACAGTTTACTTTAAGAGCTATTTTATATCAAGAAAACCAATCCGAAGAATATACATTAACACCTGAAACAAATTTTACATCTATACGAAGAGAAAATGCTTCATTTTTAAGAATTGCAATAATTGGTGCACCAAATGCTGGAAAAAGCACCCTTATAAATAGCCTTGTAGATAGATCTGTAAGTATTTGTAGTTATTGTTAACCCTTTGCGATCCAAATAATTCCAAGTGTTTTATTTTAATTGTTTTTAAGGATAACAATTTGGTTGGTTGGTTGATTAATTATTCTTACTATTAGATTGAAAATGGTATTGGAAATGTATTGTTTAAGTTGTAAAATATCTATATCATAGTTAATATTAAGAAATTATGTTACAGATATGTCCTACTTCGTCTAAAGTTCATACAACCCAAACGAAATGTGACGCAGTATATTCATCAGAAAATACTCAACTTGTTTTTGTTGATACTCCTGGTCTTGTAACAAAACATGAAAAAAATAGATATAAATTAAGTAACAGCTTTGAAGATGACCCAAAGGCCTCCGCTAATATAGCAGATATTATTGGAGTTGTACATGATGTATCGAACAGGTACACCAGAAATGTATTACATAGCAACGTTCTTAATTTATTGAAATCTCTACAATCAGAAATACCTACGATACTAATTATAAACAAAATTGATAAATTAAAAGATAAAACTAAATTATTGGAGATCATTAGAATCCTTACAAGTAAGACATATTGGCCAAATTTCTCTGATGTATTTTTAATATCTGCATTAAAGTCTGATGGTATAAATAATTTAAAAGTATGTATAATATATTTTTTTAATATTTATTCACAATTGTCTTATTATGCTTTTATTTATAATACTTCCTTTTTAATCCGTCTTGCAGGAGTATTTAATGTATTCTGCTAAATCTAAAAATTGGCAGTATAATGAAGAAACTTATACAGATCAATCAATGGAAACAATCATAAAACAAACAGTACGTGCTAAACTAATGGACTTTCTCCCTAATGAAATTCCTTACATGTCACATTTAACATTAGAACATTTGCAAAAATCTTCAGAAGGAGGAATAATTGCTTCTGTTATAGTAGAAAATTCTACTAAAAAAAAGAGTTCTATTATAATTGGTAAAAATGCAGAACGTATTAAACTTATTGCACAAACATGTGAGAAAGAACTACAATATGCATTGCGAGCACCTGTTAAATTAATACTATGTATTAAAACAAAAAAATTAACCTAACATTTATTTCTTCTATTATGTTTATTTTTATGATGTAAATTATTTGTACAAAAATTCTTTCAAGTATCTTTGTTTAAAACTATATATTAATATATGCGTATAGTAATATATACGTATACAATCATTATTTCATATATTTATTATATTATAAAATACAAATATAGTAGTAATTGATTTGCTTTTTGCTTTTTGCTTTTTGCTTTTTGCTTTTTGTTTTTTGTTTTTGGCTTCAGAATGAGGATACATGTATTACGTGTCGTAATAGAATAAAAACGATAGAGATACTTTTTTTAATAAATTGATTTAATTTTAAGCTAATGCAGTTAGATTTGTAAAAAGAAAAAATATAATTATTAAAATTGACATAGATGTGTTTATTAATGTTTTAAGGTTAGACGAGGTTATAGAAAAAGATCTGAAAAGAATTATGGTCATTGGTCAAATGCATCTAGTGACATTAGAAGGTGTTAATGGTAAGGGAAATATTGAAAGTGGTAATAACGGTGATAACAACATAAACAAATGATTTTATTTAACGCATTAACAGCCAGTGATCTAAGAGACATTTTAAGCACGGGACGGCGCTCAAGCGAGACTCGCCCTAGGGATCCTGTAGGAGGGATGCGCCATTCATATTCAGCTCATGCGCCATTGGCTGAAAATTTTGGGAGATCGCTTGAATTTATAATAATTTTTTCGTGTAACCTATTCTATTTTAATATAAATTTTTAATTATCATTAAATATAGTTTATTTTTTTGTTCTGTATTTGATGCAATTCATTATTTCATAATTATTTCAATGTTTGAATCATTCGCGCGCAAAATCTAGTTCCGGTCCCCCAGCAATGTACATGGCGCATCCCTCCTATAGGATCCCTAACTCGCCCTACTACAGCGCACTCTGAACTAAAACTTCATTTTTTCGGCATTTACCGGACATTTTTTATATACAGTGTCAGCGTGTTCTCCTGTGTTTCTTTCTTCGTCGTCGTGGTGATGCACGAAGAGATCAGTTTTAAGAAAACGAACGTTACTGAAACTGAAAGCTGGACTTAACGAGGTTATAATGGCTAATATTAACATAAGATTAATAACTAAACAGCAACAGTAAGTTGTTTTAACTTTTTTTATTGTTAAATATATTGAGGTTATATTTCGAGGTTATATTTTGAGGTTATATTTTGAGGTTATATTTAACATATATAGATCTGTACATATATATATATATAGTTTTAGTAATTTATATTATTATAATAATTAATAAGATTTTGTATTCATATTTGCTCGCAGATATGCTGTTCCAGATTATCCTTTGTCTGTATTTACATCCATTACAACAAATGAATTAAATAATCTTGTAAATGAACTTATAAAAGGTAAATCCAATGTTCTTATATCATTTATAGTTTTTAAATATATACAGTAATTCTTTCATCATTTTTATGTGGATAATTAGTTTCACGAAAAGAGTGCGTTTCATGGAAAAACTATGAAAAGTTATTAAAAATATGATATATCTGTTTAATGTTTTCGCAAATATGTATGTATATAAATCTATTTTTAAATTAATTTACATTTTTGTGTAGAGTCTCGTCAATTGGATAAGAAGATAGATTTTGATTTCTTAATCTCATCGCAGTTCTTACGTACTACATTAGCTGAACATATATCTGAAAAGGGTCTTTCTACCGAACAGGTTATAGATGTTGAGTATATTGAAAAACATCAACCACCGGAGCCACAATACTGTCTTATTCATGATGACTGGGTTTCTGCAATAGCTGTATGCGACAAATGGTTAATATTTAAATATTTATTTGTTAGATTTAACATTGATCTTTATTTCATCAGATGAAGAAATATCTATCATTAATTTCATTATTTGTTTTTTTTTTTTTTTTTTTTTTTTTTTTTTTTATATAGGATATTAACAGGTTGTTACGATAACACATTACACATATGGTCATTTAAAGCAAAACATCAACTTTCGATACCTGGACATGGAGCTCCTATCAAAGCAGTAGCGTGGATATCTTTGAATGAAACAAATGGAAGATTTGTCAGGTAAAGTAATTATGAAAAATCAAAGTTATACGAGCTGTTTGGAGGCCAAAGCGATTAACTCTACTTTTAGAATTAAGCACATTTTAAATATCAAAGTGCATTTGATCATCAATACTTCATTGTTTATATTGAAAATTTAAAACATTCCTTTTAGTCCTTTCACTTTGGTACACTTATGACAAAATATGACCGCTATGGATAAAATGCATTTCTGATCCAGTCGATGATGCTGGCTGGCATGCAGAATGCCAATAATTGTGTTAGCGAAAGGTTTAATAATTGGACAAAACATCCTTAAATAAGACTATTTTTTATGATCGATCAAATGACGATATGATAACAGATATTTTATCAAACAGATACTTTATCAATCTTGTTTACTTTTTGTTTTGTGAAGTTAATCAATTTGGCAAAATAAAAAAAAAATATTATACAAAATGCCACTTACATATGCATACGCGCGATAATATAATATGTTTTTTATTATAAATATAGTGCGTCACATGATCAATCAACTATAATATGGGATTGGAATATCAAAAGCAATTCTGTTGATTGTATTCATGTATGTCTCGGACATGAGCGAGGATTAGAAGCAATTGATGTGAATTATGATAAATCATTAATGGCGACAGGATCGTGGGATACGATGTTGAAAATTTGGTCAACGTGTAAGTATTATGTTCTTCTCTCTCTTATATCTTTCTTTTTTTATGATATTATTCGATACAAGATGAAAATAATTACGGAAAATAGATAAAATAATGAAACAAAAAGATAAGAAATTTAGAAAAATATATAATAATTATATATACAATATATGAGATTGAATTTAAGAAAAATGGATTATTGTGTTTGTGTTACTAGCACAACTAGTGTTTGTTTGTTCGATAAAGTTTTCGATGAAGTGATCATCGGAGTGTCTTAACTGTTGAAATAATTACAATATTATATATTGTATAAGAAAAATGAAGTATGATCTCTATTGTATTATTTTGTTATTACCATATTTGGAAACATCACGTAAATTTAGCGTGCCAGTCAACAACGTGTTTGTTAATTATACTTTCTTTAGGATAATTTATAACACAATTTTGAATAAATTCATTATTTGTCGACATATGTTAGCTTCACAGGATGAAACAGAGGATGGCGAACCTAATGCAAAAAAATTAAAATCAGATCATGGAAAAACAAGAGTGAGTAATATATTATAATATAAATGTGAGGTTTCATGTTATATATGGTGTTATGTGTAATGAAAATTTAACTATTAATTATAGGTACCCAAAAGAACAATGAAAGGTCACAAGGAAGCTATCAGTGGTATTACATGGTCAGATAAAACAGAACTTATAACGTCATCGTGGGATCATACTTTAAAAATATGGGATTCTGAATTAGGTGGAATGAAGCATGAAATTATGGGAAATAAAAGCTTTTTTGATCTTCATTATTCAGAATTATCTCGGACTGTTATAACCGCATCTGCTGACAAACATGTCAGGTTATATGATCCTAGATCAACAGGTATGTAGCTCTTCATCAATAATTCTAATTCTGTACTGCATAGAAATATAATTTTCAATAATAACTTTATATATATATATATATATATATATATACATATTATTTTCATGGAATTTCTTACAGAAGGAGCAGTTGTAAAATCTATGTTTACTTCACATACACAATGGGTACAAACTGTTCGTTGGTCAACGGTAGATGAACATTTATTCATTTCAGGTGCATGTGACAATGAAGTCAAACTTTGGGATACTAGAAGGTAAATTTATCTTATAGTATTGATATTTCTTTAATTACAGTACAAATTAAATCATGATTATTAATATATATATATATATATATGTTCACAGTCCTAAAGCACCCCTATTCGATCTTACTGGGCATGAAGATAAGGTTTTATGTTGTAACTGGTCAAATCCTAAGTTAATAGTATCAGGTGGTGCTGATAATACTGTAAGGATATTTAAATCAAAACAATTCGTGCATTGATTGTACTTTCATCTTGTACAATTTTAAATGTAGAAAATATTTTACATTTTTGTAAAATTTATATCTATATATATATATATAGAAATAATTTTGTTTATTTATTTGTTCAACAAATATTCAGTGCAATGTATAAAGTCAAAGTTCTTAAAGTTTTTCCTGTTAACTTTTTTCATATTTTATGATCGTATTTACGATTATAATTTAAAAGGATATACATTATTTTAAAAGAAAAATTAGTATATAAGGACATTGTACAAAAAGAAAAAGAAAACGGAATTTATAGTTGGGCTATTTCTTCCGTAATGTTATAAAATCGCTAATGAAAATAATAGAACTTTAATAATGATGTATTATTACCAGGAGAAATTTTTGAGCGCAAACTTCTTTTATTGCACATAAACCATCCAAAATATGTAATTAAAATGATGTCACTGTAAATGTTGAAAATGATAAGATAACTTGCTTGTGTATTTTGTATTGGTAACAAATCGAAGTACGGCTTGAACACGTTCCACAGTTATTTAACCGTATTAAATAAATTTTGTAATATACAGTGAGTGTCTCTTAAAATCGTACACCGTATTACACTTACTAGACTTTTGCTTGAAAACTATGGATATACAATATTATATTTAAGATGAGACAATTTAGAGATAAATACATTAGTATACTTTAATTATATATATATATATATATATATATATATATATATATATAGTTAAAATGAGTTTAAATTGAAATTGGAAATTTAAATTATAACGATTTAATTCAACAAATACGAAAATAATTTACTTAAAATGTACGTACATTAAAATCGACAACAATTGAACATGAAAAATTGATGGTCATCCTTTGTTTTTTCTGTTATTTAAATAATGTTTTTAGTATCAATTTAATATCTATATTAAAAGTTAAAATAATATTAAGTATATATGTTTAAAAGTGACATATGTATTATTTTTTTAAATGCAAATTTTCGAATCAAAATCATCACCTAGTAGTAATAGGAACGTTAAAAAAAAAAAAAAAAAAAAAAAAAAAAAAACCACTATATTTTAGTTAAAACAGTCGAAAATATTAATAAAGTACATTTGAATGTTCGATGTATCATTCTCATTATCCTCTGTGAAAGTTCTCTGTGTTTATATGACATTCCGAATATTATTTTGATTTTATATACACATGTAGCCTTGATAAAGTTATATAAACTATAAAATAATAATAGAAGAATTTTAATTGACTGTCACAGAGGACAATGAGACAGTCTAATGGTGTACTTCGAATGGAAAGGTAGTTTCTACTTGTATAATACGTGTTTTTTTAAAACTATAATTTACATTTTTTTTTTTTTTCAATTAATTAACAATCATTTAATATATATCGAACATTCTAATCTACTCTATTAATATTTTCAATCGTTTAAACTAGTATACTTTTTTTTTTTTTTTTTTTTTTTTAACGTTTTCTGTATATTATTTTCATATTAATTTTTAATTCACTTGTTATAAATAATCCCTTCAAGTTATAAACTCATTAAATATGTAATTAAAATATACTCTCTGTATATATTATATAAATGTACTATTTTATATAAAAATAATGTATTTATTTTGAAATTTTCTTTATCCTAAGCAGACTATATTAGTAGTTTTCAAAGAAAAATCTAATAAACGTAACATGTGGTACGATTTTAAGGAACACTTACTGTATAGATGCTGAGGGAGAAAGGTAGAACTATATCACATAAAACAGAAGGATATTAATATAGGGTTGGGGGTTGGGACATGGATTCAGTATTAAATACAAAGGACAGTTTTGCGCATTCTATTGCACATGCTGTATGCTATAATACATTAGTAAACATTATAATATTCCGTACCAAAGTTTATGAAAAAAAAAAAAAAAGAAATTATCTTCAATTAAGCTCTTTCATTTCTTCTTTTTTTTTTTCGTTTTTTTTTACGGAGTTTTTTTTTTAGGGTTCCGCTTTTTTTTTTTTTTTTAGAAGACATACACTAATCGCTATTCGATTTTTGTAGAAAGCATATTATCAAGTACGAAATACATATAAACGGAGCTAGTGATTTGTATGAGAGGAAGTTTTTTATTTCGTAGACCCTTATTTCTATCCGCTGTAACTACAGTTTTTTCAAAGCCGTAAAAGAGTCCTTAAGATTAGTAAAAATATGTTGTGTGTGAAGAGTGTACGCGTGTTTCAATCATCATCATACCACCATCATAACCATCATCACCACTATCATTATCATTATTCATTTCATTATCCATAAAAACAGAGAAAAACTTTTTGTCCTTTCGTTAAATTGAATTAAGTTCAGTACAAAAGATCATTTGCAAATGCATATAACAATTATAAATTGTGTATTTGGGGATTCATCATCTATCAAATTGACAATTTTCGTTCATTGTTTTTTTTTTTTCTTCCTTTTTTTCTTCTTTTTTATATATATACTTTCCTTATTAAATTTGTTTAATCGTTTTTTTTTCTTTCTTTTTCTTAGTAAAAAAAAGTATAGGAAAGGAAAAGAAGAGAAGAGAAGAATTAATAATCAAATAAATCCCCAAAACAGATCGTTTATTGATCAAAAATAAGGGACGATAAAATTATTAGGAATTTGATTTTTTTTTTTTCGTTTTTTTTTTAATCTTTTTTCTTTTTTTTTTCTTTTTTTTTTTTGTCTTCATCATTTTTGAATATACCAAACCGTACTTATAAGTAACTCTAAGAGACTGATTCATCAGTGCACGTATCCTATACAAATTAGTATAAGAGACGAGCAGAGAGCTTGCACTCGCAGTGTGCAGCATCATATTTTATACAGTAAAAGTGTCCTGCTGCAGTCGGTGTCGTTTAATAGGCAGATGGTTTGTTTTCTTTTTTTTTTTTTTCTTCTGAAATTTGCATAGCAAACGTATGCACGTATATATATATATATATATATATACCTACACACCACGTGTTTCTTTTCTTTTTTTCACACATTCTCTCTCTCTCTCTCTCTCTCTCTCTCTCGCGCGCGCGCGTGCTCTAACATTTTTTTTCCAAATTTGTCACTCTATTTTTTTTTTCATTTTTTTTTGTTTTGTTTTTCTGTTCTAGAAGATCCTATCTACCCCCCCCCCGTTCTCCCATCCACCACGTCATTATTTCACACAAAGACTAGCGTTTTTAAACGATCCAAAATAAACTAAGGGCACTTTTTAGTGTGGCTTATGCCCTGTCCTTATTCAATTTCATGGAAAATCTAACTCTGACCGTTGTTAAACTTTGTTTTATTACAGCACCTATCGACTTCTAAGAGTCCCTATTTTTTTATCTTAATTAGCTATGACACACTTGCCTTAATCTAAGTTTTCAATACGTGCTACACCTCTCGCCATCCTTAAAGTATCTGAAAATCTTATTTATTAATTAATCAATCCTTGTACGCGTAAGTCTCCAACGTCGTCGTTTTTTTTTCTTTTTTTTTTCTTTCTTTCGTGTTTGGGTTTTTTTTTTCTCATTGGTCGCACACCACATAACAATATATATATAGTAAAAAGAAAAGGAAAAAAAAAGAATTAATTAATAATAATAATAAGCCAGAGACAAATGTTGTGTTTTTTTTTTTTTTAGATAATTACATGTTTCATCTTTCATTATTATTATTATTATTATTATTATTATTATTATTATTACTTTTATTATTATTATTATTATTATTATTATTATTATTATTATCATCATCCTCATCATTTGCATCATCAACATAGAGGAAAAAAATGAGTACATTTATAAAGAAACAAATGAATAGCAATAAAAAAGAAAAAATCAAAAATGGGAAAAAGACAATAAAAATAATAGAAAATACAAAGAAAATGGGTGTAAAAGAAAAAGAGAACAAAGAAAAAAAAAATATATGTATATATATAGGGATTGCATTAGGAGGGTGGTGGTTTTTTTTCTCTTGCTCTGGATGCGGAGGAAATAGAAGGTTCAAAAATATAGTTTAGAAATCAAGATCATTACAAACTACAACCTTTGCTTAACAATTGTAAAACAATGACTTCAAACTTCGTAAACTAAAAGACTGTACAAGTTGAAGAAGTACGATCGATCATGTTCCCCTCGACGAAATTATTATCGCGAGTCAACATGAATTAATTCGTTTCCTTCTTTTTTTATTTTTTCTTATGTGTTTTAACTCTCGGTTTCTCTCTTTCTCTCATTCACACGTTCAAACCCATTCATTCATTTTATTTCTCATTTATTCGTTCGATCAAATGTTTTTTCTCTTCCTTACTTAAGCCGATATCGACTAACATGATTTTTTTTTTTGTTTACTTAAAAACACTCTAAGTTTTTTTTTTCTAATTTTTTTTTCTCTACACTATTAGCCTACAGCTACATTGTTTTTTTTTTGTTTGTTTGTTATCCTGTGTTTATCTGATCTAATAGAATCTACGCTAAAATTCTAAAGAAAGCTTTACGAAAAGCATTTTTTTTTTTTTTTCATTTGGAAACATCATAAATGTTCCAAAAATGGTTTTTGTTGTATAAACCATATAGCCGGCCAGCCCAAGCACCCGACCCGCGGTGCGCAGCAAGCAGTCCTTACTATTTATATTACAAGTAGACATAATATGTTGTAGAATAATAATATATATTTATTATTAATATGAATAGCCAGTCAGTCTTGACGGGTGCGAGGTGCATAGGCTGAACGGTGCCAAAAACCCCCCTACGATCGAGTAGGGAGAGGCCATGGCAGTTTAATTATATTCTAACTATCGCTAGTTTTTTTTTTCCATGTTTTTTTTTTCTTCTTCTTCTTTACTTTTACCTAAAACTTTAGTAGCTTATCCACTTTACTTATTTTTTTATTTTCTTTTTAATTCTTAATCAAAATGGTTAACCTAGCCTATTATTTTCATAGTCAACACTAACTACACACCACACAACTTTTCTTTTTTTTTTATCTTGCTGTGCTCCCCTCTTTTTTCACCGGATCCTCTTTCTTTCTCTCTCTCTTTCTCTTTCTCTTTCTCTCTTTTTTTTTCTCTCCCATTCTATACAATAATTTTATATCTTTTTCTTCATCATCTTTGTTTTTTTTTCTTTTTTTTTTTTCTATCTTGTCTTGATCTCTTTTTCTTCTTCTTCTTCTTTTTCTTTTCCCAAACCGCGGCTCTCCGTTTTTTAATCCGCGTGGGAGTTTTTCTTTTCTTTTGCTGGACACACCTTGGCCCAAAGCATCATCCATCCATCCATCCATCCCCCCCCTCATCTTTACCACGCTCATCATCAGTCATCAGCACTAATAATCCTTTTTTTCTTCGTTTGGTCGTCACAATAATTATTAGTTATTTAGTACAATTCTATTAGTAAAATTTTCAAAATTCACTATTTAATCACATGTGATTTTTTGTTGTCAGTCGTGGTGACAATCGTTTCTGGAACAATACACACTTCATTAATAGGGTTCCTCTCTCTCTCTCTCTCTTTTTTTCTTTTATCATTCTCATCACATTTGCTTCATTCTCATCTTTATGATCATCAATTATCATTAATCATTATCATTATTCATCATCATATGCATCATCATTATCATCTTCTACGTTTTTATCATTCTACTACCCTTAATCATCTCATTTTTCTTCTTGATCATTTTTTTTTCATTTCCTTTTTTTTATTTTTTTTTTTTTAATTATTATTATTATTATATATCTTTTTATTATTCATTTCTTGTCCCCCTTTTTGTTGTTTCCTTTATTTTCTTATTCCTTGCTTTCTCTCTTTTCCCCCTTTTTTCTTCTCTCTCTCTCTCTCTCTCTCTCTCTTAATGCATGGACTCAAATCGAGTTAATAATCGGTCTTTTAAAAAATAGCTCATACCATTTTTTTTTCTTTCTTTCTTTCTTTCTTTCTTTCTTTCTTTCTCATCTTTTATCTCTTGTCATCAAATTGTGATGTACCAAAATAAACTAAATATATTATTTACTTCAAGTCTCAACAGTGTAAAAATCTTTCATACTTTAGATGTCGTCAATAATAGTAATCGTTAATTATAATAATACAGCATATTATTGTAATATTATAATAATAGCTACGATTCACCTCTAACTCTATCTAACTACCTGTTCGCCACCATTGTCGTGTGCGAGTGAAAGCACACACACGCACACACACACTCACACACCTCCCTCCTCTCTCGTAGCTCGCAATATTTGGTAGAATGCTTTTTCTTCTGCTAAATCGTTTTTCTCGACTCGACTCCCTAAATAATTCTGACAATGACGTGAAACTTTTATTCCGGATGTTATGTACGACGACGACGACAACGACGAACCAGAGAAAGGTAGGAAAACATAGGGAGAGAACCATTTTTTTCTTTTTTTTTTTCTTCTTTTTTTTTTTCTTTTTCATCTCCTTTTCTTTATATATGTATATATATATACACATATAGAGATATGCATATACATGTACATATACATATATATCTATTGTCGACCGAGAGACTTGTGTATCATATATGTATAATACCCTCTTGTTCATTTTACACATTCCATTCGATATTTTAATATCAAAATCCCTCGCCTATTTTTTCGCTACCGCCCCCCCCCCTTATATCGCTCAGTTTCATATTATTTCTTTTATTTTATTTTTATTTTTTTTTTAATATCGCGTTTATTTTGTTATTTTGTTCGGTCGATATAATAAATTATTAATTTACAACTCTAGCTATCATATTTTCCCCGTCGTAGCAAAACTTACAAAGTTTCTCGGGCGGCACGCGTTTCCTCCCCCCTTTTTTTTTTTTTATTTTTTTTTTTTTTATAAGAATTCGCCGTTTGATTTCTTTTATTTTATTTATTTATTTATTTTTCTTTTTTCCCTATTTATTTATTTTATTTTATTTTTTTTTGTAATATTTTTCTCCTTCATCTTGTTTTTTCTTCTTCTAAACAACTCCTCCGAATACTACCTGATGTTTCGTTTCACAAATCCCCGTTAGTGGCAACTATACATACAAAATCTATCAAATTCATAATCAAAAACAAACGTAGTTGATTATAACTGGCTACAACGCAAAAACAATTATATTCTCTTAACTATAAGATCAAAATTTGGCTCAGTTTTCACATTTACATTCCGATGTTAAAAATATATTATAATATTTTTCAGCATTATCCATCCCTGTCTAAGTGGATTTGTCTGAAAAGGCACAATTCTAAAAAAAATATCTGTTATTCACTGTACAATTAAAACTGATATCGATTTATAGTAACTGTACTCATAAATATAACACTCTCTAAAGAGTTACTATGTTCTTTTTTCGTTCACGTGCAATAATTATTGTATATTATAATCCTGAAGATTCTTTTTTTCCTTTTTTTTTTTTTTGTTAATTATTATTATTATTATTATTTTATTTTTTTTTTTTTTTTTTAGAAACAAAGCTTTTCTCTCTCTCGCTCGCTCGCTCTCTCTTGTGTGTAGCTTTTTTTCTTTGTTCTTAATTTTAAATGTATTGTTCATGATGAAAACAGAACGTGAAAATATGGTCGTCGAAGTTATTAGATTAAGGTATATATATATATCCACGTGGCAGTACACACATGTGCCTGGCTTGGAATGTCTGAACGAAAATAAACCGATAAAAGTGCGATAAGCGGGTGGTGGAGTAGCATGTGCTGCGAATGAGGAGTTTTTTTCGCACGTCGTTGAAATTCGTTACGCGAATAATGGTGTTTTCTTCTCCCTTCTCTTACAACAGCCAAGCCACCGGCCAGCCAGCTGGCACAAGTCCGGTTGGTACTGATTTTTACAACCATACTGAATTTGAATTTTTCTTTTATCAATTCTAGCATTGGAAGTGATCTCTCTCTCTCTCTCTCTCTCTCTCTCTCTCTGCATATCATTATTATTTCTTATATATCATTAATTATTATTATTAATATTATATTATTATTACTCTTGGGAAGAATTCTCTTTCGTATATTTCTGAGTAGCGTTTTTTTTTTTTTTTTCATAGTTTACATTTTTTGTTAAAATATTTATTCACATTCTCGAGCCTTCAGCTTCGCGACTCATAGTTTTCCTTAGTATATGTAAATACCTAAAGTTATCCTGGAAGCCTATCAGCTTGACACTAAAACTGTTCATTGCAAATTATCAGTTTGTCACTGTTGTATGATGTGCTCTGGTACAGTGTAAAGAGTCGAGCCTAGTGTCGAACATGTTAGAAGACACGCCAGTCTCATATATAACCCCCATAATTACGTCAATATCCTTTTTATTTTCTTTTTATTTTCTTTTTATTTTCTTTTTTTTTTCTTGACTCGTTGCAAAATATTAACTCTACTTTCACCTATTTAGCTGATGGATAAAATGTATAAAAGATGGCTGGCAAGTCAATTTTTTTTATCATGAGGAAGAATTTTATCTGACTTTTTGTTTGTTTGTTTGTTTGTTTGTTTTATGTTATGTATATTTTTATTACGCTCCTTTTATTCTTCATTAATAAAATCCCCTTCTTTGTTTGTTTTCAGCATGTGTATATCGCGTTTCTAACTTATGTAGCCCTCTGCATATTCGTATCTGTATATATAAAGAAGAAAAAAAACAATGAAAAAAACTACATTAGAAACTATTTAATATAAATTTCTATTATATATATATATATTACTAACCTATAAACCGTATCCTACTTGGGCTGTTGAGCTTGATACTGTTGGTAAGAATCGTCAGGAGATGCCGCGTTACTTGTCTGTTCTGAATCGCCCAGTGGTATTTGATGGATAATGCTAGGTTGTGGATAAGTCGTATAAGAATAAGGATGATGACTTGCTATGTACTGAAACAAGATAAATCTATTATTTAGATATATTCATATATACATATACATTACCTACCAGAATGATCAAAATATAGTAATTTTAACATAATTTTCAGTTAATCATTCGAAACACATTATTTTTAATGTATCTTGAATTAATAATTTTTATATCTCTATTATCTTGAATATATTTTAAATTTTATTTATTACTTACTGAGCCAGTTCCCAAATGCATTGCAGACATTTGTGTTGTAAGTTGCGGTATTATACTGTATTGAGGATTACTAGGATCTGCAGATGGCATCATCTGTAAGAATAAAAAGAAAACAAAAAAAAAAAAAAAAAGATAAACTTCTAATAAGAAACAAATACTAAAAATAAGACTTCATATTTGGTAGTAAAATCAAGAAAAAAAACAAAAAACAAAAAAGGAAAAGAAAAAAAGGCAAATAATAACTTATCAATTAATGAAATAAAAATTGTAATGAAAAGATAATTATATACGCGATATATACGCGATTCATATATGTTATATTTTATTAGGTTTATTATTGCAACGAATAGAGAAAATACTTAAAAAAAGAAAAAGAAAAAGAAAAAGAAAAAGATGAAAAGAATCTAGTCAAATGTCTAAAAAAGAAAAACAAAAAAAAAACAAAAATAAATGAAAAACTCTTCTTATAAAAACTCACGTCGACCTGTTGCATATGAGGAGGCGCAGGCTGCACAAGGTACGGTGTGACCCAGGGTGTTCCTGGTACGCTATAACCAGGGACAGCTTGACCATAATGACGACCATATTGAGTTAAAGTTGCTGTAGGTAGCATATGGGCTGTCGCAACGCCATTTTGACCGACTCCGCTTGCATCATAATTCATCGTCATATTCTAATAAAATAAAGAAATAAATTTGTAATAATAGCATTATAATGAAACTTGAACTTGTGTCTCTGCATTCAAAATATATTACGTATATTTTATATATACTCACTTCTCCGGTATCTCTCCACATTGTACTTTTATACATTGATTTTTTCTTGTTACCACCATCAGCAAATTTAACTAATAATGGATCTTTAGCTCCTTGTAATGCTTTACCATTAAATATGTGAATTATCTGTTCACATTTTTCTTTCGATTCCATTCTGAAATTTCATATAACACATATCTTAACACTAGATATACCACCATTTTCAATATACCTTCTTTATCTATCACACTAGTCAAAATGACTGATATATCAAAAAACAAAACAAAAATGCTTTTTGAAGCTTGCAGTCTTTAATTACTCTTAAAAAATAACAAAAAGCTTTATTATTTACAGTTAAAATCAAATGTTACGTGAAGTAGAAATTGTGAATGAAAATGGCCCGACCAGTCAAAATGACTACTAACTGGTTTGGTATATCTAGTGTTAATCATTATTTTTAAACATACAATTAAATGTACATATATATATATATATATATATATATATATATATATACATATACATATATATATATTTGTATATAAAGTTGAAATATATACTGACCTTGCGAAACCAACACCCTTACTTTGTCCTGAGGTGTCACGTAGAATGCGAGTCGAAATGACTTGTCCATATTGTTGAAGAAGTCCTTCAACATCATTTTCCTTAAAGTTCAATGGAAGGTTTGCGATATACAGATTTGTAGGATCCTGTTCCTGTTGCTGAGAAGAGAGTAAAAATACTATGCAATATATTGTATGTTTTACTACTATAAAATATAGCATCATTTTAATGAATTATTATCATTTTGACTTTTCAGATATATATCGTGTATGTAATTTTGTATATTATATATTACTACTCGTTAAAATGATTAATTGTATGAAATTTTTTACATAATTACATTAAGAAAAATAATATTTTATCATATTATTACATTTTACATAATTTTACGTGTAATATACTAAGTGTTTACATACATTTGATCTGAAAAATTACAATGATTATTTGTGAAAGCTGTATTTCGTATCATTTTGGCAACAAAAAGAAAAAAAAAATATATATATATATATATGAATAATTTGAAACTTATAAATATTAAAATGTTTTCAATGTATCTTGGCAACAAAAAAATATAAAATTACGTTTAAAAATAATATATTCTTTTTGTACATTAACTTATTGATATTTATTATTAAAACATGATGTATGTCTACAACAATGATACTACAAAAAAAATTAGTAAGCTATATATATATATATATATGTATATATATATATATATATATATATATATATATATAAGGAATAATTATTCTGAACTAATCGCAAGAATGCAAATGGACAGATATATCAGAAATATGACTGAATATGAATTAAGACAATAATTATTGTTTTCAATGTTGAAAGGTTATCATGCTTCATGGCATTAGGCTTCTCCACATTCTGGTGGCTCTCTAAATTTGCTTTATAGATGCTTCCAGATATATATATTTTTTTGTAATTCTTTTTCTTCTTTCTACTAATCTTATAGATAACCACATAATTCATTATTTAATGTATCATTTAAATACTTTCAATTTAAAGTCAAAACATGCACACACAGATAATAGGTACTCAATTGATATTATTTATTTATAGTTTTCGATATTTATCGTAACAAAAATTACTGGTGTTTCTTACAATCTTTCTGTATTTTAGAGGGGGGGGGGGAAACCAAAAACATTGATATTAAATACAATGTTAATGTATAGTTTTGTAAACTAGTACAACAATATCTCTAAACTTATAGAAAAAAAGATAAAGAAGACAAGAATACAAAAAAAATATTTGTAAAATAATATAAATTATTATATTTTTGATTATTGAAAATATTTAAATCAAAACTAACATATTTATTTAATGCATATAAACAGAAATAAAAAAACTTGAAAATTCTTTTAACAAATCAATACAATTGTATAATCAATTACATTCATATATGATTTTTGTAATTAAGCCGACATGCAAGCTTCTTAATTCATATTTTATATTTTTAATAACACCTTCAAAATGAAAATTAAAAAATATGAAGAAAACAAAACAAAACAAAACAAAAATGTAAGCATATATACACACATAGATGTATTTAAATTGTATTTATATATCAAATATGTGAACAAATATCTTCTATTCATTTTTTTTTGATACACTGAAAGCAACGGGAACATATTTTTTTTGTGTATTCTTTTCTATATTTTATTTTTTTTTATTTAAGATAAAAAACAAAACAAAACAAAAGAAAAAGAAGCAAAAGGCAAAGCACAGGCATTGCAAAGTGTATAAATTCGATTTAAAAAGAAGAAAGAAAAAAAAAAAAGAATTACGATTGACTATATTTGCAGAAAACATATGATATATGTTAAAAAAAAAAAAAATATATATATATATACATATGTATTAAATGCTTTATGATACTTTATTAATGACTTTATAAAAGGAATTTGTGAAAGGATTGAAACAAACACGAGTGTGTTGTGTAGGCTAAACTAAATTTTGAAATGATTATTTATGCACCCTCAAGCATATTTTGAGATTCACCATTTCTGTCAAGTATACCAATCAAATCTACAATTACTTGAATATACTTATACTTTACGACAATTTACTTCAATCTTGCGAATGCATTAAAAAAAAGAACAAATAATGAAAATATTATGATATATAAGCCAAGCTGATGGCATTTATGTATGTATACAGATGATGTCCCTTTTCAAATTAATGTCTCAATTATTTCTATTTAAAATAACCTTTTTGGTTTCTTCAAACCAAATATTGACGACTAATTATTTACCAACAAATTTTCCATCTTTCTTTTTAAATAAATTCAAGCTAATTTTTTAATATTACGTCAATGAATAACGCGTATTTACAAAAAAAAAAAAAAAAAAAAGATATTAAAAAATTAAACATTATTTTTGAAAGGGCCATTCCACATACATATACACACATATGGATATATAAAGATATGTACACACATACATACATACACACACGCGCACACACATACACACAATAAAAAATCAATATGCATAAATATACATATGTACGTATGTGTGTATGTTTGTATGATAGAAGAAATATACTTTAATGTATTTATACTTTAACCAAATGATTTATATTTTGATCAAATGCGAGTATACATAAATATATAAGATTCAAATACTTTATTATGAAATCAAATATATACTTGTTTAACTTGGAACTTTAGAATAAATAAATTCAATTTATACATAGTTCGATTATTGGATATATATATATATATATTATGACAATGATAAACCATTAGATGATAATTATTTGGAATTAATGATGGTACTTGAATCTTATAAAGAAAATCCTTGAATATGTTTACAGATTTATTGGTGTGCTGGTTAAACCTTCATTATTTAAGCCAAGTGTGCCAATCAGAGCCAACCAACACCCCAGGGGTAAGATAGCACCTGATCTTCACATAGCACCATTGAATGGTAAGTATACCGTGTACCCTGAGTATAGTTATTAGTGGGTACACATTGTTTAGTTTTATCATATCACATGCGATCGACATCATCACAGCTGCTTGTTTGTGGCCACCCTCTGCTTTTACCACGGCCAAATTGAAAGATATTACTACAAGTTAATGTCATTTTAAATGACTTATTTTCATTTCATTCCATTTAAATTTATCAATATTTAATATATCACAAATATAATTATATATATTTATTAATTGCTAATTGTTCTTCTATATAAATTATGGAATATAGCAGTTATTAATAGAATGAACCTTGAATGAACAAAATTGTTAAATAAGTTACGTTATAAAAGAAAAATCAAATTTCAGTAGCATAGGGAAATGTATTCTCATTATTTATAGTAATAACGGACGGACGTTTAACTAACTTTGAATTATTTTAATAGTAATATCAATAATAGTACTTCATTGTAAAGAACGGTATATGTATTAACGGTTACTTTGTTTTTATCGTGTTAGAATAAGTAGAATTTGAGAATTTGGAATAATCCAAATATAAATAATATTTTGTTAAAATACTACATATTTATTAGCAATTTGGTGGCCGAGGCACAGCAGCAAGCATCAATATAGAGAGAGGTTTGTAGGTATTTAAGACAGAATAATAGACAGAACCGATTAATGTAAAAGAGCGTTTCTAGACAAGTGAGACAGGTCTTGGTAAGGAAGAGAACAAAATATTGGTGAAACATAAATGAACTTGTAATTCCATGTAGAGATGCTCATGAGTACATTATTTTCTTTCTATTATCGATCATATGTAATAAATCAAATATTTTCTATCACGGAAAAACCTTTACGATGAATAACATTAAATTATATTACATGAAAATAATGTTATTACTATAATTATGGGAAATATTTTCTCTAACCACACATATTATATTCATATAAAATAAATTTGATCAAAAAAAAAAGAAAAAAAAGAAAAAAAAGAAAAAAAAAGAAAAAAAAGAAAAAAAAATGAATTAAATTCTAAATTATGAAATACAAAAGGCAGTATACAAGTGTGCAAATAAAATATATATTGCACGTATAATATACAATTCTATAATTAAAATATCTTAGCGTTTGACACTAATACGTCACACACATGACTACTCTTTTATCTTTTAATCAAATTAATTATCACATAGTACTCATGTGCTATAACAATATCATTTTTCTTTTTTTCATAATGGAACTAAGATAGTTGCCTGTTGTTTAACACAATTAAAAAAAAAAAAAAAGAGAGAGAGAGAGAGAAAGAGAGAGAGAGAGAGAGAGAGAGTTATTAGCTAGAATAATAGTACACATATGAATTTGGACAAGAAGAGGATGGAAACAGATGGATAAGAATAGGAAAAATAAATAAAAATCAGATAGAGTGAGAAAGAGAAAGAAAGAAAAAGAAAAAGAAAAAGAAAAAGAAAAAGAGGTTTACTGTTACTCTGGTATTACTGTACTTGCATGCACAACCAACGTACACTTGCCAGTCTACGGAGCAACCAGATACCCACTTTCGCCATCTGCGCTTGGATGCCCTTGGCGACCAGTGCTTTCACAGCACCCTCTGCCGCCACCGGTGACTCAAAGTCTACAAAGCCATAACCTAAAAAACAATTTGATTATAATGATACGATTAAAAGATAATTTTGCATTTTTTCTATACTTTTTGTTTTATGATAACAAAGAAAAGAAGTAAGAAACTACACGAATGTGTAAGTGATTTTATAATAGCATAATTTAAATAAGTACCTTTACATTTGTTTGTTGTTTTATCCAATATTGCCTTCGTGGATGTTATAGTTCCATACCTATAAACAGTTTCGGTTATTATTTAACACTTATGTATGAATACTTCTTAATTTTGTTGTTGTTGTGGTTTTTTTTTTTTTTAAATTCATTCATTAAATAATATCATTTACGTACTGAGAACACATATTAACAAGGTCTTTATCGGTAGTATTTTGGTTGAGGCCACGTATGTATAAATTTGTTTTAGATAATTGTTCCGTCTGTTGTCCTTGCATAGCATTATTGCTCATACTTGTGCTCATTGCCCCGCTTTGACTGCCAGTGGCACTGCTAGAACTACTGGTGGTATTGGCTGGTGACGAGGCTGTAGGTACCCGTTGTCCACCATACTAGTAGATATATAAAAAGAACACAAATTTTAAATAGTTCACATTACACGCTTTATGTTCTATTAATTGTTTATCTAGCAGGTAAATAAATAAGCTAAGAATTAAATAAATTGGAAGAAAAAGAAGAAAAGCAACAATGAAAAAGTTTCAAAGCGCATCATTTTTAGTTTTCATTGAACTTTGTTCCACTCTTTGCAGCACCTCTTTTGATTTCATTTTATTACAACAAATAGTAGCATGTACATATATATATACAATGTTGATAGCAGATAATATAATAGACATACGGATAGAAAAGCAGAGAACAATATTAAGTGATATGGAGGAGTGGCTTGATATTATACAGCGATTTGCCAAGTTCCGACAAGGAGGTTATCTATGTACGGTCATCGTCGACCAATGGCAATATAACACTTTCCTCAATTAACCAATAGTAAATTATAAAGAACACGCCTTTTTTTTGTCGATCTTTTGATTTTTCTTAATAATTCCTCATGATAATTCGCCACAATGTACTTTACATTTTTTCTAACAATGAAAAACACTTTATTTTCCAAAATTCGAAGTAAATTCATTAATCTACCGTGTGGTCACGTATGCATGATTTTCGAACGAAAAGACGACTGCGGGGAGGGGAGATATAAAAATAACAAAATCAAATACGTGTAAAAAAAGAAAAAAGGTGTTCGCGTAAGTAATTAAACGGTGAAAAGTGGCATGCGCGAGTAGGAAAAAAAAAAGTATCCACGAATCCAAGCAAACGACGACAACGACGACGACGACGACGACGACAGTTGTCTCGCGAAAAGGAATAATAAGCGATCGCAGTTATAAATTTCTTTAGCGGTATCTTGCGTGGAATGTTGTACGTACATCTCTGGGAAATTTGTTTCGCTTGCAGTTTGACGACACTTGCCGGAGTGGTGACCGTGACCCCGCGTCAGCGATGCACCGTGTCTGATTAAAGTAAGGAAGAAGAAGGGGTAACGGGCAGCAACGGCAACAAATGAATCATTTATAGATGCTAAATCGTATAGAAACGATCACAATTGAGTGAGAGAGAGAGAGAGAGAGAGAGAGAAAGAGAGAGATACCACTGTATGTCCAGTAGCGCAATTCGTGAAGTTAGAAAGGAGAAAGAGGAGGGACCCCCATTAGGCACAGAGTAAGTAAATCGTTGAACGCTCGTATGGAGGCGTGCACATCGAAGGTAGCACGCAATAGGACGACGACTGGCTGCTGCTGCTGCTGTTGCTGCTGCTGCTGCTCGTCGCGCATCTTTTCGTGGTTACGAGTCGATAAGTTAGTAGTAATATAAGAACGCGGCATATATCGAGAGAAGTGGAAGAAGGACAGAGTAAACCATCGTGCAGTAAAAATTGTGATAAAAAAGAAGAAAAGCGTCGTTGGAAGAGGTATCAAATGCGATAGTAGTATATGAAAGCAATCACAAAAAAAAAAAATGGTACATCAGGTAGGCAGGTAGGATGCAAAAGCGAATTATAAAAATAAAATAGATATAAAAGCTTGCTGAGATAAGAAAAATGGAGAAGAAGAAGAAGAAGAAGAAGAAGAAGAAGAAGAAGAAGTTGTTGTTGTAAAAGAAAAGAAAAAAAGCAGAGAAAAGGAAAGGTCCGCCATAGGAGTGTACTCACCGAGACGTGCTGAGCGTAGGGGGCGGTGACGTAAGGGTTGGCAGAGGGCTGTAACGGTTGCGCACCGACCTGTACCTGTGCCGCTGCGGCAGCCGCCGCGGCGGCACTCGGAAAGCGGTTGAAACACGGCATGGCGGCCGCTGCTGCCACTATGGTCGACGGCGCCGCGCCCAAGCTGCCGCGGCGGCGCCACTGGCTCGAAATTGCACAGGATTACCTCCTCGTGGTCCTCCGCCGCCACCTCCACCACCGCCGCCGCCACCACCGCCACTGCCACCACCGGCGCCGCCGCCGCCGCCAGCGCCACCCCCTGCCCCACCTCCTGACGCGTTCCCCTTCAATCCACCACCGGCGCCGGCGCCAGCGCCGCCCCCGTGGCCACCTCCACCACCTCCGCCACTACCGGCAGTTGTGCCGCCACCACCGCCGCCGCCGCCACTGCCACCGCCGCTGGTTGGGCCCACGCCCACGCCTCCGGCGTTGGCGCCTCCACCAGCGTTACCGTTGTTAGCGCCGACGTATGTTGGCCGTGGGCTGCTAGCCTGCAAAACGATCAAACTAAATACCACCACGAGATCATCCAATACTCCTTCCTTCCTTTCCTTTCCTTTCCTTTCCTTTCCTTTCCTTTCCTTTCCTTTCCTTTCCTTTCCTTTCCTTTCCTTTTTCTAATATAGTTATATACGAAATATTCCAACTATCATACCACCACCTTTCAATCAATTGCTTTCCTTCTTCTTCTTCTTCTTCCTTTCCCTTTGAAATATATAGACCCTATTTATAACCAAGAGTTCGTACGTGTAATGTTACAAACTGTATAATAGATTGTTCTTGTGAAAATTATTTTGAAAATATTAATTTAAAAAGGCACGAACGAATTTAATTCGCCCTAATATATTGCATTCCGCAAACACCTTTCTCATTCGTTTCTCCAGCATACATTTCTCTATTCCTCGATTCCTCGCGAATCTAACAAACGATGATTATCTTATCTATTAGCCACATGCTGATATCGTAAGAAAGTTCTTTTAAATGATAGGTAGGTAAACAAGACACCCACCCTCATAATCGGCGGACACTCATTTTTTCTTTTATGTAAGCAATATTATTTTTTTTTCTAATAGAAATCAATCAAGTACTCCTTTTTTTAAATGAAATAATCAAATTAAGTTTTTCTATCGTACCCAATGAATGCAGAACACACACACACACACACAATGCTTTAGACACTTGTAATATATTTAAATTTAAATGCATTTTTCTCAAAATTGGCTGGTCAATGGATAAAAAAATGTTACCATGATAATACCTAAAGCTCATCATAAAATCCGTAGGAGGTGTTTAAGTGAATGTCTCGTTGTGACACACTGGCACACACAGAGAGTGCGCGCGCGTGACATGACTTTTATTATATTTATTGAAAAGTTAAAGAAAGTATGGCTTAAGAGCATGAATTATTGGTAAATATCGACACAGTTCAATTGGACAGCATTCGCAACAGGACAATGTTAGCCAAAGAGAGCTAGGTGGTGGTAGTGGACAACCATGAAATAGAGAACACGAAGTGTGAAATGAGTATCGTGATCTACCGACCGGATGTTACTTCCTGCTTACCACGTCGTTCGTCTCTACATATAGTCATATTACACACACACACACATCTTTTTTTCATCCCCTTTGGCCCTTTTTTTATTTATTATTTTTTATTTTCTTAAAGTTATTATAACGAGAAAATATTCAAGCTCGTAACTTTAAATCAAATTGTTTCTAATTCAACACTAACTGATTCAACATTAAGTCGAATTTTGTCTAATGCAACACGTGGCTATATATATATATATATATATATATATATATATATATAATTTATACTGTAATTTAAAAGAAGAAAACAACAATTTTTAGTTATCTTTGTATTGTAAAACTTATGGATTTTGTTGTTGTTATATTTTCAATTATGTTATTTGTTGGATTTAAATTTAGATAGAATCTGATGTTACTAATGTAAAATTTATTATTTCCACCCTCCTTCTCCCGCCCCCCCCGCCCCACCTACTTTCTCAGGAATTCCTCATGTAGCGTAACGCATGCTTTACACTCTAGAAATATCTTGGATGACACCATTACCTTAAACGCGAGTCTTTATATTTTGTCTTTATTCTATTTATACAGAGCATTTCATAAATAATTTTTGTCAATACTTCAAAGAGTATAATGCTGCTAGCATTATCTAACCTAACCTATACATACTGAAATAAAAAATAAATGTCATAGGAACATCTTGTCGTCCCGAATATATCTTTAATTTTCGAAAAAGATTTCGGATACAACTTTTACTGTTGTACGCGCGCCTTGACCGTTTTTTAATTGAACGTTCAATAAGAAGCACACAAAATTGTGTGCACTGACAAGAGAGTTTTTTCTTCCTCTTCGTCAAACCTTGAAAACACCGAGTTTTTTCCTCTCTCTTTTTTCAACTCTACACAGTTGCACGAGGAATCCATTAGGATCATACGCTGTGCAAGCAGTAAGATCAAATACTCAAAACCGTTTCCAAGAAAACTTTCTCATATACCAGTCTCGTATATATATATATATATATATATATATATATATATATATATATATATATTTTTTTTTCTAACACAACAAAAGGCATTAGTGATGTAAACTGATAAATAACAATACGTAAGATCGGTGAGAGGTTAAGTTTATCAAATTCAACCTGTTTATGCACACTTGAAAGACGAAATTACTTTCCGAGCAACCCAATATATATATATATATATATATATATATATATATATATATATATATGCAGATTAGGTTGGTATTTTACTTTCGAATGGCATTTTAACTTACTTCTCCGACGAAAGTATGCTTATTTTTCGGATTTTGGTCCTTTGGTATATATCATACACTTACCTGAAACAAAAAAGTAAATCGGTAGATATAATAACGGTTTAAACGGCGTAATATTAGTATAACATTAAATTTCACGTTTAATTACAGAGAGTCATTTATCATCCAGAAGAAAAGGTGTATAACAAAATGAAATAAATGTATCTATAGATATATGTATAGATAGATAAATCATTATCACTTTCATGTTGTGACGCGGTAAAAAGCATAAGTTAATTATACCTCGGATCACATGCCATTAAAGAAGTAATTAAATTTCGACATTCGACATTAAGGTGTTTAAGTAAGAACAACTAGAACTAATAATTAAAGGGATAAATAAATTTGAGAGCAATGTAGTTCCCAAAACCGTATTAACACTAGATATATCCCACCATTTTCGATAATGATTGTTTTGCAGAGTTATTCGTTCGTAAGTCGTTCTACTTAATTATCGATTCAATCCCGATAAAGTACTTGTATATATAAATACTTAAAGGAGAAAGTCTAATTTGCATGGGTAAATAGTTATAAAAACATAATTAATGACCTACCTATTCTATTCTAGTTTAGTCTAGTAATCGACGTTATAAGGAGAGCAACTAAATTTCAAGCACTAACAAAAATTCTATGACCAATCTGATAACGAGAGAAAGAGATACTATATCTTTGACGAAGATGGGTTAAAGTCAGGGTGAAAGTTTGTAACCTTAAGTATAATAATAATAATATACAAAAAACAAAAAAAAATTACAAGAAAAATATATTTTAATGTTATTTCATATTTTAATGATTTTCTACTTTTGTTTTTCTTGAATTATTTATTATCATTATTACTCAGGCTATCGATAATAAATACGGATTATATTAAAAAAATTAAATAACCAAATAGTATTATATTATATACACGAGACTGGTGGTGGTGGTGGTGGCTGTTCTTCTACATTGTTATATGATCGCAAGTTCGTTGACTTTAAGGCAGGCTCGATCAACCGTGGCCTCCTCTCTCTCTCTCAAGCACCTCCACCACCTTCATTTTCACCACCCTTCACCACCAACGCCATCTCCACCTCACGCACTGTTTCATTCCCCTCCGCCCGCGTTTAGATCACAACGCCCTTCTCGCTCCACCCCCCACCTCAACCATCACTACCATCACTACCACCACTTTCTACCATTGCAACCAACCGCCATTGCGACGAAGAGACCAACAACCACCAACACCACTATTGCGTTCCTCATCTTTTATTATTGGTCGAGAGTTATCAAGAAATACGGCAGAATATTCATTAATTTTTCAATACCACCAAATCTCATTTTTTTCTGTTCTTTTTCTTGTAAATTTCCAAAATGTGGAAATTATCATCCATCTTAGGGGGACACGATTGAATGTTGTCGGAGGCCTCTACCTGTTTCTATGTACGGACAGGGTGGTTCAACGAGAATTACGCGTGTTAAATGATCGTGAAAACAATGTGTGATGAACAATGTTGTGTACAAATGTTACATGAAGTAGAAATTTTGAATGAAAATGGCCCGACCAGTCAAAATGACTACTGACTGGTCTGGTATATCTAGTGTTAAATTAATTAATTAATTAATTAATTAATTCTCATTATAAGAGATACTTTTCGAATTAACAAATATAATAATATAATCTGATATTTTTTGAAATGGTTGAATATATTATATCGGATATGGTTTCTCTGCTTTTATGATTTTTTTTTTTAAACCGCAGAGTACAACATCGTTTTTCTTTTTATCGATATCGAACTTTCTCTTTGAATCGTGACATCGCGTAGAATATATATATATATATATATATATATATAAATATTAGGTATATATATCCATGTATGGGTCTGTAGAGCTTTTAAGATTTATTAATAATTAATAACACGTTCGTAATAAGAGGGGTGGGTGATTTTGAGTAATATTTCAAGTGAAAAAATGTCACTAGAATTAATTGATAGATTATTTTATTTATTTGGTTCTTTTAGAAATAGCGTGAAAGATATTTTCTCTCTTGTACAACACTTGTTGTGTAGTGTAGTATTTTAAAAGAGAAATGAAAATCTTGTACAACCGGTCACAGAAGTATTCGTACTTGTAGTTCCCACCTTATACATTTTTAATCATTTATATTTGTTTTTTGATTGCAAATTTTCAAATTCTTCTACACAAGAACAAGATTTATTTGTATCTATGTACAAGTAAATGATAAAAATACTATTATTATAATAGTTTTCAAATTATAAACTTCAATTGAACAGTTTAATTCTAATACATGTTTTATTATCTGCGTATAGAAGAATTTTCAAATAATATATTATTACAAGAAAATATTAATTGTTCTTAAAAATTGACTGTAGGGGTGTATAAATATTCCTCATGTTGGGTACAACTGTGTATAATATCATAATATTCCACACACAATTGTGAATGAATTATGATTCACATTCCAAGTAAGAATAGTAATTGACATATTTCATTAGAATCTTTCATTTTGATGATATATCATAAAGAAGAAGGTAGGTATCATCATATATCACCATTTTTCGCAGCTTACGTAAAAGAGAAAATAATAAAAGGTCGATAGAAGAAGAGAGTGCGCGTTTGTTCGTTCGTTCGTTCGTTCGTTCGTTCGTTCGTTCGTTCGTTCGTTCGTGCGTCACACGATGGAACGACGAAGGTAAATGGCACGCGAGGGACCTTGACGTGTACACATCTAGGCCATAGACCTTGAACTTTGTGTCTAGATCACGCTTCGGACATACAATTCAGCCGCCAAATCGGGAACTCGCTCTTGTTACGAGACGGTTATCGGTCATAAACTAGAAAAACAAGTGGGGTAACTATAGTTTTTTTCTTTCCCCAAGACAACTACTAAATTTCGATAAGCGCGAGCTTTAGAAAAAAAAAAGATCATTAGAAAAATACTGATATATTAATATTTTCTATTATATGTGCGTATATTTAGAATATTTTACTTATTATTATTATTATTATTATTATTTTACTAATTAACGTTACGATAAGTATATTCTTATTGGTCCAAGTAAATATAATCTAATTGGTTGAAATATTAACAGGTCCCCTGTTGGCTGGAAGAAAGGCCGATTTTCAAAACGAAATGTGTGACTAGCGGGAAAATACGATCGATCCCGAGGGAGTTCAACGGAAATAAAGGAACGTATAGAGAGAAAAAGAGAAAGAGAAAGAGAAAGAGAGAGCGCGCGAGAGAGAGGTTCAGACAACCTTGACTTTAGTGACGTCACCGGATACCGTTGTGGATAGCGCCTTGCGAACTTTGTGAATGGCATCCGGGTGTGCGTGCTAGCACGCGTTCTTTCGCGCGTGGGTGCGTTGTTGTTCACATGCAAGTCCTCCTTTACGTGAATGCGCGTCTCAATGCTGTGTTTGGAATATTCAGACATGAAACAATAATAAAAAAGATTGGTCTACATTTCATTCGAAATTATAACAATCCTTTTTATTATTCAAAAATTCGACACGTAACTTATTCATAACAATACAATTATTATTCCGTTTAAAGCACATTATCATCACTTTTATGCAGCAGCAACAGCATTTTTACTTCCGCGCTCTTTTCCACGGCGCATGCGTACACATCCATGACTGATTTAATGATGATCGCGCATGCGCGAAAAGGGAAAATTTATCCTATTCCGAAATACCGTGTGATATCCATGGCAACGCGCATCAAAGACCACCCCGGTGGTCTTTGGGTTTTTATATTTTTGTATCTTTTTTCACCTGCTTATACATGGATGTTCTTTATAGATTTTCTAAAAAAGAAAAACCACTATTATATCAAAATGACGAAAGTAACGACGATATTTCGTTAGGAATATAGAAAGAAATATATAGATAAGAAATTTTCTATGAAAATAAATATATTGGTCATGCTATTTACAAATCTCAAAAGAATGAATATCTCTTGTACATTTAATAACAAAATCTTGACAAATATCATTTCGTGTATAATGTAGAGTAGTTAATAATATGACTACAGTAGTAGTACAACTCTATGAATAGGATGATTGAAACGAGGAAAATAAGGATATCATATTGAAAGTTTCTTTATTCGTTATATAGCTTCGATAAGATTATTTCTTCGCGGAATGTAGTATCTCTACATTGGGATGCGGGTGTAAAGTAGAACACAACAACACAACATGGAAATGCAGAGAAAACGCTTTGGGATATAACCACATTAGTACCGAACAAAGAACAACGTAGATTCGTTCGTGATTCATTTCCGAGAGTGCACGCTTCACACACTTCAAGGCCGATGAACGACCCAACACACACACACACAGGACAGACAGACAGACGTTTCTGTTTTGTTGGTCTCTTTGTCTCTCTTTGCTCAAACAGAAAGAAGAGACGACGACAACAAGAATTCCAAGATTTTTTTTTTTTTACAACACAATCTATTAAAGAGAGTACAATAGAAAAAAAGCCAAATTCGAAGCGACATCATTAATATAAAATATCATTTAGCAGACAACACTATTAAGATATGTCAAAGTTCAAAATACGATATAAAAGGTGGTAATCTGTTTTGTGTTCTTCAAAATTCTTTCTTTCGAGATAAGTCAATTAACGGTAAGGATAACATAAATATATGATAAATCTATTTCCTCTTAAATAGACACTAGTCAATGTGATGATAACCATGATAGATTTTTAACATATGGGAACATTTATCGAGATTTTACGTTCAAACTTTACATATCCATTTATCGTTAATTTTTAACCGAGCTCGAAAATAGTTCAATAACAGTATGTTTTATTACATCATATATTTTCAGTTCGTATATTAATTGGTAGAAAATGAATTTGATGAATAACGATTAAACCAGAAAATCGATTCAGGTAAAATTTGACCTCCTCACCTTAAGGAGGGAGGAGTAGTCAAACGCGCGGCATGGATCACATACACATAGAAAGGAAACGCATCTTCGAATGCATTTCAAATCCGTCCAATCAGAACGAACGATCCCCTTTCGTTTTTGAGACAACACTGACGTATCAACGAAACTCGTCTCCCGTTTCTTTTCTTTTTTTTTTTCTTATTTTAGATTGACGATTACAGTTTTAAATGCCGTCATGATTTTTCCTTTTTTTAAACGAAAAATATCATTGGATGGTTTCACTTGAAAATTAAATCGAACAGGAATATACGCGACTACCAAAAATGGATTGCTGTTGATAGAATTCAACAAGTAGAATTTGTTGTTACTTAAAAACAAACCGATCGTGTATCTCGCGAATATAAAACATTATAGAGAGAAGAAAGAATGAAAATAAAGGAAGAGAGATCACACGAATGTAAAGAGAAAAGACTTGCAGGCACGGGAGAGTGGAGTGCAAAAAGGAATGGTGCGGTTAGGTTAAGTTTTACGGAAGTAGTAACATAGATAAGAGAAGTGGGAGATAGGGAGAACGAAAGAGGAGCTTGGGTGGGGCAACGGACACCCCGCGGCAAATTGTCAAACTACGCCGGTTCCATGGCTGCCACCAGCCGCTCCATGGTAAAACTGTGTTTTCCACGGAGAGAACCCCCTTCGTGTTCGTTTTTTAACAGTAGAGTAGTAATAACAACACCACCCACACAGTAGCAACGATGACGATGAACAATGACGATGAACAACGGACGCCGGCGTAGGGAGCGTACGAACAGCACACTCACACACAACACATGTACGTAAAAATATACGACGGGCATTCATCCGTTTGTGCATGGCATGGCATGGCATGCGCGTGCGCGCGCGCACGCGACGACGACACGCGGTAGCGCACGCCTTCAAGCGACCGGCAACGCAACGAGGATACTACCAACGACGACGACGACGACGACGAGAAGACGATGATCATCACCACCACGAACCACACGTCCAGTTCGATCAAAGATGAGACGCGGTTGTACTTCTCTTAGGCGGGAGTAGATGGGAGGGAGAGAGGGAGTTAAAGGGGCTCGAGATAAAATAGCAAAGTATAGAAAAAAAAGATAGAGATTGAGAGAGAAAAAGAGCAAATGATTGCTACTCACCATCATCTTATAATTAATTTTCCTTGGCGGAGCAACGTTGTTTTCCATTCTGACAGACATGCTAGTGGTTGGTAGTTTCTATCAGACTCGAAACGATGATGCTCTGATAATAATGAAGTAGTTTGAATTACAGTTGCTACTAGTAGTACACTAGACAAGTAGCAAGTAGCAGTAGTAATAATGTTTGATGAAGGTGGCGATGGTAGTAGTAGTAGTAGTAGTAGTAGTAGTAGTAATAGTGGTGGTGGTGGTTGCTGTACCCGCTGCTGTAACTGTAGAGAGTGCGTACACACGCGAGCGTGCACTTTCGTCTTAGCAAATCGGTCCGGTTCGGTTGCCGGCTGGCTAGCCGCGTTGCTGTTGCTGCTCTTCCTTCCTTTCTCCCTCCCTGACAGCAATAACAGGAAACAACTCCTTCGGGCACACCTTCCTCGGCTTCGCTGCTGCTTTCTACGTACACGGAAAAGATGTAGCTGGTTCACGTGCCCGCTCTCCACCACCCTTCGATGCCACGCGAACCACGACGCGGCCGAGAGCGCACCGTCACACGGCTCAGCGGAATGTCGTATATCTCGTGTCGCACTCCCCCTGATCGCACGACCGATAATAAAAGAGAGAGAGACAGATGGGAAGGGGGCTAGCGGCAACGGTGGGAAGGGGAGTCGCGCCAGAAAGAGGGGGATACAGCCGAACACTGTACAAGGAGGGGAAGGTGGTAGTAGTGGTGGTGGTGGTGGTGATGATGATGGTGGTGATGAAGGAGGAGAAGAAGAAGATGGAGGAGAAGAAAAGGATGGGCGAGACGAGACGAGACCAGACGAGATCAGACCAGACGAGACGAGACGAGACGAGACGCGTGGTATCCCGCCACAGGCTAGATGGAAAGCTATCGTCTGGAGAGACGAAATCGGGAATGATGCAGGGTACAGAGGAAGAAGAGACGTCAGTGGTACGGCGCGTATGGTTACGGGATCACAATAGAGCCTTTAACGCACCGACGAAACCGAACGCGACCAGCGAGAACGATAAATCACTTTGCACCGTAGCGAGGAGTGGGAGAGGAACGGTAGAAAGGGCGATGGTGGTATCAACGGAGGGCAGGAGGGGTGAAAGGGAGGAAGAAAGAGAGAGAGAGAGAGAGAGAGAGCGATAGGACCATGCAAAGGGGGCGAGGAATGAGCTGCGCGCGCGAGCGTAAACGCGCTCTCTACTTACTGCTATCGATGAGCTGTAAGAATGTGTGTGTGTGTGTATAGGTATACGACTCGATCGCGTATCCCTCTCTCTCTCTTGTGAACTCGAGAAAGCGTACGCGCGCGCAAGATGCGTGAGCGTGCGAGGATGCGAGAATGAAATATACGTTAAAACCGAAAGAATGATAAACGAGGGAGAAAAATATGAAGGAAGAAAGGGGTGGTTAGAAGAGAAAGCCAAACGATGATGGCGATGCGGCGAACGAATGACGAACGTTAAGAGGGTGTGTCAATCATACACACACACTTCACACTACTTCGCTAAACTACTACTAATACTTCTTTTACACTTTATTCCATGTCGTTGTTTAACACACGCACAAAACACCGGCCGAGACTTAGGCCAAACGTGTCGGATAGACAGAGGTATGTTAGTAGTGTGAGAGAGTGGTAGCGTACGTGTCTATGTGTACGTGTACGAGAGAGATAGCAAAAGAGAGAGAGAGAGAGAGAAAGCGCAAGAAAGATAGGTAGTGTGTGAGAAAGAAAAAGAAAAAGAAAGAAAGATATCGAACGAATTGCAAGGAAGAAAGAAAGAAAGAAAGAGAGAGAGAGAGAGAGAGAGAGAGAGAGAGAGAGAGAGAACGAAACTACGCGAGATTATCCGCCTACTTGGCCGCCGATTTGAGCCTTAGCGACGGCCAGTTGGGTCTTCGTGATACGATCCGTCGTACTTTTTCGGCTTAATTATTAAAATGTGACGACGACGATTAATTTTCTTCGTCGTTTTTGTTATTAAACCAACCTTCCTTGTGTGGATTTGTCTCCACACTGTAGAGTTTGTGGCGGCGCTTTTGTAACTGTCTTCTTCGTCGGTTAGTTAGGCGTCGCGCAGCAATGTCACCTCGATCCGTTTACGATTATTATTTTAGCCTTCTTATTTGTATGTCGTTTATATATCAAGCACCACTATGCTTCCTTTTACGTCTTTATCGTCGAACTGTAGCACTATTTGATATATATTTGACGTACTTTTCTTTATCGGTCTCTTTTCGTCCGTACGTGCGTGCGTGCGTGCGTGCGTGCGTGTTTGTTCTTCTTTCGCCACTCGCGCCGACCCCTGCCGTTTCTTCTCAAAATCTCTCTTCTTTAGGAATTTCCTTTTTTCCTCTACTAGTCTTTACGATATTCCCGAAATATTATCACTACTAAATATAACGACACAATACAAAAATATATATATATATATGATATATATATATATATATATATATATATATAGTTTCCCGTTTAAATAATAAAATAAATTACAATGTTTAATTGTAAATTTTCGTTAGGAAACATTTAAATGTATGTTATCTTGTACGTAGAGTCTAGACTACTGCCCGGTGAGATTCACCCATCTTGTCCGACACTGAAAAAGAGTCGTCGTATGGTGGCGTTGCATTCGCTATCACTGATCCGTGGACTTTTAGTGGCCGCACCTGTCTGCATGGCCGCCACTCCAAAACGCATGGAAAATCATGAACTCGTTAAAAGACAACAGAAAAAGAAATGGAGACACCAATAGAGAGAAAAAATTTTGTTCTATTATATTGTTTCGAACGAAGATAGGACAAAATTGTTTACTAATGGAAATGGAATCAGGACTTCGGAGATCTAGTAAATGACTTTTAGTTTGTCACAATTGGTAGAACTGTTTGTAATATCCGAACATTACCGAAGATGGCCGAATGTTTTGACGAGCCAGCCGATGAGACGACGACAGTCTAAGGAAAGTGGAGGGGAGACGCATTCGAAATACGAGCGATTGGAGAGAAAGAGCAAATGAGAAAACGGGGAGGAGAATGAGATGGAACGAAGGACGACGCACGATGATGAAGGGAATGAAAAGGGCATGGATGCGCGGCGAGAGGGAGCGGAAGAGACAGAAAGAGAGAGAGAGAGAGAGAGAGAAGTAGCAGACGCGGGTGGGTACGTTGCTCATCATCATCCCGCTACGAAAGTCCCTTCGTTCTATACGGCTACGTGTGGTGCGTTGGGCACCACGATTCTACGTGAAAAATGTATGTTCGAGAGGAGGAGTGAGAGAGAGAGAGAGAGAGAGAGTAGTCCTTCGAGAGGTACGTCGACTCCCTTGCAACGCGATGTGTCGCGGTTGTCATGTCAGCAGAGAGAGAACCTTGCGTCCAGGGAAATCCTGCTTTGTCTGCTGCGCGCCAAATCGAAAGAGAAAGAGAAAGAGAAAGAGAAAGAGAGAGAAAGATATGTATGTGTATACACACACACACATCTATATAGAGAGTGGGAGATAGAGAAGGGAGAAGGGAAAGATAAAGTAGAGGGAGCGAAGAGGAAAACTTGGAGGGAGGGAGAGGGAGCGGGAGAGAGAGAGATAGATAGATAGGAGGGTTCTCCTTTCGTCGTAGGGCAAGATCGATTATCCCACGGCCCTGTGGTCGTCGTCGTCGTCGTCGTACGTCGTCGTACGTCGTCATCGTCGTCGTCGTCGTCGTCGTCGTCGCTCAAAGAACTTTGGTCGCGCCTTCTCTCGCGAGAAAGTCGCGTTATCGATCGTAGAACGACCTCGCTCACTTATACTCCCTCTCGAGGTCAGGAGAGATTTTTTTTTGTTGTTGCCCTCTCTTCTTCTACCTTCCCTCCAAAATCCCTTAGTTAGTGGTCGTTGACTTTTGTCGATTCGACTTTACTATACGCGGCTAAACGAAATCGATTTTCCTCGCAGTTATTTCGATGCGACCTTAATGTCCATAGCACAACCAAAACGAATTTCTCTTTGCGTTTTGCTAGAAACTTTTTGCGTTTTTGTTTTACTCTTTCATCTTTCTTTATTTCTGTCTGTCTGTCTGTCTGTCTGTCTGGCTGTCTGGCTGTCTGGCTGGCTGGCTGGTTGGCAAGTTTTCTTTCTCTTTCTCTCTCTTTCACTCTGTTTCGTTTTCGCCATTGTATCAGTAAAAATTAAAGCCCGCCGATTGGTCGATCCAGTGTCGCGAAGCACTGCAGTTGGAAGATGCGACGCATATTTGCGATCGGCTTGAGATTCCTTACCGAATGGCGTAGGACCTGGTGGAACCGAATATTTTTCGTTACTTCTTTTCCTCGCACACTTTTCTTCTTCTTCTTCTTCTTCTCCTTTTTCTAAAAAAAAAAAAAAAAAAAAAAAAAAAAAAAATCAACTCGACAATATTGTCCTCTCGAATCTCTTTAGATATTATAATGTTTGACTACTTCTGTGAGGATTAATCTAATATAACAGAGATCTTCCAAATTTGTTTCAATGCATTTGTTTAAACGTTTTGAACGTTTTTAAAAAGAAATAAGAACAAAGAAGAGAGGAAGAGAGGAAGAGAGGAAAAGACAGATCTAATGAAATATATTGTATTTGGACGATTACTATTATAAGTATGTTTTGAGTAAACTCTAGCGGAGTCATACTTTGAGAACCGCCGCGTTTACGACCGTTTCGAAAAATGTTAATAGGTCGTTGACGTAACCAGAAGCAGACCTTTCTCGCGCCTTGTTCCTCGATGTCAGACTAACGTTTCATTGTAAACTTTTATTGCATAAACATTTATTCGTTCTTTTGAGTTTTTATATAAAGAATACCTTTTTTTTTTCTTTTTGTACAAAAAGTTTTGCAATTTTTGCTTTTGTAATATTTACATATTTTTTAATTTAAATTAATTAACAAGTTTAATTTTGCAAATATTTCATCATTTGAAATAAATGATCAAATTGTTTATCATTTGAAAAGTACAAGCTATCGTGATTTATTATATTTTAAACGTTAATTATTTTAATGAAAAAACAATAAAAAGAATTGAGCAATCAAATAAATTAGGAAAATAATAGATTATTTTGTATTGTTATCGAATATCTTCATTAGTATTTTATCTAGTTTACTGATAAAAGCGCTTCGTCTTAATGATTATTGTCATTGTTCTTTATTCTTACGTTTCCAAGTATCATATATACTTTTGTATATATATATATCGGACAAAGGCAGAAGAGAACAATGTACCTCGTTAAATATTTTGATACTTAGAAGATACAATATGCGATGACGCATACAAATGAATCGTCTCTAATCTAATACGATAAATCTTTGCTTGGAAGACGAACACGATGCGGTCTGTTAAGAAAAAATATACGTAGCATGAAAAATAGTTAGGAATGCGTCTACAATTTTTCCATCGAATAAAAATATTCCAACAGGATAACATGATGTACCACCAAAGAGGTGACATGATCTTGTTTCTTTTCTTTTTTCTCATGCCTGCCGCCACTTCTTTGCCAATCATGTTATCCTGTTAACGTTTCAACAAGATTTTATTGAAAAATTCAACAAATTGTTCATTCCTAACAGGATCGCATCATGTTCCAAGAGGTCGTACGTTTTTGATTGTCTTGTCAATTGTTTTTATCTTCTATCGATCATAGAAGAATACAAAATCAAACAAAGTAAGAAAATGGAAAGGTTTTAAGCTCTCGAACGATGTCGTTACACGTGTCTGTCTCACACTCTCAATTTCTCCCTCATTCATTACAAATCCATGCACAAGGTCAAGATCGTAAACTTTCATCCCTTGACATCCTCAATACCACATCCTTAGATTCGTCATATAGTTTTCAAGTTACTTTATCTTCTTCTTATCTTCTTTATCAACTCTTGTCCTTCATACTCTCATTTTTTTCCAATTAGAAAGCAATTGTGATAGTAGTAATCGATAATTATCTTCTATAAATCATTATTTTTATCTGTCCTAGTGTCTAACAATACTAATATAATAATTTCAAAATAATGGAACATTTCTAAAATTATGAATCATTTTGGAAGATTTATATTATTGGTTGTTGCCAATAACATGAGAACAATTTAACAATTGAATCTTAATAAATATCATTATATTCTATGTAATATGTACTACATTTGAATTCCCAGAAATTATTAGTGAACATTAATTTGACTGCATTAAATAGTTTAAAATTATACATGTATAATTGAACGTTTTTTTTTTTTTCTTTTTTTTTTTTTTTTTATAATAAAGCCATAGTAACTCGTGACCGAAGCATCCTAGTGTGAGTATATAAATGGATATATCAATTTAAAAAGAGATAACGCAACTGATACTCATGTTGATCGTTGGACAAGTTACCTATGAACATGCACGCTACTAATGTCAATATATATATATCTGTTGATAACAGAAGATTGAAATTGGTATCTAACAAACACGTTTTCCGTGAACGGTAATCCTGTTCTTTCGACAAAAAAAATACCGTGTGGTGCATCGATTCCTAGCCTCAACTTCAACGTTCAACTTCATCGTCGTAGTCGTAGTCGTAGTCGTAGTCGTAGCCGTCGTCCCCAGAAATCCAATGAGTACGCCAAAATTCCCTAGGGGCAGTCGGGTCAACAGGAAGTCAAGGCCACACGGTCAGTTGCACCGTGGTTCGTCGACGATATAAATAGATGCAGGCGACTGGTATCTATGTATCATCTATCTGCACGCATACCACCATCATATAACTATCCAAATGCGAATAAACATGGATTCCAAATTTGTGTCGAATGATACCAAAGAAAATCAATCCTATTGTATTTACCATTAATATCATTATTTATCATATTTCTCAAATGATGATCCCCTACTGTATAACAATTCGTATTACATGTTAGCCGCCTTATCAACTGTAACGTTTCGTTTATGAAATATATGAAAAATGTGATTCACGTACTGAGAAATTTTGTAATAAATTCATTTCATTCACTAACTATTATAACACTACAATTCTATATACAGATATACAGATATACAATGTATTGATTGAACAAAGTCATTTGTAATGTTGTATTCTTGTAACCGTTCGTTCAATTGAATTTATCTACGAAATGAGACCTATTGAAAAAAGAAAGAGGGAGAGGAGTGGTGGGAGATTGGTAAAAGATTGACCAAGAATATTTCACGAGGGTATTATATGCGTTTTATGAGAAAAGAAGAACGCTTATTGATCCGATAGGAGACCCTGGATGCACCGTTACGGCATCCGCTACGAAAACCGTAATCGCACTTTTGTATTTTTCCTACGATAACACGCACGAATAAAACAATGATTTATTCGTTTTATAATTCGTATTTATAATAAATGTTAGTGCCATTATTAAGATTAATAAGAAATGAAATATCTTTATATTCCAATGCTAAGACATATATTAATTCAATTATTTCTAAAGGATAGATATATATTGTTGATTTTCTATAGTTTCTATAGTTTCAATCGTTTCGTTCAAAATTACATCAAATAGTTTGATGAAAAATCTCAAGATTATTTGAAAGGAATTAGAAGTTTTCGTCAAATGTGAAAAGGTGAAAGTTCGAGTAATTGGAAGAACGTCATAGTCTGGGTCTCGCAAAAAATACAAGACAGGGGAAATGAATCGTTACCGTGGTGGTAAATCGAATAAGATGCATTTACAATAATTCCACAATGTACGAAAAAAGGGCAACGGATCGATGCAGGTTGCTTTGAGCTGCTTCGGTCAGCAGCAGCAGCAGCAGCAGCATTAAAATATATGTTGTGGGAGAGAGTAGAATGAGAGAAAAGGGGGGAAAAAAACAAACTACCTAAGGAAAAGAAGAAAGAAAGGAATAAAGAAAGAAGAAAGGAAAGAATGAAAGAGCAGGGTACGAAAAGGTTTCAACACACATTGGGGGTGATTTGTTCGGTAGAAGAGGAGAAATGAAAACTGAGGGTTGGTAGGTAGGTAGGTAGGTAGGTAGGTAGGTAGGTAGGTAGGTAGGTAGGAAGGTAGACAAGCAAGGAAGCAAGCAGGCAAGCAGATAGGTAGTAGTAGTCAAAAGCTCTGTCGAGGATAGAAAGAAAGTTGAGGGTGTAGAAGATGTAAGGAAAGGAAAGGAAAGGAAAGGTAAGGAAAGGAAAGGAGATAGGGATAAGGGTAAATCGACGGGTGTAGCCGTGCCTTTTGGGGCAGTGGCCCTTGCCGTGATGATTCCGAGGGTGAGAAGGGGCAGACGAGAGGACCTACGCGTTATTGAGCGGGCATTTCCCACAAAGCGCAGACGAGGGCAACCACCCCGTAGCGTCGCGGTGCAGAGTCCTCTCCCTACTCCTCCCTGGCTCTTCAACCCCCCGCCACGCCACTGTACCTTCTGGCAGCCCTCGTTTTCCTCGCGTCTCTTGCCCTTACCCACACCCTCACCCTCACCCTTTCACCCTCCTCCTCCTCTACCTCCACCTCTTCTACCTCTTCATCTAGCGTTCTCTCGCTTACGTCTACGACCCGTCTCCTCTGTCACTCTGTGTGTTTCCTCCCTTCCTTCCTACCTTCCTTCCTTCCTTCCTTCCTTCCTTCCTTCCTTCCTTCCTTCTTCTTTACCACCACCTCTCACTCACAACCCTATGGTTTACGCACGCATGCACGAATGCGTGCGCGAGCGCACATACGCACATACGCGTCCAGTTTCCACGGGGGACTAGCTTTATATTTCATTCTACTTCCTTCGAACGAAAATCCCTGTCCCTCTTTGAACCTTTCGAGAGTCGTCCTAACGCTTGTCCCTCCTCCTCTTCTTCTCCTCCTCCACCATCATGGATACACCCTGCATGTGTGTCCAACGTTTTAAATGAAAAAATTCACGTATATACTTATTTGTCCTCTTCTTTTTTCACCCTTGTAACTTAAGAGATTTATTTGTTCGCCTGGAAAAAAGAAAAAACAATTAATATTATACATTGTTATACATTGTTATTGTTTAATATTGTTTCATGTTCTATTAATAAAAGTAAAACTTGATTTTTGTCCTTTTTTAGCTTTCATCCTCGGTCGTCTCTTCAAATGTTATTTTCCCTTTTTAAAATGGCATAAATACGTTATTTTTTTGATAATCCGAAAAAAATGTAAATGCATCATCAATTTATACTGCAAGACGATGAATATTTTTTTTATGTTTGCATATATTATGAAAACTATTCTGAAATAATGTGAAAGAAATCGTAGATATATTTCAATATTTATTATTACAGTAATCATAGTTTTTAATTGTCGTGTTACCTCGTCATTCTTGTTGCGATTTTAATCATTATATAAAACATTGTTTCGTCGATATTATTATTATTATTATTATTCCATTTCCTTATAGTTTGTTAATTATCAATTATATAATCATTAATGCATGTGATAATTTTGTGTGATTTGTTGAACGTTAAGTTTATGAAATTTCATTTGTCACATGTTGTATGAGTATTTGTTGATCGTATGTTATATATATGATTTATGTGATATGGAGAAATATATTTCACTTTGAAAATCGATCACAGATATGAACGTTAGTTTAAAAATAATCAAATAACAAGGTCATCAATCTAATATCTCGATGGCTTATCTCTCTTCCTGCCGGCAGTCAAGTAGAACACAATAATAGTTACCACTTTTTACTTTTCAAATGTCGAATTAACGTTCGTGTTGTGCCCTCAAACGATTTATATCGAAAATAATAATCCTTTTAGTTATCGACTAATGGTATTAATTATAAAAGTTTTATTTAAAATCTATAGATGTCGCTCTAACGTTTATCCAAATAATAAAGAATTCTATAAAAAATCATTATATAAGAAATTCATGTTAGTTAGCATCGTGACCACCAGTGGGCGATAGTAGGTACTTTACGCCATGACAGTAGAAATCGCCAGCTGGTGGTCTCGGTGCTAACTACATTAAATTTCTTCTACGAAAAGTGTATTTCTAATTTTCTATATATTTTTTATTTTTTATATTTATGATATTTTTTATCATTGCCACTTTGTACTTTTTAAATATGAAATTAATGTTTTGTGTTGCCTTCTCAAAGGTTTTATATGGAAAATAACAAATAGTTTTAGTTACATCGATGAATGGTATTAATTGTGATAGTTTTTTTTTTAAATCTATAGATGGCACTCGATCGTTTACCAATCCCATTTATTTGACTGGTTGGGTCTAAGACGCCATTTTATAATAAACTGAAAGAGCGATAAATGCAATGTATTCCAGCTGTTGTTTGTAGCGTGTTTAGATTGTAGAATTAAAATCTAAACGTAAGAAATAATACGTAATGGCGGAATATTTGGCATCCATATTTGGTACTGAAAAAGACAAGTAAGCTTCGTTTTAACACTTTAAGTTAACACTCTGTATACAATATTAAACACTTAATTGATACATTTGATTGTTTGTTTTAGAGTAAATTGTTCATTTTATTTTAAAATTGGTGCTTGTCGTCACGGTGATAGATGTTCAAGAATTCACAATAAACCTACTTTCAGTCAAGTAAGTACAAGACACTCATTTTATTAGTTTGTTTGTTTTTTTTTTGTTTTGTTTGCTCATCAACCCTTGTGTATATAACTTATGTAATTGAGTAACAACATCATATTTTTCTTTTCTAGACATGTTTGTTGCAAAACCTTTATGTAAATCCTCAAAATTCTGCAAAAAGTGCAGATGGCTCTCATTGTACGTAGACAGTAAAAAAAAAAAAAAAAAAAAAAAAAAATAATATAAAAAAAAAAACATGTATAAGTATATTATCTTTATTGAAAAATCTTGATGTTACTTAAGGTTATATTTTAATCCAATTGCAGTAGTGGCAAACGTATCAGATGAAGAAATGCAAGAACACTACGATAACTTTTTTGAAGATGTGTTTGTAGAATGTGAGGATAAATATGGTGAAATTGAAGAGATGAATGTTTGTGACAACCTTGGTGATCATTTAGTCGGTAATGTGTACATCAAATTCCGAAGAGAGGAAGATGCCGAAAGAGCAGTCAACGATTTAAATAATAGATGGTTTGGAGGAAGACCAGTTTACGCTGAACTTTCTCCTGTAACCGATTTCAGAGAAGCTTGTTGTCGTCAATATGAAATGGGGTATGTCCAACAAAATCATCAATAATACATCTTCTATTCCCTTAAACCTAATAATAGTTGAAATCCTTGTGTTTATCCTATTTTCAGCGAGTGTACGCGTTCAGGATTTTGTAATTTTATGCACTTAAAACCTATTTCACGTGAATTGCGACGATATTTGTATAGTCGCAAAAAAGGTGGCAAAGGCCGATCAAGATCTCGATCCAGATCACGTGGTAGAGATAGAAAACGTAGATCAAGATCAAGGGATAGAAGATCAAGATCGAAGGATCGACGAAAGGGAAGAGATGACAAAGGTAGAGATGGTCGATCTGGAAGATATTAATAAACTTCAAATCAACAATATTTGCAACAATCATGGAACGTTATTCGCATAAACAACAAAAACTACACAACTACAACTACAACAACAACAACAACAACAACAAGAACAACAAGAACAACAAAATTAACTTATTCCTCTATTTCTTCTTCCTTTCTTTCCTTTTCCAAAATTGGTCATTTAGTCACACATCGTATTGTTACTTTCTATTATGAATAATAATACTAAATAAATGTATTATTTAATAAATTTGTAAGACAATAGAAAAGAATATAATAATGAAAATATTAATATTCGATTGATGCATCAAATGATCATTATTGTTTAAACAAATAAATTAGAAATAACAGTATTATTTTTATAGACAAAAGTTGCTTTAAATAATAATATTATTCAGTTATTTTTGCCAATAGATTTTTGCCCTAATATCGAGTCTATGTATACATAGTTAATAATATACCGTTTAAATAAAAAATAAAAAAATCGACGACGATTAATTATTCCTTTCAATTATTATGCTTATACTATGAAACCATTTAGTACAACTTTTGTTTATTCGAACGATTCTAAATAACAAATTTATGTGCAAGATATACATAGCAAAGCCTAGGCTAAAATAACGAAATATATACAAAATATACTAAAGTTAATAAAAGAAAAGAAAAAAACAAAAAAGAAACCAAATTAGTAAAAATTTCGTGACTAGATTTTATGAACAAGTAAATTACCAGCATTAGCAAGCAATATTGAAAAATTGCTTTGCTTAATAATGTAAAATACGACGAGACATAACAAATAATTGTGAAAAAAAACAAACAAACAAAAAATCACCCTGCGTGAGCCAACCTATTAAAATATAAAACTTATCAATATTATAAATCGTACTACATAAAATATATATTAATGTATGTAGTATAAGTTTTGAATATATGAGCAAATACTTGAAAACTATAATAATAGCAAAAAATATTGTCTTAAGCTCGTATTCAAAATTATCATTTCTAAATACAAATTATATCAATTATTCCTGTTAAACGAATATATTTATAAAAAACCATAGAGATATTTCTGTAAAGTACATTCATATTGTACCCAAGGAAAGTGCTTTACAGCAAATATTATTTATAAATCTATAAATTAAGTTTCGTTGGTAAAATTTTTCGCCATTCGATAATCATCGTCATTAAGCTAAATTATATATATATATATATATATATATTATATGCATATTTAACCGCCTGCATGTGTTGTGTTGCTCTATGTATAAAACTATGATATGCAATTTATTATGAATAATAGTGTAATGAAAAATGCACGCTACATAGACTATTAAATACAGTTAATATTAAAACTATCTATATCTATTGCTTTATTCTGCAATCCGACAACACATAAAATACAATTATAAATATGATTTTATGAATGTACACACTCGTACGTTGTTTTAAAAGCTTTTTCATATTTCCGAAATGACTATTGCACGAATGATGATTAAACTTTCGATTCATTTTGCGAGGCTGACAATACAATATGCATCCTTCTTCTTCTTTTTGTTTTTTTTTTTGTTTTTTTTTTTTAAATTTAGGATAATACAACTAACACGAGATTATTGTCGACAACGCGACAATATTACGGTAAATGGCGTACAAGATCTGTTGTACTAAAATGGTACAATTGAGAGTCTAACAGAACAAATGTATTTTGTGGGTTTATTCTTCATTTGAATTTCTCCAAAATATACTGTATACAATATTTTACTTTAATTATAAATATGTACAGTTACACATTACGACGGCGCACTAGATTTCTTTTTCTTTTTTTTTTTTCTTCTTTTTTTTAAAAAGTCTGACTTAGCACAGAGCAATGTGCATCGTTTCACCTCGCATTGTCTTAAAAAGTACACACTGTTTTTATCAATGAGTTTTGGAGAGCGCAATAACTCTCTGTGTTTTTTTAGTTAATCCATATCTAAGCACAGAGGTATTAATTATTTATTTAATTAACAACTCATTCTCTTACCATAACTAATAGTTTTACGGACTGATTTTCCTTTGCCGCTTGCTGTATCTTGAAAATATTTACACTGCTTATGTTAATAATTAGTGGTTATGATATTCCATAATAGATTCACTGGGATACGAGATCAATATTTGGGGGGGCTAATCAGCATAGACAATGAATTGTTGATTATCCACATCCGCAACCTCCACTTGGACGAATTGAGGTTGTTGAAGTTGAATTTGTTGTACTTGTCTTCCAATGGTATTCCGCGATCTACGATTTATATATATAGATATATATATAGATATAATGCATGTTTATAATATACGAAATGTATCTCTAATTTAAAGAAAAATGTCGTAAAAAAGAAAAGTGTTAAACTTACTTAGCCTTGGCATGGGTTAATATGTGTGATTTAAGATTCGTAGATTGTGCAAACTTTTTGCTACATCCATCAAATGGACACACATATGGTCTGTCACCCGTGTGGATTCTTACATGGGTACGCAAATTAAAATCGAGGCTAAATCTTTTGCCACAACCTTCGAATGTACATTGAAAAGGTTTCTCCCCGGTGTGCACTAACTGGTGCCTCTTCAATTTGGAACTTTCAACAAATGCCTTCCCACATTCTGCACATACATGTACTCTAGGTCCATGCGTATGTAAGTGTTTACGCATAGCACTGTTGTCCCGAAACATTTTAGAACAGCCTTTGTGAGGACAAGCAATTGTGCGTTCTACGCCATCCATAACGGGTGGCTTGCGTACTTTCAATTTATGACCAGGTCTGGCAAATTCTGCTAACTGTTTAGGATCTGATAAATCGAGACCAGGCATTCCATCGGAAACAGAACTTCCAGAATGATTAAACTTTGTATTTGATTTGCCAGTCATATATTCAGTGAAATCTGGATCAGGTTCTGGATTAGAGCCTTCATCTGTAACATCGGATAAATCATCAATTATTACGATACCTTTCGTTATTCTAATGTATTATTAAATTCTGTCTACAATGATTCTCAATCTCTTGTAAATGAATTAATAGCCTATAGCTTCTTCTAAATATTTTCAAAAAAAAAAAAAAAGAAAAAAAAAAAGAAAAAACTGTCTGTGCATACTTAATCAATTTACTTGGATAAAGATCGTCTTAACAGGTTATCAAAATATCTGCAAATAAGAAAGGATATAAAAAAGGTACGTTGTTTCTTTCATATGTAACTGAAAAATATACTCTTTTAATTCTTTTCATTCATTATTTTCTTTTTTCCTATAGCGTTATAATCTTTTTCGTTAACAATGACTAAAGGAGGATGATATTCTAAACAAGTTAAAAGAGGAATAGAAAAAAAGAAATACTGAAAAAAAGAAAAAAGGAAATAGGACGCGATAATTAATATAGAAAAAAAAATAAATGAAAATTGAATATAGGGAAAAACGCATTTAAAGATCGAAAGAGATAGGAGAGAGGGACGGTGTGTGGAGTGGGGAGTGGGCAATGGGCAGAGAGAGAGAGAGAGAGAGAGAGGGCAGGGGGAAAGAGCTCCATTACGCGTAGAACGACATTCCGACGCCATTTTACTCCTCAAGAGGTAAATTAAGCAAAAGAAGCCATTTTCAAAATATGGCTGCCCCCTGGCAGCATAATGGCGTTCCTTCGATCAAAACAAACAACGCAGACTGTCAACGTTGTGACTACGACGAAAGGAATAATCGTGCAAACCAAGAAAAGTTATTCTTTTGAGCTTAAGCAAACGAAATTGAAGTATCGATTTGGTCGACCTACCGGAAGTACGTTAACGCTGTCGTGCATTGGGGTATATTATAGCCGTTAGAAACACAAGCAGATAGGCGGCGAGTTTATATATAAAAAGCAATTGTGAAGAAATAACATTCAATATAAGAGGATTCATTTAGTAATAAAATAATAATCATAATAATAATAATAATAATAAGAAGAAGAAGAAGAAGAAGAAAATTAATGGAAAACTTACCATCATCAGTACCAGATGCCCACATCGTCACCGAAAATTCACCTTCCAGGGTTTTGATTTGCACTTGCTTCTGCTCCCACTTTCTTGTTTTCGTTTCCGAACCCATCTCACCAAATATTGCGTGATCGGATGTACGATATCTGGCAGCTCCACCTTTCCTAGCCTTCTTCGTACCCTTTCTCGATGGTCCAGGACTCGATTCGACATAAATATCGTTCTCCGGTACGGGTATTTGATCGTACACGCTTAGCGGATCGGCGCCGACGATTTCCTCTTGCGTCTGTAGAATGATTTCTTCACGGCCTGGCTCAGGTAATGGTTGCAATGCGATCATCGGCTGCCCATCGTCCCCTTCTATAGTCGTTTCCACCGTCTCGCAAGGTATTTCAACCGGTATTGTTTCAATTTCGACCTCCTGGATTTCTGGCTCGACTTCGGTTATTATGTCCGAGGACGCCATATTAATCTCCGCTGACGCCATGTTACTAATCAAAATGGCTGGCCTCGGATGGTCGCGCGACAAGCGGCCCTGCGACGCAAGTGTCACGTGATCCTCAACTCCTACCACCATTGTTGAAAGCACAAGACCCTCCTCAGTGCATTCTCGCGCCATCTTTTTAATGGCTGAACAAATATATTTCAAGATGGTCTCTCAACACAACAGATTATAAAATATACTCTCTCTCTCTCTCTCTCTCTCTCTCTCTCTTCTACTATATCGCGTTGTTAATAGTATACTAAAAACGCATTATAATTTGTAGAATGATTAAAAACAACGTTAAATAAGAATATATAAATATATATAGCTAAACGCGTGATCGTTTTCTTATGACCAACACGAGTGCACGAGTGTTAAATATAATAAGTTGAGCGTTTAACCAACATTATATTAAATATACTGAATTTTTCACATACACACACGCACCATAAACAGTCTTCTCTCTGAAATTCAATCGGTTCAAATAGTTTTGTTTTTTTGTATATTTTGTTTGTTTTTATTTTAATGAACAATATTATTACTCTTGACTACTAAACCAAAAATTATTGACAATATTTTTGTCTACCTACGTTTATTATGTATTTCTTGTCGTTAACTTTTTTTTTTCATTATTTTACAGGACAATCGAACGAACGGTGTTTCGGTAAAAAATAAAACTTAAATAATTTTTCTTTGTACATGTCACGAGATCATTATATATTTAAAACAAAGAACAAACGATTCAAGACGTGAGATAATCGATACCATGCGCGATTCCTTTTATTCGGTATTTTCAAATAATAATTTGTTAATAATTTGTTAATAATTTGTTAATAATTTTGCACACTTATTCATTCTCCAATCTTTAATACACTTTTGCACTTTTTTGCTTTATTATGACGATCATCATCATAATCATCATTATATCATCGGATATAAGTGGTGCGATTAAAATACTACTTCTAATACACATATAACCTAAAAAACAATATTTTTAAAAAGATCAAAAATAAAATCACTATCGTTAATGTTTAAATAAGAATTAAAGTTAACACGTCCGATATGTAAATGTTTTAATAGTAACAAGGTGATATACGAATAATACGAAACAACCTAAACACTTATAGTCGTATCTATAATCTACGTATCGGTCACTACTCTTATACCGTGGCGCTATCTGGTGTAAGAAAATGTACATCCCGCCCACCCCATTTAAATAAGTAATTACGAACAATAAAAAAGATTATTTATACCGGTTCTCTATGCACCTTTCTATTGAAATTTTTCTATACTTTATTATTATTATTATTATTATTATTATTAATTGACATTAGGAATTGGAAAGTTCATTACTGCAAATAATGATTGTTTTTCCTATTTCATTTAAAAAATAAATTTCAAATTGATAAGTAACGTCCTTTTGAAAGATTTCAACTAGTCAAAGTTAGATTTGTTAATAAGTTAGAAATAAATAAAGATTATAAATCAAATTTAACAAAATTTGTGGGATTATTTTGTTACTTACTTTTAAAATAATATACACTCCTTTACTTCCTGTCTACTATTATCTACATATATAACAATTAAAATTGAAAATAAATTCTAGTCAAAATATATATATACGTTTACAAATCCCATACACGTTCGTATAGAAAAACAAAAAATAAATTGACAACGATATGGCATGGAGTTGTTCATTTTTTTTTATTTTTTTTCCATAGGCATATTTATTATAGAAGTTTTTTTTTATGTGTATACTCGCGTCGTCTGTTTTTACTCTATAAGTTCCTAGTAATATTTTTTTTTTTATGTATATAATATGTATATATGTACATATATACATATGTATACATACACATACATATGTATATATGATGTATGTACACACACATATATATTCATCATCATTATGCCAAATTTGTCTTCTTGCGTGTCAATTGTATTATGTGTAGTGTGTGTGTGTGTGTGTGTATCGTCATGTTTTTTTTTTAATGTGTATAAATATGTACCCCTAAGTACACATGTTATATATATATATATATGCAAGTGTTCATCATACGCGTTATTTGTTTATAGCACGATGGTCTTATTTATGTATAACGATATACGAAAGACCATAATCGCATTCCTACCAATCTCCAGCCTATTTAGTTGTTTTACAATCGGAGCTTACATTATTTTATTTATTTATTTATTTAATTAATTAATTAATTAATTATTTACTTATTTATGTACACTAAATTACCATCTCTCATACACTCCTTTTTTTTTATCTCACACACTCTTTCTTTTTCTATCTATCTATCTCTCTCTCTCTCTCTGTGCATCCAATTTATATTCCACGTGTTATATAAATAAACACGTCCTCTTATCCTAATCATCATCATCATCATCACCATCTCTCATCACCATTTTATATAATTAATTATAAATTAGTATAATTTTTATTTATCTATATTATATAGCTCACGCCTATTGTTTCCTTCCTTTTTTTTTTATTTCTTTCTTGAAATTGAATTATACATTTTGTTGTTGTTGTTGGTTGTCTCGTCAAACGATACATTCTATCCAGGTGTATAAAGTAGAATGTGTTCATTCAAGGAGAGACACGTGGGTGTATGTATGCAAGTAGTTTTTATATAATCATGCTAAATTCTTGTCGATCGTTTTTTTTTTTATTAGCACTGGTGCCATTGTTTCTCTGTTACGATTTTTTTTTTTTTATTTCTTTATTTTTTTATTACGAATTCGATCAAACGAATATATACTCATTTTTATTACAATAGATGAAGTTGAAAAAAAGATAAAAAAGAAAAAAGAGGAAAAATCTGATCTCTTTTGTCCATTTGTTTCTCTCATAAACTAACTACTACTCTCTGTTATCACTTGTATCCTCTCCTTTTTTTCATGCTTTTAACGATGACAAACAAATATCATGATTATAATATATTTTATACAATTATAAAGAAAAATTTATCAACATTATATTAAGAAGAAAAAAAAGAAATTAAATGAAATGAAATAAAGAAATAAATAAAGAAAGAAAAAATAAAGCGATTGCTAAAAATGATATTTAATTTATAACAATTACGCACAAGCGGTTCTCCAACGCAAAAAAAAAAACAAAAGAAAAAAACTACACAAAATTACATTATCCAAATAATAATAATAATAATAATAATAAACTTATATATAAGAAAGAAGAGAACCGCTGACATGCGAAAAAGGAATAATAATAATAATATAATAATAATATACTTAAGAATTACCTTAAGTGACAAATAAGATATAATCTTTGTATAGTTTCATATGTATATATATATATATATGTATATATATATATACATATAAAATAACAATGATAATATCTGTCGGACCCTTAATAATAAACACCTCCCCTAACCCCCTTTTTTTCTTCATCGTGAGAGTCGCCGTAGAATAATAATATTTCCAGCGAATTATTATGTACAACATATTTAATTATATATATGAACAATTATACTATATATATATATGTATATGTATATATATATATTATCCTAAGAGATAATTAAACATAGTCTTTCCGTTCTTTCGTTAGAACATGCACATATTTTATGAAAGTCAAATCCGTAGAAAAAAGTTAAAATAAACTATATATTTTTTTTTTCTTTTATAAGGAATGAAAAAGCACATTCGATTTTCTTGGTTATGGTTTTTTTTTTTTTTTTTTTTAGTTTCGTTTGTTTGATCTCGTTATTTTTACGTTTATATTATCATCATCCGTCTTGATTGTGTGTTGTGTGTGCTGCCGCTATGTTTTTTTTTATTTTTTTTTTTTTTAATTTAAAAAGCAATCACGCTTTTTCTCGCATACAGAGATATAGACAGTTTTTTTTTTTTTTTTTTTTTTTTTTTTTAAGCGGACAACAATTATCGACAAAACATGAGTTGGTATTTTTGTTAGTTTTGTTTCGTTTCATTTCGTATAATAATAATACTCCAATGTCTAGTTGAGTTTTATTATTTGTTGTTTATATTCATACGTATAAATTGCAATTGAAACCAATTTTCTTCATTCTACTTTTTTTCCATTTCATACGAATAATAAATGTTATTGTATACTTTGAGAATGAGAGAATCATTTTGCACATTATATCATTATAATCGATATAAGTAATTAGTTTTATACAATTCCAAAGTGCACCGATTATGTTGTGTGTGTTATATGTGTTTGTATTGTGTGTCACATGGAACATGATGCACAAACGATTCATTCCCATCTAATTATACTTAGCTCCTCTTCTTCTTCTTCTTCTTCTTTAAAGACTGGTTGTAAATAGCTAGTGTTAAAAAATAGCGCCTTAATATGCACATCACATTTCTTTTATAATATGCACTATTATTATATCATCATCATCATCACCATCTTCTTCTTCATCTTCTTCTTCTTCCATTATTTGATCTCTTCATTAGCACACTTTTTGTCTAGGCTATATAAAGTCCTACAATTTTTTCTGTGTATCTTTTTTTTTCCTTTTTTTTCCTTTTTAGGTTTTTTACTTATATCGCGTTTGAACACTGCTGCTTCTATTTCTCTCTTCTTCTTCTTCTTTATCTTCTTTTTAATACGATACATTTTGTTATTTTCAAAGATATACACATTATTATATTTCCGTGTGTGTGTGGGTGTGTGTGTTGAGTGAGTGTATGTATAATAACGTTTATTTTTAAAATAATAGGAAGAACCACATTTTGTATTTGTTATTCGTATCATCAGACTTGATTTTTATCATCTATTTTATCATCGGAGCTTCGTAAAATCGTGGAAATTTTTCTTCGTTTAAAATTGACCGCTCGTGGCTGGTTTTATTGTTTTCCCCCATTTCTTGTCTTCATTCAATTTGTTATAATCTAAATATCATTGTGTGTAGTAGCACTTTGGTTTTAATTGTTGTAAATGTTTCTTTTTTCTCTTCGTTCGTTTTGATGTGTAAGTAAAAATATATATAACACAAAATTCGTAAACCAAATGTTTGTTGTTTTCTTTTCCCATAATTAAGAAATAACATATTTTCAGTTCCGTTATTATTATTATTTTTTTAGCGATCGACCATTATCAGAAAACACTTTGCGAGATATAAGAAAAATCATTTGATACTATATATATATATATATATATATATTTTACTTTTATTCATTTACTTTTGTTCTTCTTCCTTTATTTATTTTAATCTTAAAACCGTTTCAATGAATCATTATAATTATCTTGCATCAATTTTCATGATCTTCTTTATCTATGTACAATATGTGTGTGTGTGTGTGTGTGTGTGTGTCGTCATTATATAAACGGACCGGAATAATGGCGATGTGTTTTAAATCTTATTTTCTATTAGCAATACATATATGTATATATAAATACCATTAATTTATATTGTTATTAAAAATACAAAAATTCTTTTCGTTTATAATATTTAAGACGTTATTACACTCTCAGTTAATTTTAATATTCAATAATAACTAAGTAACATAATAATTTAACTAGTAAAATTATTTCATTAATATATATATATAATTAATCTAATTAATCATAATAATAATAATAATAATAATAAGAATAAGAATAAGAATAAGAATTGATTATTTTTCTGTTTTTTCTTTTTTATACAGATTAAATTAATTATTCATTACGTTACAAATTTACATTTACAGCAATTAATAAGAGTTTAGAGATATAAAATAAAAAGTTATATTTGAAATTTAATATTTTATTAATTAAATATATCTGCAAAATTTACAACTTGGAAATAAATTTAGAAATATTGAAAAAAGGACCGTATAAACAAAAGATTAAATTAGCTCATTTTATAAATGTGTGTGTCGTCTTCCTCCTCTCTCTGTTAGAAGAGTAGTTAATATTGCGAGAAATAAGCTAATTTATTTTCTTATCTTTCATTTTTTTGTTTTAAATTATAAAACACCCGGGGGAGGGGTGGGCGGCTGAATACAACCGAATGATAGCTGCGCACGTGCGTCGTACAGGTGTTGTAATATTATAATAAATGTAACAAATATAATCTAGAGAATTTAATGATGCGATTATAAAAATCAATGAAGTAAAAGATATATTGTCAAATACAAACGAATATATAATAACCGTGTTTAAAAAAAAAAAAAAAAAAAAAAAAAAATACGCTATATAAATAACGATGATATAAAGATTAATTAATAATTATGGTACAGAGGTAAAAATGTGCAAGATAATTATTATACATAATTCATTGAAATGGTTTTAAAGTTTAAATAATAAGGCCTAAAAAAAAAAAAAGGAAAATAATGAAGCACAAGTAAACAAATAAAAATAAAAATTTGACAATACTATATATATATATAGTATTATATATAATGTCGGCGTTTTCTTCTTCAATAATCAATTAATTGAATAATTGACGACGATTATATTATTTTTCATTTAAAAACCTCTCTCTCTCACTCTCTCTCTCTCTCTCTCTCGCGTGATTTGATTTCCTTTTTCTTTTTTTTATGTTTCCTTTTCTGAAAATTTTGTATTTTATTATATAGTTTTAGATAAGACCGTCGCGTGTTTCAAATAACTATTTGAAAAAAATAATAGTCATTTGAAAGAATTTGTATTATGTGTAAATAATTGTTTATTCATTTTCTTTCTTTAGTTGTTTTTTTTTTCTTCTTTTTGTTTGTTTACTCGAGAAAAAAATGTCCTGTTTTTATTCCTTCTAAGACAATGCACCGTCAAAAGTGATCGGAATTTACGTTGCTCGTTCCGTCCTCAACACTAGAACTGTCATCAGCTTCTTGTAAAGATGTGAAGAATGCAGTCAGTGTCATAATCGCTACACTGTGACCTTCGTGTTCTGCTGGGTCTTCACCCTTTTGCCAAGCCAGAAATGCATCGGAGGATATAATATTGTCCCCTGATAATTTGTTTATAACGCTTCGAAGGATGCCTATTATTATAAAACATACAAATTATATAAAAAGAGATATACATGTTTTGTTTATTTTGCCAAAGATCAACATAACCCAAACACTTACCTAAGGGGAATTCGATTTTTGTCATGTAAGCTTGAATAGCATACAAGCATTGTAATTCTAGTACTTCGTCGGTATCGACGTACCGATGAATCAAATTTTGTAAATTACTGAATGTGTTTTCGTTTAATTTCCACGTATCATTAAACGATACTGCAAAAAAAAAAAATATATATATATATATATAAATTATCCATTGTAATTATAAAGAGAAGAAAATCGAGTAAATGTTTGTAATAATGTAAGAGTTATTAAAATATAAACATTTTAATGATAATATATACCTATTGATGTTTCTAAGATGGCAGTCATTAATATTCTTATGAATTTTGGATCCTTAACTCTATCATCCACAAATTCCTATAATAATAAAAAAAGAAAAAGAAAAAGAAAAAGAAAAGGAAAAAGAAAAAGAAAGAATATATTATTTTGTAGTTATCCATAGAGAAAAATAAAAAAACAATACTAACTGTTATCCAATTATTGATTTGATCGAAAGACTTTTCCTTCATTAACTTTCTTAGATGTTCGTGTATCTGCTGTAAACTAAGCTCGTCTTTGTTAGAGCTTTTGGCACTATTATAATCTCCAATCAGGAATTCTAGGTGCTAAATAAAGAAAAAAAAAAAGTGGAAAAATAATTTAGAATAAGTTAAAGAAACATAATACTACTATTAATGAATGACACAATGCAATTGTTATAATAACAAAATAATCTTACATATTCCTTAGCAATCTTATCAATGCTTTCCCTTTCAGAATCGATAATATCATTTATTGAAAGTCTGCTTTGGTCCCATTTATCTGCAACCCATTTGGATCCTTTTTCTTGACATAATTTAGCTAATAACTCTCCAAGAAGTTTTCCTGCACCACCTTGACTCTTTAAGCTTATAAATATACTGTTCATTTCAGATAATGGCATAATTTCTTCTTTTAATGGATGAGCTGAAATAAAGAAAAAACCAAATATTCCTGGGTTAGAATAATATATTTTATAACAACGAATCATTTTATTGATTTTATTTTCATATCAGGCCTGTTGAGCTATAAAAAAACCCGCATGGTTGTATTTCTATGGTATTATATGAGGTCATCATAATTTTATTATATTAAATTATTTCATTATAAGCATTGTACAGTTTATTAAGAAAAATAATATACTTACTTAATACTTCTGCTAGATAAGTCCAAATCCTAGGTATGTCGATGATTAAGTCATCTACAAGTTCCAAAACTTCGCTGAATCTAGAAAAAAAGAAGAAGAACAATTACGATTATTAATAGTTGAACTTTTATAAAGAAAGAAATCTTTTTCTTTGTCAATATTTTCAGTATCCTTTTGGCTATAAAAAGAACATCAAGATATTTTTATCTTTTCTCGAAAAGAATTTTATCATCATATATCAACATTAATTGAAATATATAGAAATATAATAATGTTAATAAACAACTTACCCAGCTTTCAAATGTTGTAAAGGCATAACATTTTTCTTAATCAACTCTAACATAAGTCGTGAAACTCGTTCTCGTTCAGGGGGAGATTTTTCAAGAACGTAGTTAATTGATTCACGTACGAATTTAGTAAACGTGGTATTATCGAAAGTTTGAATTACGTCAGAGATAGCATTCTGTAAAGGATAAACAACGATGATGAATAATAAATAAATATTCATATAATATAATACTTGCTTTTAAGATTTGCAAAGAAAATAAAAAAAAAAAAAAAAAAAAAAACCAATTCAACATAATTAATACGTTGAAATAATGCTACGTTATTACACAACACTGTTCACGTGTGATAAAAATATGTTAAAATGTTAAAATAAATGATCTGTCCACTCTTCAATAATTATAGTAACACTAAATAATAGTAAAATAAATTTACTTTGTTACTACGATGGATTAAAGAGAAGGTATTGCGTATTATAGCATGCTTATGACTCAAGCATCTCTCAAAAGTCAAAGAGATGGATCTAAGGGGCATGCATATATATACAATGCATATATATATGTAGAAAATATGAAAACTTTGTGTGTACGATTGAAATAGAAACTTACCTCTAAACTGTGTTCCCTTAGATAATCTTTTAGTATGGAATTAAAAACTTTGTCAAATTCTTCTTCCGATAATGGAGGTTTTTGATTACTAGTCACAGGTGGCGACGATGCCGACGACTTCAAAGACTGTGTTGGCATAGATACACTTTGACTTTGAGCATTGTCTAATAATGAACTTTCTCTACTAGATGATGCCCCACCACTACTTAATTGGTGGCTTCCATTTCGAGAACTTCTACCATCTGTTTACAAAATCAAATTATCAATTAATCAAATTAGTTCTTTTTTTACATTATATTTATAATGAATCATTTGATATATTGATTCAGTATCCTTTTGGCTATAAGTACAAATCAGTAAACCTCTCTTAGGTTTTCTACTCAATTAAATTTATCATCATGTCAAATAATATATATAGATTAAAGAAGTTTCCAAAAATAAATGTTTAACACTGAGCTAACCGAATATGGGTTCAATATATTTTATATTTTTCATTGTATTTTATTTCAATTAGAAATTAAATTGTTAGTTTTGATCGGTCAGTCAAGTGATAACATTTTCATTAATAATATAATTTGTTGATGATACATACCATACGATGATTTATAATCCCGTCCATAATCTCTGGGACCAGTAGATCTCGATCTAATATATTTGTTAAAAAGAAAAACAGAAAAATTCTTAATATAATTGAACAAGAAATTTCAGAAATATATATATATATATATGACAAAATATAACTTCAGATTAATTTGATAATCATAAAAAGTAGAAGAAGAATTCAGAAACTCTAGTCTGTAATGGAGAATCATCATATTCTAAATATCAATTGATCCAAAATATGACATTAAAAGAAAAATGTAATATGTACCCAGAAAGAGGAAGAGGAGGCATTCTTCTGTCTTGTTCAATAGTATTTATATTTTCAAGCAATGCAAACTTGTTGGTTGAATTTTTGGTGTTATTTGTCGAAGTTTTCCACATAAAATAGTTTCTACTACCCAGGATAAGGTCATCTACTGGAGTCTATACAAAAAAAAAGAAAAGAAAAGAAAATGATTATTTTTACAAATTACAAAATGTCTCTTATTGACTGACTTAACTTACAGTTTTTTACTTACAGTTTTTTGTCTCAGTTTTGCTGTCTCAACAGAATAAGTTTGTGGTCTCGCTCTACCTACAGCTTGACACCACCCACCTTCATCGGTGGCTCCAAATCCTCCTACAATACGAACATTCATTTGTTAAATAATACTTCTTAGATATCTAAGATAAATAATATATTAGTTGTTATTAAAAACTGTAGTTGAGATTAACAAAAAAATTGTGTTAAAAGCCATGATAGATATATATATTACCAACTACAATAATCTTTTTATGTTTCTACTTGCTACTAATCAATTACCAAATTTGAAATTTTAATTTATTAACAAAAAAAATTCTACATATTACAAAATAATAGTTGAAAATTACTATAAGGCTATATACAACTGTCAGTATTTAAGTTATATAGATACATGATAAATTATAATAAAAATGTCATTTAACTAACGATTTCTTTTTCGATCAGCATTACGATCATCTTTTCTAGGTGCATTCAATGGAGTATTCGTGAGTTGTGTATCAAGCCTTTCCGATTCAACTTCCTTCTGAATTTGATCGATTGTTTTAGGATTACTATCATCTCTCCTTGGCACCCATTTGTTCGCCCTCAAGTCAATAACATCTTGTAGCATAAAACGAATTCTAGAGCTGATTTTACTTTGTCCACGTCGACTAACGATTTCTGACATTTTGCAAAAATAATCTTGCATCTCCTATTGACAAAAATATACGTTTTGTTTATGACAATATATTATCATCATCCTAATTAAATATAAAAAAAGTATTTATTACTCACTTCCATTTTGCTCTTGGATTCTAAGTCTTTTCCGATTGTTGTTAATAATTTACATAGACATTCCAGACTGTCTTCGTCATTTTGGTCTAATAAGTGAACTATGCAACGATGCATAATGCCCGTTGTTAACATACCTTGTTTATACAGTTCTCCAATAAATCTATAACAAATGAAAAGCAACGTTGTTTGATATTAGCTCCCCTCGAAACGATTTACGTCATTTATTATAAATTTTACTTACCGAATATTTCCTACAGATTTAATTCTTATTCTACGTTCTTCCTCCTCGAGCTGAAGAAGCAAGTCCTTCTTTTTTTTCCTACAAACACATATCAATGTGTAAATATATTATGTATCAAAGAAAAAAAGATTCAATTTTATAAAAAATATATATATATATATATATGTTAAAAAGTTCATCAACTTACGGGATCGGTACATTCATCAATTTCTTTGAGCTTGTTAGTTCTCGTAACTTCATCAAGTGGATTCTTTTCGAATTCCTTTTGACATCGGCTGACTATCAGTTTTCTAAAATTAACAGAACTTTCTGTCGGCTTAGTGCCACTTTTGTCACCGCCAGATGCCTCCATCATAGCTAGTTCTTTACACATTAACGCATACGCAACAGAAAAACTGGGTTCGTCGACAGCCTGAATAATAGAAAGAATAGTTTAATCAAAAGATTTGTCTTATCAATGTTATCATTTATTTGATGTACATTATAATTTCAATGTTGTTACCTTTTCAAAGACCAAGTTGATAACGCCTTGCAACCTCTCTTGCGTATCAATGTTCAAAGCGCGAACTTGATCTACTAAAGTGCTGAATTTTTGAGGAGTAAGTTTGTTTAAGACGCTTCTTACACGTTTGTATAATTGTAACGTCTTAGCTTCTTCTTCGCTTAAATCGAGTTGTTTCAATCTAGCCGGTTTCCAAGCATTTTCTGTCTCTCTTAATTTTACATCTTCTCGAAGAGATAAAGAAAGATGAATCATATTCTTTTGGTTATTTGTTTTAGGTTTCCCTGGTGGAAGACTTTTTCGGTTTGCAGGTGGCTAAAATCAAATTTAACAAAATCTTATTTAAACAAAACACACACATATATAAACATAATACAACAGATTTGTTCATTCAGAATATCAATATATTTTCCGTCACACTCAATCATCGGTCCACTACTTTCATTTTTTCATATAATTCATCATTATAAATAATATTATTATACTAAATTTTACAATAGAAAAATATGTGTATCGCTCTTATTATATTACACTTACCACACCACGTGCAAGTCCCGATGATTTCACAAATACAGGGAACAACGAATCCGGTCTGCTCATGCTTGTATCTTTAAACGATCGGAAATCCATTGGAGGGCGATTCTATACAAGGAAAACATTAAATATAATCTTCGTAATGTAATAATATAAAATTAATGATAAATTATTACACACACACATATATATATATGTATATAAAATTAATTGTTTACCTTATTATCTTTTAAAACAACTTCTAAATCTGGTAAATTGTTAGGTTTAATTTTACTATTAGGATCATCTTGAAGTCGTATCAAGAATTCACGATCATAAACCTTTTTACCATCTTTATTAATAGGACTCCATTGATCGTCTTTGTATGTATACTTTAGTGTTATCGAATTTTTGGATGCATCAACCGTCGTTGGTGATGTCGGAGTGGATTGTTGTGTCGTTTGCTGCTGTGGTTGCTGTTGCTGTTCACTTGATTCGTTTGATTTTTCCACAGTTGGCACAGATGGAACAACTTTTTCTTCGTCAGGTGATGATGATTGTTGTTGTTGTTGTTGTTGTAACGTTGACATTTTAGTGTTCTCTTCATTTTTTTGTGCAACTATCGTTTCTACATCAATGTTATCCTTAACAACAACTATTGCATGATCAACTACATCATTATTAGGAACTGACTTTATTTGGGCATTACTACACGTCGTTATTGGAGATGTTACATTAATTTGTGAATGATCTTCAACGTTTGAAGATACTTCTGTATTACACACCTCCTTGTCATCTTGACTTCTTTCAATATTAGTTGCTTGAGCTAGCTGTTCATTGTTACTTTCTTGTTCAACATCTCTTACCGGGTTTTTGCTAGTTTTACAATATACAGCATTTGATGTCGTTGTCGTCGTTGTTGTTATTGTTGTTGTTGTTTCTTTTTCCGTTGAGGACTCCTTGTTATCCGTGTCCTTATTGTCTTTAGCATTTTCTTCGATATTTGCAAAATCTTTATTTTCTTTCGTTACAAATGTCTCCTTAGCAGATGTTATTTTATTGTCTAATTTATTCATAAAGGCATCCATATCGGTGCCTTCTTTTTCGGCCCCCTTTCTATTCAAATCTCGTGGCTTGAGTTTATTCTTGTTCTTTTGTTTTTGCATCACTTTACCTTAAAAAACAAACAAACAAAAGAAAAATTCAATTAAGTAACATATTTCTTCAGGTAATAATACTGGTATATATTACATAGGGGGAAAAAGGGGAGAAGACGTTTGTTTTATTAAAAAAAAAAAAAAAAAAAAGTATTTATTTTCATTGTTGTTAGAAAAATTGTTAATTATTGCGATAGCAGAAGGATTGAGAAGTGGCCCACAGGCTAACTAAGGTAGAAAAGTGAGTATTCCGGCCAACAGCCAAAGATAATTATAGACACAGAGCAAAGAATACACACTACCTACAACACATACATAGTTTGATTTTCTACACTTGGACTTATCTCTTTCTCTCTCTCTCTCTCTCTCTCTATTTAAACGTATTTTATAATAATGTTTATACCAAATTTGTGACCATTTTTTCCCCCTTACCCAATTCATGTTCTTACAAATATTCTCAATGATTTATTTAAACTATAAATATATGTATATATTGAAATTAATTCTTAACTCAAAATAGTTGAATAATATCACAAGAAATTGATTCACTATTGTTAGATATATGAATTTATTCCCACCACTCCACCGTCTTCAAACCCCCATTACCATTATTAAGACGTTTACGCATGCGTGTACCACCGGTGGCCCACACTGAATTGTCTCTTCGGGCGATGCGCATTCGATTGTCCTACTAGACGCCTATTAGACGCGTAACGTAACATACTAAATATTGCAAGATTATATTTTTAGTTAATTAAGGAAGTTTAGAAAACTGTGACGTCTCTAAGCGCAGCTATGAATTTAAGCGCCGGAAACAAGACAATACTGTTACTTTTTAACACTAGATATACCAGACACCCCAGTCATTTTGAATGAATGTCTATAAATCCATTTATCTATTAAAATTATTATTGTTTAACATTTTGTGTTATTTTTGAAGAGTAAATAAAGAGACTGAAAGCAAAGCTCAAAAAGCATTCTTGTTTATACACCACCAGTCATTTTGACTAGAATAGCGGTAGAAATACTGAAAATGGTGGTATATCATCAAGTGTTAATGAGGTGATTTCAAAGGAGGAAATAGAACATTTTCCATGATGTACCATGATCTCTGGAACCACGTCGATTTCGACTCCTTGACCTGGAGCCGCTGCTAGCACGATTTCTACTACTCATTTTATTTGATTTCTTTTTCAACAATTTCCTTATTATTTCTTACTCTTAACAGAGTCATAAAAACAAAGATTTGTTGTTGTTGTTTCAGTTTGTATCACAGTCTCCAAAAAAAAAAAATAAAAAAAAAATAAAAAAAAAAACTATGTCCTTTTGTTACTAAATTTGTAATTGCACATTCATTGCACACAAAACACATAAATAATATAAAATACGACACATTATTTAGTTGAAGATTTACATTGTTCTAACGATATTAAATCGATGGCACGGAAAAAAAAAAAGAAAAAGAAAAAGTCAAGTTTCACTGATTTGTGTCTTTCTCTTTCTCACTCTCACTTCTTAGAGACTAGAAACATCGAATTTAAAATTTATTTATAAACCAAAGATCCGAGCCAAAAACGGTAGTGTGCAACCACGAGCACACGAATTTCAAGATTTCCTTGATGAACAACAACGATTGTCGTTCAAAGAAAATACAAGTTGTTCTTTCTGATGTTGTTGCTACATTACATTTTCACTAAATGAACAAAATAGAAACTTTGAACAGACAGTCATTAACGAGGAAATATTTTTAATATCTATACCTAATGGTGGTCTCTAAAATGTCTCTTTAACGATTATCATATCAGATATCATAAATACACACACATACATACATTTATCTATATATATGGAAATTAAAAAAAATATATTCTTAGTTGTATATGATAATCGTTGAAAAAGGAAAAAAAAAAAAAAAAAAAGAACCTAAGAAGAATCCGTTGGCAGAAAGTTAGTAGGAAACTAAAGAACACTTTGGAAAACACTTGGAAGGTATCCCCCGAACGGCTTTCACGTATCTATTTTAACCTGTGAACTGGCGCACACAACACACCAACAGACTTCGCGACATAGGATTTCTTAAATTAGTTCTGTTCGTTCGCCGGTCGTGCAACTGAGCAAGCGCACTAAGGGACCATTTTACACATGTAATTTAACCTACGCGTGCGTACCGATTTTGAAGGATACTTGTCGTCATGTGATTCATATGTATAATGATGAACATGATGACAAGTATCCTCCCTCATCATCGTCATAATTATTTATGAAACAGGGAGGATTATGAACTTATTCTTCTTCTTTTTTTCTTTTACATTATCTTCATTGTATATTTCCTACATGTATTATTTTCCAGAAAAGAACAAAAGACATCTGTGGTTTCCAAAAAATAGAAAATTAAAGATCATAGCAAATAAATCCTATATAGAGATTAATAATTTCGAGCTAATAATACAAAACACGTAAAATACGAATCACGGTTCCTGGTAGCAAACACCCAACCACTACTCCACCACCACCACCACCACCAGCAGCAGCAGCAGCAGCACGAGATGCCAGTTAATTCGATGCATGAAAGTAAGTTGAGTAAGATTTTATAAAAGCAGGTCGAGGTAGCTATCTCAAAAGAGCATTTGCAATGAATGTAACACGCACATATATGTGTATATAATATATATATATTTATGTGTAGTTGAATTTTTTTTCTTTCTTTCTTTCTTACTTTTTTTTATCTATACCACCTCCTATCTTATCTTTCCACCAGGTTGGACAGAAGGAACGAAAACGATTTGGCCTGATATTTCAAACATTTCAAATTCAACATATGGTTTAAGCAAAATCGAATATTTAAACGCAATTTTCAATTTTTTGAATAATTATTTTGTTTCTATCATGAATCATCAATGTAAATTCAATTGTAAGAAGATTTTATTATTTATCAAATATAATTATAATATTATATTTGATAAATAATTGTGTATTAAATGTAAATAATAATTATATCAAATTAACAGTAGAAACAATCAATTACTTTCCTGCAATTTACTGTCTCTATATACATTCATTAAAAATTTACATACTTATCAACAAGTATTCAATTTTATTTCTAAATTATACTCATTTTCAAAACCTGTATTCTCAAATGAAACCATATATTGTATATAAAGATATTCATCAATTCTCTAACCAACGTTATAAAAGTGTTCAAGGGTTATCTACAATTATTATTCCTCGCAATTATAATCTTACATTAAAAAATTCTATATACGTCACAAGAAACGTTTATAATACAATAACAAAAATCTTTTTGCCATGAATATATTTTTTATATTAATGAATAAAATAAGAAAATGTGATTATTGTGCGTATGGAGGACTGGAGAAGGAGAAAGAGGTGGATCATTCTTAGATATCACTGGAATAATAACAATATATCTTTAATAAACCATATATATATATTAAGTAAGGTTAAAGATAAATTTTCAAGGTTACCGCCCAAAGAGACAAAGTATATTTTTTGCACAGGCGCGACCGACGACGACGACGACGACGACGACGACGCATGCTCTTGTGAAACTGCTTTTAAAACATAGGTCCTATAACCGTAGTAAGAAAGAGAGAGAAAGAAAGAAGAAACATATATATATATATACAACAGAGGAGACACAGCACGCGTGTGTGTGTGTGTGTATGCGTGGACTCCGATATACGTTCCTCGGCCATGACCCCATGGCGTTCTCTAAAGACCGTTCACGGCGCATGCGGTTTTCTTATACGAGAAAGACGACGACGACGACGAAGACGAAGACGAAGACGAAGACGAAGACGAAGACGAAGACGAAGACGTGGTGCTAAGAGAGAAGGAAGAAACATAACCCGTCTCACAAAGTTCAATTTTGAAACAACCGAAAAAACACTATGATGAAGAACTTTATTTGGCATTTTTTACTTTTTTTATTCTTTTTTTCTTTTTTCCTTCTTTAAAGAGAAAAAGAAAATGAAAACAAGAAAATTCTACGTTCTTTCGAAACGTAGGAATGAACATAAAAAAGATTATTAAAAGACACGCGTATTAACACTAGATATACCACCATTTTCAATATCCCTATTTCTACCACACTAGTCAAAATGACTGGTGTATACAAAAAAATACTTTATAAGACTTCCATTCTTTATTCACTTTTAAAAAATAACGAAAAATGTTTAACAATAATAATGTTAATAGATAAATGGATTTATAGACATTTTTAAATTATTTACAGAACTCAAATGTTGCATAAAGTAGAAATTTTGAATTAAAATGGACCGACCAATCAAAATGACTGGTCTGGTATATCTAGTGTTAATATTAATATTATAATAAAATAATATAATTTGTTACTAATCGAAACGATAATTTATATTCATATTTCGGAGCTTTTGTATATAACTAATTCGAATTTAGAAATCGAACGAGACCATTTTGTTTTATACCATGTGTTCCTTGAATTCCTTTCTAGTATTATCTTACGAACAATTTTGAAATATTTGAAAAGTATAACGATTATTTTTTTTTATCGCATATGTTTTCGTCAAACTATCGATGAAAGTATAATATTTAATCGTCGAAAACCTTCGATGCTTGCTTTTGCGTGAAAGGGAAAATTACAGTGAGAACAAAATGTCGGACCCACGTTGTCGGGACCACCGATAATTTTTCGTTAAAATTTGATCGTACTGAAAATATATATATATATATTTTATTTAAAAGGAAAAGCGAACCTAGTAATCGAATAAATTATATATATATATATAATGTATATGTATATATATGTACATACATCTCAATACAGACGGAATACTGGTTCTGTCGTAGTTGATGATGTCGTCACATCCGCTTTGCAGCACACAGTATTAAAAAAAAAAAAAAAAAAAAAAAGTACGAATATAATCCAACACGTGCTATGTACAATACAACTTCTTTTTCACTCTTCAAGGATTTAATAGGATTGAGAAAATATGTTGAGATTCTTGTTACGGATATAAATAAAAGGAATAGAAAGAAAAAATATTAAATAAAATAATAAAAAAGTATAAAAGAGAAAAATACGAGAAACGTGTAAATGGCGCGCTCGTTGGTGACACATAGAAAAAATTAAAAAATATATATTTACATATATACAATCATTGAAATTTCTTCTAAGACATTATTTAAAACAAAGTTTCGAATTTAAATAAAATATAATAATACAAAAAAACAATCTATTAAATAAGCGTAACACAAACGTGAATGAACATATTGAAAGAGGAAAATGTAAAACACGAGAAATTTGATATCAATTAAAAGAACTTGGCAAATATTTATGGATTGATAAAATTAAAAATAAACGTTTATATTATAATCGAACAAATAAATGGACGGAAAAGTGAAAAATGATAAAGAAGGAAAATATGGGGAGAAGGAAAAAGGAATAGGAAATAGGAAAATAAATGAAATGTACCCGCCGGCTGATACAGCACGTGCCGGCTACTGAAAGAACTCGACGCCTGTTCGTTCTCTCCAAGTAAACGCTTGTGTCTCCCCCCAGCGATAGAATTTAACATTATTCCTCTATGTCTCGGTTATCCTCGAGAAATTTCGTGCGTTCTCGAGGAAACCCGTGATTCGTCACTGACCAGTTTTACAGTGACCAATCATCTGTCTGGATCTTTCTCATATCTCTTTGTGTCAGATTGTACTAACAGATTTTAAATTATAACAGTTGTATCCTTTGACAAGAACGCGTGCGCGGGAACACATGTGCCTTTATTATATTAATTAATAAGAACAATAATTTATTTTGTAAGAATATTTTCAATTAAAAAGAAGAAATAAAATGAAAACTATCGATATATATAACCATCGAACACATCAAACCATGTATTTTTACTAATAAGGTATTTTTTGTTTCTATATTCATTTTCTATTGTTATAATCTATCACGTATTAACGGTTTTCTTCTTTTCTTTGTCCTTTTGACAAAGAAAAGAAAAAAAATTAAACGTAATATTAATTTAAAATTAAATCAATTTAAACGAATACACTATCTAACGTATAAGTCCAGTTTATAAGTATATATTTAGGAATATAATGTCTAAGTTAGAAACATAAAAGATTGTAAAAACTCACCCTTCTTTTTATTCCCCATTTTGGTTAATGTAGAACGAACACTAATAATAGAATCGAAACTTATACTAGTTCCTTTTATAAAAGGAAATCAAGTTTTTATATAACAAATTTTTGTTTAATCTTGAAAAATGCACTATTTTAACGACACATTTAAAAACGAAGTTAACAAATAATACAATAAATTACAAGTAAAGCATCTTCAGATGGTTAATAAATCAACCATACGGTGGTTTTTAGCAACGTTGAAAAGTAGTAGTAGTAGTAGTAGTAGTAGTCATGTGTACACTTTCGCCATGTTATATTTATACCACGCGGCGACGACGCGACGAACAACGAGGAACGAGAAACGAAACATAATTCTTTTAAATAAGAATAATAATTCACTAAGTCACGACGGACATTTTTTTTTCTTCTTAAGCGTTATAAGCGCGCAATATTGAATGCTTAACCACCATTTATAAAAGAACAAATCTTAACTACTTTATTATATCTTTTTTTTCTTCTTCCGATCAAAGTATTTCTATACAATATTTGTATATATATTTTACAATAATCAGAAAAAAGCTAAATCCTTTTATAAAAACACTAAATAACAAAAAGTTGAATCAAATTATAAAGAGGAACACTAAACAACAAAGAGAGTAGTAACCATCCACCCCTCTTCCGTTTGAAGAATCGAACACGCGGTCAGCATATAATAAGGGAAAAATTGAAGAAGAACATGCGTGCGTGCATAGATTTGTAGGTTAAGCTCGTGAAAATTTGTTCGTTTCTTCCTCGTACACGTTTTTAAGTTCATAAAGTAGTATCACCACAAACGAAAAACCATATATACACCACACCCGCCGCTTTTTGAAGATTTATCCGTAATATAAATGAACACGCGCTACTACTTGTCGATTATCCTTTCCTTTCCCTCTTTATAACTATCTAACTAATATATATATCCTAAATAATTTCGTTTTTTTTTTAATGTTCAATTCTATTTCTCAAAGTACTGTCTCTTCTCTCCGAGTTCTATTCCACTTTCACTCTTCAACCACCCAAAGGCAAATCGACAATGATGAAAAGAAGAACCATCGAGAACTACCACAACGCGACTACAACGCCAACGACGGACAAAACATGCACATACATTCAAAAGTTGAACTACCCTGCCGATAGATGGCGAATAAGTCGACACGCTTGAGAACAGCCACAAAATCTTGTTGGTATATTAAAGCCAGTTTTCATTGAAACGTTCGAATATGGAGGAAAGAGATGAGTGAGAGAGAGAGAGAGAGAGAGAAAAAGAAAGAAAGAAAGGAGAGAAAACAAAATGGAACATACTATAATATATCGAATGAAATACGAATTCGTGAATAATATTCAGAAAAATTATTCGAAAAAATATTATATATATATAGTCAGTCGATTATAAATTGAAATAACAATATAACCTTTACTTTTGTTAATATACATATATATGCTGTTATGTTTATATAAACGAATGTAAAATTCGTGTATATATTTTTTGTATACTATAAATAGATCTCTACCCTCCTCTCTCTCGCTCTAGTTTCTACGAATGATTAATTTTTCATTTGAAATAGATTCTATTATTATAATGTATTGTTCGATTATCGAAAAGACAAAAAAAAGGAAGGAGGGAGGGAGGGAGGGAAGGAAGGAATGACGACAAATGATTAAGTAAAGAAAAAAAACACTCACCTTCTGTCGCCTTAGACGGAACTTCATTTCTGGCAATGGGTGGTGGTAATGATATTGCCTCTTGTTCCGATTTTTCTCCATTGGCATCACCGTTCGTTTTTTGATGGTGGTGGTGGTGGTGGTGGTGGTGGTGATGGTCCGGTTGATTATGTGCCGGAGCTGGAGTAGTAGTCACGTTTCTCGAATTAATGCTCTTTTCTCTTTTTTTCTCTCTGAGCTCTTTAGCATTGGCTAATGGCTCAGAGTTGGCATTATTCGCATTATTGTGTGACTGCGATGATTTCCTCCTTGGTGGCGAGTTTGATTTGTTCGGAGGAGAATTGGTCTTCGGCGCAGTCGTCTGGCTGTTGTTCGTGAAGGGTTGTTCCCTTATATGTGTGGGATTTACAGCAGCAGCATTAGAGGAAGGTTTGCTGCTAACCTCTGGGATATTACCAACAACATTTGACACAGCGTGTTGTTGTTGCTGTGTTTGATGTACTGATTGTTGTTGGTAATTATGCTGCGACTGTTGGTGATGGTGCTGCTGTTGATGATGGTGGTGTGGCTGCTGTTGTTGTGGCTGCTGTTGTTGTGGCTGGTGATGTTGGGGCGCCGATGACGGTGGTGGTGGTGGTGGTGGTTGCACATTGACCGATGGAGGGCTCGTAGTTCTCTTTACTTCCTGGTCTAGGAGCGTAGTAGTACTAGCCAATGTGGTAGTAGTAGTAGTTGTTGTCGTCATAGGCTGTGCAGGAGGAATATTATTATCATTGACAACGGCTACAATTTCCTCATTGCTATTTGTAGTCTTTTTCTCTCCTCTAGGATGAAACTCTTTTGCGAAGAATTGTAATGGTTTAGATTCAACGGCTGTAGTAGTTTTGATCGCGCAAGAGGAAGGAGAAGGAGAGGATGACGATGATAATAATACAGGAGCAGTCGAGGAAATGGTGGCCGCCAATGGTGTAGTAGTCATAGCAGTAGTAGAGGATGTGAGCGAGGTCGTAGCCGATGGTGACACAATACATGATGGTGCCGCCGCCGCCGCCGTCCCCGATGGAGTTGGGATTAATTTATTTTGACTGCATGGCGTCTCTAAAGATTGATTACATAATGCATGCACCTTGCTCATGTTTTGTGATTGTGTAGCCAAACTATTGTTGTTGTTGTTGTTGTTGCTGCTGCTGCTGTTTGCAGAATGACTACTGCTGCTGTTATTATTGTTGTTGTTGTTGTTGTTGTTGTTGCTGTTGCTGTTTAAACCGTTTGTCGTGGTTTTAATGTTCGACAAACTTTGTGTGGTTATTTGCGGCACGAAAGTTGTTTCCGGCGTAGTAACTACTACCGGTACAGGTGAACCTGAATCTGAACTTTCAGTTGCGGCTTTAGCAACGCGTGCCGCAAAATCGGCCACCACCTCAGCTCCGCTACTATTCTGTAACAATCACCAAATCTGCGTGACAGACGGCTGAGACGTAGTACACAGCGTTGAATTGTATGCAATAGACAACCAAAAACTCTTCTCAAACTCAAATCATATATATATACACATTAGGGTGGTGTATACACCACATATAAAAACATAAATCACTGACGAAAGAAAAACACAAATAAACGTTTCAATATATTGTTTTACGTCTTCTACCTTTTTTTTCGTTTCTTTATTTTAGCCATGTTTATTATATATGCATGATCAATTTCAATAAAAACATAGAGAGAATTTGTTTTAATATTAATTATAATAAACTTTAATTTGATGTGCAAATTTTATTCGTAATCAATCATTAATGATTACATCAAAGATTTGATATCATTGAAAATTAATTATATATATATATATATATATTTGTTTTTTTATGTATGCAATTTATTATGCAAATTCTAATATAAAAACTTGATAAAAATCAAAAAATATCATGGCTAGGGTATGGACGTAAATACAAAACAAGTAATTGGCTAAAAAATCATTATTCTTTATTTAAGATTTGGTGTTATATAACTTATACATAGAATTCATTTGTCCTTTTAGCCGATTACTTATGATAAATGATTGAAATATGAACGCACCTGTAGTTGAGGAGTTTCACGACTATTAGACTCATGTTCGACAGATGTGTCATCGTCGTATATTTCATGACTAATGTTTTTCCCTGTACTAGGATTAACAATGTCTGTTATTGCCCTTTCACCTCTGGGCTTTTTGGACCTAATCGAACTGTTAGTTCCTGTTGTAGATCCACCATTGTAACCCGAGTACAGATCTGTAAAAAAAAAGAATAAAAATCAATATTAATTTATCGTTTTTATAAACTTAATGTATATATGTATATATATATAAAATTTAATAATATATATATATATTTTTTTTATTATTTCAATGTACATTTATTGATATTTTTTATACTGACTGATATAGTAGAAAGACCTTAGTTTCTAGAAAATAGATATGAATGTTATGCTTACTATAATCTTTGTAATATCCAGGAACTAGAGAAGAGCCATATACAACGTCATAATTATTATAGCCTTAAAAAATGTATATAATTTTGTTAAAAAAAAAATGATTATTTTTAAAAAAGGATATAATTAAATTTTACTAATTTCTTTTTTTCTTTTAATAATTAATCAAAGTATTAAGTTAGTTATGTCAAATATCATGCAGCGTATGAATTAGTAATTCTTTCTGGCTGACGTCGGCCAGGATAATCTTAGAAAGACACCTTAATACGACGATTCGTTGTCCAAACTTTTGTTTTTTTGTCAATACATATTCAATTATTGTATATAATTATTATATGTTGTTTTTACATAGTGTGCAAACCAAATTAATTCAAAGTAACAGATTTACTCATGATAAAAAGTATGAAATATTAATTGCATTGTTCTTTTCAACAATTATGTAATATTTAACCATTAGATAATTTGTATAATTTAATTGACAAAAACCGAGAGAAGAATTCAATGTCTCGGATTTCCATTAGATTCTAAGAGACTGATTAAATTTCCAAATGTATTTATAATCATGTTACTTATGAATTATTCATATTATAATCTACTGCATAGGTGTATTCTTTGATTATACCTTTAGAACTACAACCATGAAGAATTATTTTTCTTTCATAAAAATAAAATTGTGAATATAGAATTTATATACATGTATAAGAAAAAAAAAATTAAAATAAATAAATATGATAAATTAAATTTCAACGTTGATTATTAAAATTGTGAGAAATTGTTAAACTTCTTTTTTTTTTTTTTTATTATAATTTATTTATTTAATCCTTAGACTGCGGCATGATACGACGACTCAGAATCATCAAATTATACAACTCTATATTTACGTTGATGTTGGTTTCGATATTATAGTATATATCAATGATTATAAGCAAATGTATATATATACATCATTTATATATTTTGATAAATATGTAAAAATGTACATATATATTATCATTAAAATGAGAAATTAGTAAATTCATAAAATAATCAGCTAAACCATGAAAGGCACAATTACATACTTTAACTAATGATCTTTTTCTTTCTTGTAAATTTATACATATTAACAACACTTAATTGAAGTACATAATCCAATATATTTATATTTTCACGGTTTAAATACTCATTTCATGAATTAATGGATTTCACAAAATAATGCTAACATATTATATGCATGTATATGTGTATATATATATTTATGCCGTTAACAGTCGAAGGATTAAATAAACGTACCTATTTGGGGTAAAGGTTGAGGTTGTTGTGTAGTTTGTTGAAGGGTACCTTGTGGTACCATTGCAGCTCCTTGGGCACCCCCAAGAGTGCCCCCAACATGTTGTGCTCCACCACTAACAGCGGTTGCACTTGACCTATTTATACCTAGTGGGGCAGTGGGAGATGCGTAGAAAACTAAAAAGAAGTATCAAGAAGACATTAATAAAGCATATTATTAATGTCTCTAATAATAATAATAATAATAATAATAATAATAATAAATGTTACGTTATACTTACAGCTAGGTTGAGGCGCTGGCCCAGCTTGATAAGGATATATGTTCTGTGTTAGCAGAGCGTGTGGTTGATAAGGAGGATAATAGGATTGACCTTGTGTCTGATGTCTTTGGGGCGCGCTCGAGAACTGTAATGCCACATATATATTATTATAATTATTGATTTTCTTTAGAACAATCGGAAGAAAATATAAAAATATAAATAATGAAATAATTACCTGAATTAATTGATTATTCATATGATATACAGATTGTTGGTGGGGCCCTGTCGGTATACCGGCAACATGACTAGGAACAAATACTGCCCCTGGCTGACTCGTCAAGCCAGCTGTATACATGACGGGTGGTTGACCGGCACCACCAGCTACCCCCGCCATACCTACAACCTGATTATTAGTTCCTCCTTGTCCACCTCTATGATTTAAATTTCTTGGCTGCTGAGGTCTCGGAGCAGCTGAATAATAGTTCTGAAAGTGATATTAATGTTACACATCTATGATTGCGTCTCATAAAATGATTGATTATTAACGGTATCACGATTGATTTTCAATATGAAACATACGTGTGTTTGCATATGTGTTGATTTTCCCATTTCTTGTGGTGAAGGAGTATGCACTGGTGGCGTTGTTGTAGGTGCTGGCCCTTGTGATTGTTGGGCTTGTATTCCAGGTGCTTGGGCCTGCGGAGGAGCCTGTCCTCCAGCTGGGCCCCCTGGTGGTATACCCGCTGTGGATTGCCCCAAGGGCAATCCACCAAGTGGAGGTCCTCTACCCCCAGGTACACCTACACTCCCCCCTCCTCCACCCACCACCTGGCCCCCTGGCTGGGCGCCGTAGTTCCCCGCATGGAACTCTGATCCTAGAACAAAACGATAATCTGCTTTACATATCGAAAGTCAAAAGTACCATACACAAACATTGATTTATATTATACCATATGGAAATTGTATTTAACTACTATACAATGATTACTATTAAATAATTAATACTTGTATCAGAATACTTCAACTATATTTGGATATTTTCAAGGAAACTTGCACATAGGGAAAAAAATACAAATACCATATGGGAGGAAACATTGTAGACAAATCTTTTAACAGATGGATTCTTCTAATTCATCTAACACTCCTGTTTCACTTACTTGTCACGAATGATAATAAAAGTTCGACTATTTGGAAAAGATGAAAAATGGAATAACACAATTTACAAAAGTTTCGGAATTGACAAAAGAAGCATCAAATGGAAATACCAAAAAGAAATGTTAATAAGACTTGAGGTATAATAACACGAAGACCATAGGATCTTTAGAAATTGTGTGCACATAATGATGATGGTCAACGTCATCATCATCATTTTGCGATGACGATGTAAAACGAATTTTTCCAATGAACGAGCTACTCGCCATATTCCATGCATACGCAACAACTAGACCTGCTGCTAGACAACACTACACATCTCGATACTTGATCGTACACTGCGCAACATAGTTTTTCAAGGTTGTAATACCATTAACTCTCCAGTAATTGCATTCTTTCTCGCACGTACACACTCTATCATTTAATATATATTTGATTATTACCTAAACTAATCCCAAATTTGTATTAATTTCAAACTGTTGTCTACCTTCTGTTACTTTCAAGAAGAACAATAAATGTACAATGTTTTATTTCATATTTTCTTAACAAGTGTGTGTGTGTATACTGAAGAAAAGAAATCGTGCGAGTGGGAAAGAAGGGAAGAGAAGGGAAGGAGGATAGGGGGAGGGGATAACTACGATGACTATGTATCTCTCACTTCTCGAGGCTGTCGCTGAAGTAATAAAATCAGAGTTACTTGTGAAAGCGATTACGCTAGGTACATTCCGTTAAAGTACGTCTATGTCAACGTCATCGTCGTGTCTCGTATATATTACCTCCTAGTTCTCTTTTCTTATAGTTGTTCACACGCGAGGGGTACACCACCACACCACGTTACACACGTTTATATTATATTACGTCAATCATGGTAATAACAGAAGAAAGAAAAAAAAAAAAAAAAAAAAAGAAATGAAACATGCTAACGAAATAATAAAAACTAGATAAAAAGTAAAATATGTTCAAAGTCGAATAACGTGAGAAGAAAATTATAATATTATATTAAGATACGTTTCCCTTGAAATTTCTTAGAAATGATAAGATAAGAGAAATGGTGCTACTGTACTAGCACATCTAATTTTTTTATTTTTTTATTTTTTCATTTTTTTGTCTGGCCTAAAGTTATTTTTTCTTCTAAAGAATAAGAATAATAAGGAGAAAAAGAGAAATATTTTGGAGGTTATTTCTTCTAAAGAAGAAGAAGGAACATTTGTATAGACAAATAATACATATATATTTGAGGTTATAAAATAAAATAGAATAGAAGAAAAAAAATATATAAAAAATTATATATAAATTTACACCGATGTAAAATAAATTATAAAAAAAAATGTTGATAGGAAAAATTTAACAGACGTTTTTTACAACTCGTGTATCTCTTTCTTTCTTTCTTTCTATCTATATATTAAGATATCATTTTTAAAAATTGTTCTCACCTTTAATGCGTCTTCTCTTCGAATTTTTTTTACTAGTATTGTTTATAAATATTATTTGTAAAAAAAAAAAAAACAACGTGGCAAATAATAAACTTTCACAAATCTCGTAATTTTTTGTTCTTCTTATAATAACGCGCACGCTTGCACGAGTCGTTAACGGTGTGGCACGTAGTACGCAAGGGAAGGAAGGAACAACGAGGAGAGACAGGCCTCGACGAACGGCCATCTTTCTTTGCACATGTGGGCAGGAACCAAGATGGTGCTACCATCTGTAGTCTCCTAGATGAATCGATTGCCCGCGAAAGGGGGGCGAGGCCGCAATATACTTCGTTGAAAGAACACCAGGAGCGTAACGATTCTTCCCTAAAGATCATATTCCTTCATCTCCCCCGCCCCAAAAAAACACCAAAAAATCCCCCCAAAATCCCCAAATTCTATCTCTTACGGCTCAATCTTTAATAATAATAATAAAATATTAATAATAAATGAACCATATGTTCAACGTTGATATATTCATATTAACAAAAGGAACACAAAATAAAATCTAAATAAAATTATATATTACAATATACGAGATATATTATGAAGTTTTATAATTGAAATAAAAAAAAGTATCTTCTAATTCTCAAATTAAAAGAAAAAAACGAAAGAAAGAAATAAAGAAAAAGATAACCTTTAAAAAGTTTAACAAAGAAAACTGATATCCTTTTGTTAAAAAATCGCTCAAGTTCTTTGACCGATACTAATGCACCGAGCTGCGTATATATATATATATATATATATATATATATATATATATATATATATATATATATATATTTATTCTTATATGACTTCGCACTTTTTGAATTATCACTTTCTCTCTCTTATTCTCACTTCCCCTACCCCACCCCTTCCCTATCCAACAGTTTCATTTCATTATCAGTCATTAATGGACAATCGAGCGATACATAAAATATTCTTAGGCTATAAAGAAGAGAAAAAAAAATACAATTTATTAGTCGAAGGTAAACGTTATATATGCTGATATTCGAATAGAGAGTGTCACGTGGTTCGTAGACGGCCACGTGATATCGACCGTTGAGAGAAGAACCGTATAAATGCGGTCTCTCTTTCCTTATAGTCGTCTCTAATTGGATATTGTTGGTTAAATTAATCTTCGACATTGTTGTCATTCTTGTTTGCCTTCTTCTGTCGTTTTACGTTAGGATGTTTGACCAACTAAAATAAAGTACTACTACACCACATCATCTAACCGCGATTATTTATATGATAATTGAACAATGTTCTTATACAAAGATTATAAGGATAATAATGTTCACACTCAATATTTGATATTTCATTTAAAATATAATAAAGTTATAAAACGTCAAACATTCACGTAGTTATACTACGTGAAACAAGATTTTTCCCGTTTGAATAATTATCAATAGACATCAGAGTGGAATCGAATTTGGACAACATTTGTATTGTATTTTTTGTTTAATACTTCTATCATTAATATCCAATTTGTTTGTATTTTTGTATTGTGTATTGTCTTCAAAGAAAAATCCAATCAGATCAGTCACGCGTTCAACATGTTAAATATATACGTATATGTATATGTATAAGACAATTAAATTATTACAAACGGATATTGAATTTTATCCTTGGAATCCATTTAAAGTTGGACAACTCGGTCGACTCGTTTTATCTTACTTTGAGACCTCTTCTTCTCTAGGAAGAGAAGTCTTCTGATGCTTCGAAAGTATGTCAAATGTTTGACCGGAAGACAAGGACAGTGTATGTATAATACTCATCCTCTCTCTTTCTCGCTGACCGTACAGCAGAGACACACACATTTCCAGACACATACACTTTAAGCGAGCAATTTCTTTAACTCTTTTTCAAAATTTCATTCAACGTGATTTACGGTATCTTTATATACGAATCTAATACAAATGTTTCTAAAAAAGATGTCAAAAATTAATGTTAACACTATATATACCGCCATTTTCAATATCCCTATTTCTACCACCCTAGTCAAAATGACTGGTGGTGTATAAACAAAAATGCTTTTTGAGCTTTGCTTCCAGTCTTCTTTATTTACTCTTCAAAAATGATACCAAATGTTAAGCGCAATAATAATTTTATTAGATAAATAAATTTGTAGACATTTTTTAATTATTTACAGAAATTTTGAATTAAAATGGCCCGACCAATCAAAATAACTGGCGTTTGGTGTATATCTAGTGTTAAATTAATTTGAATTATTGTTGTTGTTGTTATTATGTTATTTAATAAATTATATAAGACACGAGGAAGTAGAATCAAATGTGACTAACTATAAGTGAAATTAGGAATAAACTGATCTTCCTCAACCCTTATTCTAATGTTAGGATTCTTATCAAGAATAGTCTTTCGATAATGAACAATGAAACAACAATGAAAGAGAGGGTTGGCCGTTGTTCCGATGATACGTATCATGGCAAAAGGGAAAGGATTGAATGCACCTTCACGATGGCACACAAGGCGAAAAGCATTTTATCGATTGACCTATATTTCCAATTGTTTCAAGCTCCGTGCGAGGGCGCAAAATCTCCTCCTCTGATTTATAATACCAAACTTCTTCGACATTATATATACATATATCGATATTAAAATAAACTCTTTCTTTTATTAATTGAACTAATTTTTTTTTTTAATTTTTTCAAAACGAAAATAAGAAAAATATAAACAAAAATCTAGTAATTTATCTAGAGAGAGAGAGAGAGAGAGAGAGAGACAGAGAAAAGAATATTTAATTTCAATGGCGAATTAAAAATCCACCCCCCCCACCCTCTTCTTCTTCTTCCTAGCCGGCAAAACGTGAACGTCAAATACGAAAGGCCGTTCACTTTCGACACGATTGTTTGCAACTATGTTTAAATCGAATATTTTCTATTACCATTTAATATAATATCAAGATTTGAAACGAGTGAAAGTGGTAAATGGGGTTTCTCGAAGGATATCAAATCAATTTATTTGACGATCTAATTTTCTAACTGTGCTGCAAGCATTAAGTGTGAAAAGATAACACATAATTTATATTGGTGTTACAAATGTACTCACAATGATCTTTTCAATTATTATTATTACAATTTATATTAAATAGTACAAAATTAGAATCGAAACACAAAACTGAGAAAAAGAATTTCTGAGAAAAAGAATTTTTGAGAAAAAGAACTGTTGACTTGTGACTTGTCCTTTAAATAGGGTAAAAAACAAACACGTTTGTCGCGAATTTTCTTCATCCGAAATTGTTGGACACTTTGATGACAAATACACATACGCATCTTCAGACATCTTCTCATTATAATTGATTCATTGAATGGACACAAATCATTCTTGCACGACCTGAGAGTCCATCACCCGTGTACCCGTAAATAGAGGCAAGCTGTTCGACTCCTGAACAGATAGGTCACCGGGTCAGATTAACTACCCCTCCGCATACCCGAAAATAACTCAGCCTTGTGTTATACACATTTGTTCCTCTATCAGTAGACAAACCTACATTTTCTTAAATGAGGCCATTTTTCGAGATATAATATATTCATTTGTATTTTTAATTTTCTATATTGTATATATCTTATAAATATTTGTAAAAAGGAAAAAACATCATCAGAAGAAAGAACGAAAAAAAAATCAAAAGAATTGTATTTAAAATGATAACGTAAAAACCAAAGGTGCTTCCATTGGTCAATAAATGACATATCCACGATGGAGCGTTTAAGAAACGTTTAGGTTAAGCACAATATAAATTTAAGTACATGCTCTACAACATTTTTCATTAAGCGAATGATCAAAGATAATAGTTAAAAGCACATGATAAGGCATATGTGTAAATGATCTTTTATTTTTTTACTTTTTTTTTTTTTTTTTGAATTAATGCAATGTTGCGAAATAATAACAGATAGAACACACAAATTCATGCGAATGTCGTTCAAAAATAAAATACAATTTTCATCTATTTTGATTCACGATGGTGGGGATGATGATGGGTATGATGGGCGGTGGGAAAGTCCCGACGTGATTAATAGAAGTTATAATAATTTAACACTAAATTTGAATAAAATCATAATAAAAGAACAAAAAGAAAAAAATTGTGGTGGTGGTGGTTTATTTATTAGCAAAGAATGCAATTTTAAAGTGATGAAAATCTTTTAATCGCGTAATCTTTTAACTCCCACATTTCTTTGATGATGGTCTCTCCTACTCTCTTTCTCTCATACACACACTAATGCAAGAACGCAACGAGGAATATGTATCTTTAAAACCCTCCGCCAACCCCTTTTCTTCCCCACCACTCTACTAGCGCGGTATTTTCTCGTGGTACTAGTCTCTTCTGTCTACTGTCACGTATCCCCTCCCCTCCGCCGCAAGCAGCAGCATTACACCTTCCTACGGTTAGTTCTCACTGCCGAACGTCAAGGAGAGAACATTTCTTAGGTGGGGGAAGCAGCTACGCCAAGCTAGCTAGCTAGTAGCACACGGGCAAGTATATAGGTGGGGTACGGAACACTACGTCTGGATTGAGCCCTGGCTTAGGCAATGGTCGTAGATTTATCGATCGTTTAACTATAAAGTCATAGTTAGTAGTTTTCTCTCGCTCTCTCTCTATATATATATATTATATATATTTATATGTATTTTAATTTTTTCTATTAATTTAAATAAAATTAAGATAGATAAGTATAAGAGAGACAATAGATATATTATTATATACCAAGTATATAAGTTTTGAATCAAAAGACGACCAATCAGATCATAAATTCAATCAAACTCGAATAAAAATTGAGAAGATATTTAATATTAACAAATAGTATCAATAAAATCAATCGTATTTTAAAACAATGATGATGATCTTTATTAATCGAAGATGAAATGTAATTGACTACTACCGCTTTTTGACTATGACGAGTTTAGTTATTTATTTTCGTAAGGTCCTGCGTGTGTGAGTGTCTGACTCGTTTGTTAAGACATTAAATAGGGTTAAGGTTTCATTGCTAGTTTAATTTTGATTAGTAAAGAAGACAAAGACAAAACAATTGTTCACGGTATTATCCCCTTAAAGAGAGTGTTTGAATATTCTTATTTTTTTTAGCAACATCAACACAATAGTTTATTAAATAAAATAAAGTTTCAACTCTTGGTGTCCTATTTAAAAAAAAACCAAAAAATTCAGTTACAATTCACCATAATTACTATAACCTATATGCATTAAGATTTAACGGTTTGAAGAGAAATAAATAAAAGAAAAAGTTTCATTAATGCCTATGCATTCACCAGGAGCACGTTTCAAAGTGTATTTAAGGGAAAAATAAAATATGTCGAAGGGGTAATGTGGGAAAACGTCAGTGACCTGAAGAAGAAGAAGAAGAAGAAGAAGAAGCACATTTCTCTTTAATCCATAATACGTATGCGCGAATTACTACGTCCAAGGATCAATGCATGATAAATTAACTAATACTATTTATCTATTTATCTATCTATCTATCTATCAATACTTTGACTACATAATGTATGTATCATCATCAACTTGGGAAAGATTGAATTCTTTCTTCAATACTTACTATTCTGTGTGAAAACACGTAATGGTGGCGCTTGGTGACCAAGCTGCTGACCAATTTGGTTGATGTTCACTGCGATCTGGTGGTGACTGAGCTGATGGTTTAAATGAGGACTAGGCGATGGTGGTGGTGGATGAGTGGCATGATGTACATGGTGGCCCGGTTGAGGATTTTGTGGATGTGGTGCCGGGTAATGATGATGGTGATGAGGTCCTAATATACATTGCATGGTTCCCACGGCAGCGACGTCCACTCCGCCCTCCTTCGATACTCCAAACCTCGACACCATTCTTTATTCCTATGTTCGATTCCTATCTTCGTGGTTGGTCTACGTTCTCCACCGTTGCCGTTGGGTCCTTGTCCGGCCTCACCGACGTTCCTTGTCCAAGATCGTTGGTTAAAGATCGCGCGTTTTGTGTGTTTGATTTAATTTGGATTTGATTTGATTTGTTTGTTTGTTCGTTTGATTGATTTTTTTTTTTATATTCCGTTTTAATTCCCGACAATTCTCTAATGTCGAATTTAATGCTTATTTTTTGGGAGAATAAAGATTAATAAAAAAGGGAGGGTATATATAAAAGGTATGGTGTTATAATATCATAAAAGGGGCAACAACACGCGTTTAAAAACTGCGGCTTTTAAAACTCTTTTCCAAAAATTGAGTATAATAGATGGATGATTTATATTTTTTGTTCTATTACTTTTTCGTTCGTTTTCGTTATAAAGTAGAGCGTGCGTGTAATATTACATTATATATATATATAGGCTCTTATTGAGATTTATTCATTGGTGTAAAAAATATTATTATTATCAATATTTTAACCAACACTACCTTCTGTTTTTTACGGGCGTTTTAATCGGCGATGGAGCACCATGACGTCATCGTTTTCTGTTATCGACGACAACGAACGATACGATCGTCGATCGTTCGTTGTATTAACCACTTTGTAAATTCGTCATCGAAACCACAATATCCTTCTTTCCGTGTCTCCTTTTACCCCTTATCGTCGTATCCTCCTTCCTTGTATTAATCTCGTTAAAGATGATGATGTACGACGGATAAACGTGTCGATGATGATAACGCGCCTCGTTTCTGCTACCAAAAGAACACATGAATATCGTTGCTGCTGTATACTCTGTGTTAGCGATGCGTTGCTGTGCTTGCTGTCGTCGCCGCTGCTGCTGCTTGCTGCCGGCGGCGCTGCTGCCGTTTTCTCCCAAAGAGAGCAAGAAGAAGCGTTCACTAACTCGAAATAATATTTGCGTTTTTTTTTTTTATCGACGGAAGAACGCGATTACAAAAAGGGTTAACGATTTTTCTTTTCTCTTACTATTATTCAAAATCTCCTATAATAACGCGCGTATCACATATATTATTCGAATTATAATAACACGAGAGAAAGAGAGAGCGAGAGAGAAAGAGAATGTGAGAGAAATAGAAGAAAAATGTGAGTATTAATTATGTATATATTAATTTTCTCCCTTTTATTATACACAATAAAGGGATGATGTTTTTATTTCGGTGTCGGGCGAATGATTAACCGACCGACCGACCGACCGACCGATCGACCGACCCGTCCCGAACAGACCGACCCGATCCGAACCGACCACCTTCGACGACGTCCGAGTAACGAATGAACGAAGATCGACGACTATTCACGAAATTCGTCGAAGAGGTTATCGATGGCCGCCGTGCGTCGTACTACCGCTACTACTATGTACTACTATGTAATTCGTCCTGCCGCCACCCCAGTCGGTAATACTCGAATGGGATGCTCTTCTCCTCTTCTATTGTCGACTAAAGAGGAAACTTTTCTTTTTCTATTCTTTTTTTTTTTTTTTTTTTTGAAAAATAAATCAGATGCACGAAACTTCAAAATGATACCCTCCCCCCTCACCTTCTTCTTTGTAGATATACACGCCCCTTCTTCTTTTCTCTTCGTGTATAACACTCTCTCAACGATTCTCTTGACACCGTGTATAACAGAGCACGCGCACACACATAAAGCGCGGGGCGCGAGCGCGCACACGCAATATACTAACACACCACGTTGCGTGCTGCTTTCCTTTCGTGTAGTGGTGGTGGTGGTATAGAGTAGAATAGATCTCGAACGCACGTGACCACGAATAATACGAGAGCGTTGGATTAATTTTTTTTTCTTTTAAAACGCGTCGATGCACCCCGAAACGATAAATATATGTTGTTTCGTTGTTATATTAATATTACACTAATAATGTTATATTATCGAGTAATAGAGTATTATTTATATATTATTATTATTATTATTATTATTATACCGTGTTTATACCGAGACGATGTTGCATTAATTAAAAGAGAACTAAATTTTGAATGATTTATTTGACTAAATTATCCGTATATCGTCGTCACGCTTTTCTTCTTCGCCGTTGCTCGTACCGAAAGGGATGATAAACCACTTTGCATGTCATTTTGTTTTCTTGTTTTCTTTTTATTTATATTCTTTATCGTGTATTTCGTTATTATAATTATTTATCTCTCTTTTGTTTTTGGTCAAAATGGAAATCCACACGTGCGCGCGCGCGTACATGGAAAGATCGTCGGTAACGAAGGAAAGACGACGACGACGACGACGACAGCGACGATAACCGAAAAAACGGAAGGAACCGATGTAAACGGGCTATTGGTGCTCATCCGTGCCAAAATCGATATTTAAGTCACGACATCGGCTACTCCCTCTTTACGGCGCCGACTCTTCCCATCTCTCTCGCTCACTCACTCACTCCCTCTCTTCCGGTTCTCTACGAGGATGAAGATGAGAAGCAAAAATGGTGGGGATAGATTACGCATTTATCACGAGTATCGAAAGAGTCTCTTTCTCTCTCTTTCACCCTCTCTCTATACATATAGATATGTATGTATATATCTTTCTCTACCGTATGGTGCTTTTAATTTCCTACGGGATTTCCGTTTTTCTTTCTTCTCTTTCCCCTCTTTTTGTTGTTAGTATCTATCTCACTCTTTCAGTGTACGATCATTGGTGTGATTGACTCTTCCTATTTCTCTTTCTATCCTGCACCACCACCCCCGCGCCACTGACGACGAGTAGTATCTTCTCTCTCTGTCCACCGTGTGGCGCTCTCGGCTGTTCGGAAACTTTCGGTTGCGTGCCGAAATTTGCCGAACGGCGCGCAAGAAAACTAAAGCCGTATTCACATTTGGCGACAACAGCGCGCTCGTTCCTAGTTTTTCCCTTTACCCCGCCCGCACCATATAACTTTCATTAATTCTTTTTTTTTCTTTTCTACACGTTTGTCGTACTTTGTTTTATTCGTTATATATAGTTATATATCGCGCACCGAAGAAAACAAAACGACGAAGATGACGATGACGATAAACTTCTTCATACACGCAAATTAATCGATGGCGTAGATTTTGCAAGTACGAATGATACGCGAAAGACACTTGGCGGGCGGCATATTCAACGACAACGACGACGACGACGACGGTACCACGCAGCGGGCGCTTACGGCGCCAGCAACTGAAACTTATATATGTTTTAATCTATCTATCTATCTATTTCTATCTTTTTTTTGGAGAAAAAGACGTTATAAGCGTGATCGCTTTTATTTCCAATGGAACGACGACGACGACGACAACGACAACGACGACAACGACGACGACGACGAACAGCAGATATCTTTTAAACGGTTAATGCAAAATAAAATGAAACGAATGATGAACAACTATCGTATGTACATCTTTCGTATGTACTATTGAATACGTACGTTTGTTTTTTCTTTCTCTTACGAATGAACGCGCGAACGAAAAAGTGTTATCGCCCGCGAATACATTTGTTCCCAATTTGAAAATAAATTTTCACTGCACCAATAGAAGAACACTTATTTTCAGGTACCGAAAAAGAAATTTCACGTTACGTGTTCCCCGACGACACACACAAGGCCATTCGACGCATGCGAAACGTCACGCTCGTTGAATTTTTTTTCTCTTTTTTTCTTTTTCTTTTCTTCTTATTCTTAAACACTTCGTAGAGTGTTTGTTGCTATCCTCGGTGGATGGCTACTCCACGAGTATAACAAAAATTTTCTACTTGTTCTTCTTATTATTATTCTTCTTCTTGTGTATTACGTAAAGATCGACAAACTATTAGAAACGTTATGGAATAGTTCTCTCATACGAGTGAGAGTTCCCTCTCCCATAAGGACTGTATAAATTGCGACTCGTAGCCCTCTAGGGATTTAGAAAATAACTAAAAGAGACAGTGCTGTCTATGGGAAATCGTATAGCCCCAACCCTCGTATAGGGTTATGCTCTCTTCTTACAATCTTTCGGGGCTGTGATTGGTTGGGATTATGATTCTTTCAAAAATCATAGAATAGAGGATGATACTTTTTGAATGAAAAATAAATGGTTTCTTTTAAAATAACTTGTCACTCGCTGTCAAAATAATATATACCTAATATTTTTTCTTAATAATTACGTAAAATAGATACTTATTTACTTTTAAATGAGATTAGTTGTAAACAGTCTCTGGGTTGATTAAAATTGTTTTCAATTTGTAAATAAAATAATATTTCAAATTTTTCTCATGCATATATATTTTATTTAACAAAATTTTAACATACGTTTTTTAAACACAATAGCTTATTTATTATTAACTATTTGAAATAGTATTTTATTTATCATTAATAATAAAAAAAAAATTGTCTTATTTGACTCATATTGAGAAAAAAAATTAATTATAAATTATTCCCTATGAGACGTAATTTGTTATAAACAAATTTTCAATTATTCGTGGATGAAATTTGTCGTTAAGTTTTCGTAAGAAAATCAACGTTCCCAAAATTGTCGTGATCCTATAATAAACTGACCTTGGACAAAAAGAAAAACTGAAGAAGGTCTCTTTCTCTCTCTGTCTCTCCCCATGTGTTCTCCCCAACTTTCCCTCTCAGGTATAAAACAAACAAAAAAAAAAGACGCCTACCTAAACCATTTATATAATAATCGTGAAATATACAATAGGAAAAGAAAAAAAAAGAAAAAAATGTTATTCATTCGGAAAGATCAATCGATCGATCAGTAATTTCATCGTAAAAAGAAAGATAAGAGAACAAACGAAAATTTGTATCAAAATAACGAATATTAGATATAAAGAAACTTGTTTTTTTAAGAGATACATATATTATAAATCGGGGGGCTGATCGGTACGTCCCTGAGAGAAATAGTCAAACCTCGAAGCAACAAAAGAAATGCAGAAAGAGCCGAGGAGAACACGAACGTACGTACGTAGATGATCGCGTGCGCAGCAGGCCAATGGGCAAGAGAGTTAGAGTTACAGAACATTCTATGCGCATGCGCAAATATATGATGGCGAATAGCCTCCTTCAGGCCGCGTGAAATGCAACGACGCGACTACGACGAGGAGCGGGCACAGCCCTGCCTGTGTTACGGTGCATTTGAGGGTAATGTGGTAGCAAGCAAGCGAGCAAGCGAGCAAGCAAGCTTTGTGCGTGCGTGCGTGCGTGCGCGCGCACATATAACCCGTTTTAAATAACTCAACCACCAGATGTGTCACACCTACTAAGAATCCTACAAAAAGATGTGCCACGTGAATACTTCAATTATTTTATTATAGACAATAACAACCATTTGTTCTTTTCATTAATTATTATTTTTCGATATATTTTCTGATTCAAATTTTTACCACCACCAACTATTACCACTATTACAACCATCACAACCATTCACCATCAATCACTATTCTTCCTACCCCTTAATTCTTGAATATGTTTCAATGGAAAGTCGTATTCCCAGAAGGTCACGAATATTTTTCTTCCTTTAAAAAAATAGAATTAGAAAAAGGAAAAAAAGGTTGTTCTTTCTTTTTTTATATAATAGGAAAAGAATATTGAAAAAAGACAGGAATTTTAGATCTTCTAAACTTTTGTAAGCTCAAAAAGATAATCGTTTGTTTTATTAAAAGAAATCTATACTAGGTAGTCTATTATCATAGTACAAACAAGAACTGACCCTAGATAAAAATGACAAAAAACTATCTAAAAAAAAATGTGTCCCCCATGATGGTTTTCTATCGGTTCTTCTTCCAGGTATAAAATGCTAAAATAGTTTTAAAGCTTTCAAGAAAAGAATATTATACTTTACTACTATAACAATTTATTTTCTATTCCTAAAAAATATCTACTTATACTACAAGCATCTTCTAGGATTTTTTCTACGAAGCAACGAATTTTATAGAAACGTTGGCTTTTCACTTTTTCCACCATATATATTTTTATATTATTATATTTGTCGATGTTGAACATAAATTGTAATGCTTGTGAAAAAAAGAAAGACATAAATTTATTCGTGTTGGCAAATTGTAAAATAATAATTAACAATATACATTCTATGTAATAATTTGTTATTATTAATGATTCAACGTTAAATGTTAATTAGATAAGAAAGTAATGAACTTATAATATAATTGGACGACTCCGATCGTTGAGAATGTACTCGTATAATATAATATACAGAAATCAAACTATTATTATTATTATTATTATTATTAGAAGAAGAAGATAACGAAAAGATATATATATATATAATAGGAAAGGTTAAACGTTATGAGTCATTATAGAAATAGAGAAATTACATTGGTAATAACATTAGTCTATTATACACTGTATAATCGTGACAAATCATACAAAGTATCATTTTATATTTATTCGTTCGTCTATCATTTTAGTTCTTTTCTTTTTCTTTTCATTTTATCTGCAAACAAATAATGACAAAAAACAAAACAAATGTCTCATTTATTTACAATTTGTATCATTTGTTAAACGACGATAATAAATGTATTTTCTTATCTTTAACATTTTCTCTACAAAGGTCTCAAAAAAATCAAAAAACTTTACATAAATAATCTTTGGAATCGATATTTTATTTATATCAATATTATCTATTATTATTTTAATTTTTATTATTAATAGAGATTTCATTTATTTCAAAAAAAAAAAAAAAAAAAAAAAAGATTAAAAAGAAAAAGAAGAGTATAATATGGAGGACCAAGAACCTTGAACCAAAAACCTTCCTTCTCAATAAAAAAAAATTCCGGAATGAAAGACGACCCTCTGAAATATTCACAAAAAAAGAGAAATGAAAGAAAATAAAAGAAACAGAAAGTAAGATTTTGTCCTCTTTTTATATACATAGAAAAAAATAAAATTTTAATAGATAGAAAAATTCCCTATCGCTATTGTAAACATGAGTATCTCCAACATCGAAAGAACAATTTGTATATTCACCCTGTGACGTGAGGAATTTTACCTGTGACAATGATAAAAAAGATCTCCTCCTAATATTTCTAAAAAAGAAAATATAAGGAAAAAGATTAGGATTGTCCCTTTTACAAAGGTGAAGAAAAGGACAAAAATATGTTCGGTAAAAATTCTTCGGTTGTAAATCATCCCTCCCCTCCTATACTTCTACTATCCCATAAGTCCTCTGTCCAGCAAGAATTTCGGATGACAATGATGACATTTTTAAACACAAGAAGAAGAAGAAGAAGAAGAAGAAGAAGAGGATTTAGAGGAAACCACCAGCAATTTGAAGAAGAAGAGGAAGTAGAGATAACTAGCACCAGTTTGAAGAAGAAGAAGAAGAAAAAGAAGAGAGAAGGAAAGAAGATGATCTCCGACGACGTGTATAGGATTCGTTAGGTGGGTAACCTAGTTTTGACGACGATGCACCAACCCAAGTAACCGAAGCAAGCCGGGTCGCAGTATAACGACGCCGTGGGTAGGTAGAGATCGATACCTACACGCACCCGCCACCCGTTCTGCTTACAGCCTAGATTCGCTTGCCTAGGATAGGTGCTGCATGAAGGGGGACGTGTGACCTACATAGGCTTGGGAGAATGCTCAAAAGGCGAGAGGAAATGCACCGAAAGAGAAAGAGTAAGAAAAAGAGTAAGAGAAACAGATAGAGAATGTTGATTCTCAAACAAATTCATCACAATATCCAATAATACAACATACAAATCATTTGTTTCATTCTTATGAATCATCATTCTTCGTTAAATCCTTTTGTATTTATTTTGTAAAAACCTCATTAACTTTTGGTTTACCCTAATAGAAAAAAAATCATACATTTGATATTTATATATATACATAAACACTAGTATGTAATAAAGAAGCCGATGATGGGGGTTAAGGGAGGAGGAGGAATTTCTTCTAGTTACATTTGATGCTTAAATTTTCTTCTCCTACGTTTAGTAGTCCAGTGAGTATGCGCGCGCATGCGTACTGTATATGTATACACATATATATATGATGAGTAGGCGAGTAGAAGAAATAGAAAAAGAAAAAAAAAAGAAGAAGGAAAGAAAGAAAGAATACGACTAACCCGTCGTCTAGTCCTTCGTTCGGAAGAAGGAAAGCTAAAGATTTCGGAAATGGTAAAAGAGGAAGAAGATGAGGAAGGGGAAGAGGGGGGGGGGCAGGGGCAGGGGCAGGGGGCAGGGCAGGGGGAAGAAGAAGGTGCGACGATCCTGCTGTCTGCGCCGAGGTTTTCTCCTCCGAGGGGAACCCCAGACTGACGAGAGACGTGAAGGGAAAGAGGGAGGAAGGTTGAACGGAATAGGAAAGGGTAATGCACAGAAGAGGAGAAAAGGGGGATGACGATGATGGTTGTGTTAGTCGTCGCAACAACCCTCCCTTATATATGTTGTTGTCGTCTCTCTTTCTCTTTTGGTTGGACCGTTTCCGACCGTTTACGAGACATGCGGCCTAAGTTCAAAGTCCTTCTCGGCACATGGGGGCAAAATCGTGCTTCTCTTACTCCTGCTGTGATGCTGCTATTAAATATTATTTTTCTTTTTTTTCTTTTTCTAATATCATCGACGGCATAAATTTTTTGTTTATTTTTTGATTTATCGTTAAACCAAGTAACAAATGAATGGGAACAATTTTCTACCCATCTTTATAGAGAAATCCAATAAAAACAATACAATTTTAATAGGTTATTGAACTTACATCACACAGTCCTAATTCCTAATTCTCTAGAATTCACATGGACTCTACATATCCTAGGTCACGCACATTTTGTCGCAGCGGGCGAAACTTTCTTTCTTTCTTTTTTTTTTTTTTGTATGGGAAGTGAGAAAAAGGATGCAGTTAATCGTCCTATTTCGTCAAACCTTTTCTCTGGAATCTTTGACCTGACCGTAAAACTTCGGATTAGAGATTCCTGCTAAGAAGTGAAAACGCTTATAGAAATAATCCTATATAAATAATATACATAATCCATAGATATAAAAGTATATTTTTTTCCAAGCTAAGTTTTTCTTTTCAATCCATTGTCCATAGTTTCTTTATAGAATAGCATTAGAAAGGGTTGAACATCTACAGGGATTTACTCTACAATCGTTTATAAATATTGCGAGTCATTTTCAAGAAAAATACCAAAATCCAATTGCAAAAACTCACATTCAAAGATAATCAAATAATTTTATCACGAGTATATCATCAAGGTGAAAAAGAAAGAAAGAAGAATAAGTAGGAGTAGGAGTGATGGGGAGAAAAGGGGTTGAGGAGGAGGAGGAGGAGGAAGAGACGAACCATACAAGTCGCTCCTTCCAGGGGTCTTTGAGCCCTCGAGCCGTTGACCTTGGAAAGGTAGCATGGAAACCTCGTGGTGGTGTCGAGCAGTAGTACTCTCCTCTACGTGGGCGTTTAGTACGAGGTTACCGGAATGAGAGAAGAGGAAGGGGAAGAAAGAAAGAAAAAAAGAAAGAGAGAGAGCTTTGGGAGGAAAACTTGAAGAAGAGGAGGAGGAGGAGGAGGATAAGAGAAACGAAGATAGGTTAAAAAAAGAAAAAGAAAAAGAAAAAGAAAGTAGGAGAATTCAACGCAGCCAGTAGACCCAACGTGAACGAAAGAAAGAAAGAAAGAAATGAACAAACGCGAACGTCTGGACGAAGAAGGAAAGGAGAGGAGAGGAGAGATGAGGAGAGTAAGGTCGATATATCCCCTCCCCCCTGTGACTTTCTTCTCTCCCTCATTCGGGCAACGACCCCTGCCCTACCACCCTTGCCAAACAGCCTTTTTATACTGTTGCAAGTAATACGCGTTATTGCGTGCTAACCCTGAAAACCCATCTGAAATTGGGCACCGACAGACGGCTAACCACCGTCTCCGACACCGTGGTCAAGAGCCTTACTCAAATTGAGAGAGAGAGAGGAAGAAGGGAAGGGGTAATAAGTAGGAAAGAGAAAAGGGTGAAACAAAGATGGACGGTGGATAAGATTGATAGATAGATAGACAATATGTCTTTGATATAATAATTTGCGATAATGCAATATTCTATTCTTTTCTTTGTTTTAATCAATGAGTTAGGTTAGTTTTTGTTTTTTTAAATTTACCTAGTCGGCAATTTTGTTTTCTTGTAAAAAAAGAAAAAGAAATTGAATATAGAAAACTACCTTACCGACAGATAGGAGAAGAAAATATTTACAAATTAGTTCGAACGTGTTTTTAATTCTAATCGTATGCGTGACGATGAATTTTAATTAAGCGTTGTATCAACAGGACAACGATATCGGAACAAAGTATCGTATTGCTTCTATCTCTTTCTCTTTCTTCCTTTTATTTCGAGACATATGATAATAAAATACGGTGTATTGTTTCATATGAAGTAAATCGAGAGAGAGTCCTCGACGAAAACGGTAATCATGAGAAATGTCACGTAGCACGGGTAAGACCTTATTCGCGGTTCTCTGATTGGTCGTAGTTGCCGGTAGTTCTTATAATGCTTTTATAAATGAAGAATTTATATGTTGTACGTACAGTACGCCTTACCGTTATACTGCCTGTTGCATGGTGCAAGAGAAACCGTTTGATTATGTCATCGATAGTTGAAAGTGTTTCCTACCCACCACAGCTGGCTTATATTTTCTTTTTTTATCTTCTTTTTATTTTTCCTTGGCAATTTTTAATACAATTTTTAATACAATTTTTAATACAATTTTTAACATATACGACTATAACGTACTACATACATTCCTATAGAGGTGTAAAGATATAGTAACTATATTTATATTTTCTTGTTTTTTCTATTTTTATCGACCGAGCACAATAATAAAAAAGATGACTAGTTGCACATATAAAGTTATTTAAAAAAAAAAACAAGACGCAGCACATTGCGACGCGTTTCAAAGTAATTTCATTCAAATGGATATTGATAAAGATAAGATTTATCGACTGAGCACGATTGACCAAAACAAAGAAATGCAGATGGCTAATTACAAATCGTATAAAGTTCTTAAAAAAAAAAAAAAAAAAGAATATATATAACGGTGATATAATAATAAAATGTAGAAAATATTGTTAAAAAAAAAAAAAAAAAAAAAATGTTCTTTCGTAAAAATACTTAAAGATAAATGTCAAACGTTCGTAACACCAATATACGTGAAGTGAAGTACGCGGAGAACCGGTAGAAAATACGCATTCCTGACAAGGCCGCGCGCTCAAGAAAGAGGCCGCTGAACATCCGGAGAGAGAAGCTTAATCGTATTTCATTCTCTTTTTACACGCCTGTTTTAATCCTTTTACATTGCGCCTTGCCAACTCTATATTCTCTCTCTCTGTACTCAATAATAATGTAATCTTTAAATAGTCATTTTGTTATAAGTGTATATATATATATATATAAATGTTACACATATTTACTTATATTGTATATTCATTTGAAATATTTGCATCAAAATTTTCAATCAAATGATAATCCTTTTTTCTTTGTTTTTAATACAATCATAATAATTTTGATAATTATACGAAAACATAATAAAATGAAGAAAAAAAAATGGAATTTGTCTAAAATATTATCTTCTTTAATGATATTAATAATATCGCAAGAATTATGACGAACGTAAAATAAACTGCGTCTTTCTCTTTCTACCTAGTCACCTGAATAATGATCCGGATTTTATCGAACTTCCAGTTTGTTACCTGAACCAACTTTCACCTGAAAATCGCGATTGAATATTGCGTACGTTTATCTAGTCCTTTGCAACCCGGTTATAAAACGTTAACATTTAACCTTATAGAATTATGATATTTATATATTTAATATTTTACTTGATCATTTTTGTCATTTCAATTTAATAATAAAAAGAAAAGAAAAATAAACGTTTAATTTACTTTTAGCAACTGATATCTATAAACTGATCGAATAATAAAAACTTTCTTTTCTTTTTATCATTCAACATAATAACAAATCTAACGCTTTTGGATTTATTTAAATAAACAATATGTTTAAATTAATATTTTCTCGACATATTATAAATATGTAGCAAAAAGAATATAAGATCAAGTTTGTAACTTATGGCGCCATCTTGTGATATCATTTGAAACTAAGGTAATAAGAAGAAGAAGAAGAAGAATGCAAGTAACGCCACCACGCACGGTTGCATCGTACTACTTTTCTACTTGTGGTGTTTGAAATAATAGTTACACGTGAGAAATCATTTCATATACACTTTTATGAATAAATAAAGACAAAAAACAATTTCATATTTTCGTATTTGCATAATATACGAATGATAAAGTTAACAAATTGATAAATTATGTTAAATGAAATATTATTTTATGTAAAAAGAGGAAAAAGTGGAGACTTTTTCTATCCCTTTTGTACGATCCGTTCGAAGAACATTCGACAGATCTTACGATGCTAGGTAGATAGACGACGAATAATACGAACAATGTAGAAAACATACGACCCTATATATTTGTGTTATATGCTTCTCTCAACAAACTTACCTACAACTGTCGACATTTCCGTCTTACGGTGCTGTCGTGAGGGGACGTTTGTCCAGTTCGAGTAGGCAATCTCTCTAAGTCAATGATGACACGTGTCCTTGACGGTTAAACGCATGTTAACGGCGTGCACACTCCGTTACGAGGATTTATAAATATATATGTTTAAAAATATCGTCGACTAATTATTAACATTCGTGCCACAAAGAAGAAGAAGAAGAAGAAGATGAAGAAGAAGAAAGAAAAAAAAACAAAAAAACAAAAAAACAAAAAGAAAAAAATAATATTTAGATTAGAAAAATTACAAATTGTTTGATCAAGTAAACTAGAGACACGTGGTTTAAAACCAAAAATGATCTTTTAAAGATTACTAAAATTCCTCTTTCAAAAGAAAATATTATTATTATATAATATTATTGGCGGATACTTTTGAACTTGCTTTTACTAGTAATAATCGCGACGAACTAAATAAAACACGATAAATTTTCCCGAATCCTATTATAAACAATATCGTCACTTATCTCGGAAATTCTAATAACACTATCTCTATCGATATTGATATCTGGTATCCCGTATAAAATATGATTGCTAAATGCAATCGTGTTATTTGCACACACGTATGTTTACCTATATATATATATATATATATATATATATATATATCCGAATGTCAGGTATCACCGTTGTTAATTAACTGATTGACGATTACGTGAAAATAATGATTCAAAAAGTAATAATCGTTTTTGTCTATTATCGTTTAATCTTTCCTTTCGCTCACAATTTTTATCTTTTTTTTCTTCTTTTTTTTTCTTGTTTTTTTTTTTTTTTTTAATTACAATTATTTGTATCCCTATGTAAAACACGATTGTGTTTAAACGCCACGCACACGGCAACAAACACGAGGTGACTTTTAACCATATGCTCGTAAAGTTGCTAAAGAGACAGTGACAGTAATATGCTTTTTAATAATTATGATAGATAATATTTATATAATACACCCTTTTTTATTTTTATTTTTAATATTAAACTATATATTCCGTGAATGTACACTAATTTAATGATAAAAAAAGAATATTTCAATGAAATTTAAATGTTTAATACTTTCTTTAAGAACGAATTGTATGTAACTATCGTTTTTAGTACTTTGAACCGCCGGGGGAACGGATGATGGACACGCGAGAAAACACAGTAGTCCCGAGAATAAAGTCTTACCAACCAAACAACGATATAACTACTATGGATTGCAAAAAAAGTAAAGAAAGGAAAAAAATATATGAAATAGAAGGTATGCTCCTCCGTGGGCTCGTTTTCGTTCGGTTCGCGCATTAAACCATGCTCCTACGTCATGATACTAACCTAATTGACAATATGGTTTACGAATTCTAATTATTTTTACTTTTTTTTTCTTCTTTTTATTTATATGTATGAATGAAATGTTTAAATGTATTCATTCGCAATTTAGGAATTTTAGATTATGTTTATGTATTTATCATTAATAGAAGAATAATTATTGTTAGTGCAAAAAAATAAAATGTATACACGTATACATTTTACAATGGATGTAATATAAATAATACATGTGTGTGTGTGTGATAAAGAAAGATATATATATATATATATATGATTTATATATTTGAAAATTGTAATTAAATAGAGATGAGATATTTTTGTAAACGTTTATAACGTTTCGTATTTGCCGCCTGTTTGAACTTAAGGATTTTCTAACGATCTGATTGGTCGAATTGGGTTTCTACATACAGCCACTCATAGAGGGGCTTTTCTTTTTATAACACAATGCGATAAAACTACACAAGGTCTTTGGAATTTGCCACTTAAAACATGCTATGAATTATTCTATTTCTTACAATATCAAAGATATAGATAGTGAAGAAGATTTTTCGAGAAACATACGTGGCAAAAAGAGAAATGATAAATCACATGAATTGTTATTATATATATATATATACAAAACTGTTATATAACTACGATTTACTAGATAATATCATTCCTAATTTAAAGTTTGGATATCTTTGTAAGATAAAAACAAATTGAATCATTTATTTGACCTATTATTATTAACTTCTTTTTAAGTAAATTCGTTTACCTTAAGAGATAAAAAGAGAAATATGTTCATTAATAGAAATCAAATAATTATACTTGTTTTTTATTGTTTCTATGTTCTTTTCTAATAATATTTGTTTATGTTCACGCAACACATACATATATATATATATATATATATATTTAGAAAATAGAATTTTCGTTTATTCTCAGTAAATTCATATACATATATTTCAACAAGTAATATAGAAACGTTTATAATAACAATTCAATATTAAGAAAATAATTGTTAAAAATTAATTTATATATACCAAGAGCAAATGTAATATATTATTGCTATAAACTCTTGAAACAAACTGTGTAATAAATGTGTAATAAAATGCTATTAAGATCATCATCATTCTAATAAACTTATTTACAACTAATAAAATAATTAATTTAAATATATAAAGATTTATTACTTGTAATATATGAATAGAAATTAGCAAAGATAAATGTAAAACCACGTGTGTGTATATACATATATATACGTATATTAAAATCTAATTGAAACTTGTAATCAATTATTTCTCAACGCATTCAGATATTTATATATATATATATATAAATATTGATATATACGTATGCATCAATAATATATATATATATATATATATATCATAAAACGTTGAGTGTTTCTTTTGCGATGTTCCTTGCTACTACTATAGAGCTGGCACATGGTCCGCGTGACCATCCTAACCTCAAATTTTGATTATCATGCAATACATATACATCCATACATCCATATATATATAAATATATATGTACATAGATATATTAGATCGAAAGTATTCTTATACAAGTTATTATGTTAAAATGAAAATAGTCAATATAAAAAAATAAGAATAAAATTATGAATGTATTAATAAAAAAGTAAAGATGATGGAAAAAATGACTCACCAGAATTCGAAATATAACGCGGTGTACTCGTGGCAGCTACTGTTGTACTGTATCCTTGGGGCAAGTGATGAACAGCAGGATTATTAACGTGTAATACAAGCGGATGTTGCTGATGTTGGTTATGATGATGCTGTTGCTGCTGTTGTTGTTGCTGCTGCTGCTGCTGTTGCTGTTGCTGCTGTTGATGATGCTGATGATGGTAATGGTGGACAAGGTGGTGCTGTTTCCCTTTCGTCGGCATACTCATTAACTTCACAAACCAATTTCAGAACAATCATCCACTATCGTCAAATGTTGCCGATTTACGTAGCTCGCCTCGGTCCTCATAGGTACGTTATTTTCACACGCGTACGAAACGATGATAACAATATTACGTTCTTCTTAATATTCATTTATATTAATTTTTGTTAAATTTATTTATTGAGGAGAGAGGAAGGGAGGGGAGAAAGAAAAAGAAAAAATTAAAAAGTTTCGAGTACGTAATTAGCCACGACGTAGGTTTCTTTTTGTTTTCTTCCTCTCTCTCTTCTCAATTGGAACGATTGGTTCGATAGACGGTGAAGATATGAACGTGAATGAAGGGAACGTACGACACGGTACGACACGACCCGACCCGACACGACCCGACACGACCCGACACGACACGACACAATACGGCACGACACGAAACGATGCGAAGCAAAAACCCCACGTAGGGGAAAACACAAATGGGGAAGAGTTATACAATCAACGCGAGCTAAGACGCGGATTGCAAAAACCCCTACACAGGCATATATGTATATATATATATATATATATCCTTTATTTTCTTTTCTTGTTTCTTTTCCTTTTAGATAATTGCAATGAAAAATAATAAATAAGGATTAAAACGAAATGCTCGATGTGGTGGACACGATCGGTCGGTCAGAATAACATATACACACACATATATACGCCTATATTCCGCCCACTATTTTCTCTTTCTTTTTCTTTCTCACACTCTCTTCCTTCCACTGTTTTCTCCCTACGTGTATACAAGGAAAGCTCTTTGATCTTTCCAAGATTTGCGCGCGCGCGCGTTCTCGCGTGTTCACACGTTTCTTTGATTATACTTTTTAATTTGCTCGTATCACTGCTCTTGAATTTGATTTTATTATTTGCTTTCTTGTTTTTCGTTTTTACTATTACGAATTTAAAAAGGACAAATTAAATTCTACCCTTTTTCTGTATAACTAACGTTTAATCGACGTACTACTTGCGTTAAACATTGCATACGGTTTCTCTTTTTTTTTTGTAAAGAACGTATACTCTGTGGCAAAGGAAATGAACGAATGGAAAGTTATGTGTACCAATTAGAACAGCCAATTCTATCGGGAAGTAATACCAGATGGCGCTATTAATTCTTTTTTTTTCCTTCTATGAATGTTTCCTGGTTGAAAGATTGAATTTTATTTTATGTGCCCTAATATTTTAATATAATATATATTTAATATAAAAATATATATAATATAAATTTAATTGTATATCGTAAGGAAAGTTTGCAGGTGATCACCGTGTTTTTTATATCTAGGGATTTTACCGTGGTATATCATAGGGTATTTAATTGTAACTGATTGTATACATTCCATCAGTTAAATCAACTAATTAATTATGTTTTATATATAATTGGTTCGATAAAATGATTTCCTTTCAAATATACCTGTTAGGAATGTATTAATTAACTGATGGAATCGCTTGAAATTAATAAGCTTGTATCCAGTTTAACCAATCGTAAGGAAGCATAGTTAGTTACTATGCGCTGTGTGAGAGCATCGATAACCAATCAAATTAAATGTAAAGAATCTTTGATATTTAAGATAACATTTTATTGGTTATATAAAATATATATAAAGTATTAGAATGACCAATAGTTTATGCGTTTTATACGTGTCATTTGTTAGAAAAAAATCGCACGAATTTATTTGCCAATCTAATTTATTGCACACTTTTTTGATATTTTGAATATGATGCGAGCAAAGGAATCGATCAAAATAACGTACTCGTGTATTAGTGAAGAAGAAAAAGTTTAATAAAAATTGTTTTCTTCAAAATAATTATTTTCCAAGGCATTGACATTGCATCTATTGTAATTGATAATGCAGCAAAAGTAATTAAACAGTCAAATTCATTATCTTAACTCGTAAATATTATTGAAAAATTAATTGATTTTTAGATCCGTACTTCGAGATAACCTATATAGAATTATTTGAAATAATAATAACTGGTGTTGCGCAAAAAATCTGCGCACGTTCGTACATCCTTTCGCGGTTTAAAAATTAATCGCCAAAAGAGATAAAGAAAAAGGAAAGCAGGAAGTATTTTCATTATATCCAAATAAAATACTCGAACGTACTTTCTCATTTGTTATCTCGCCGCTTCATTTTCTTTTTTCGCAATTCAAGAATTATCTACAACAAATATACTTATTAAGCAGGTACAAATCCATAATATTGTTAAAAAAATAAAAAAAATTATATTAAATATATAATACCGTAATATTAGGGTGAACTCAAACAAGTTCTTTGCGAAATTTTGTAAAAATTAATAATTTATCACTTGTATACAAGGAAAGTAATTTTATTGACTTGGAAAAAAAATGGCACTATCTGAACATCAACACAATAAACACTCGAACTTTTGGTTTACCCTAATAGAACAAATAACTTTAATATTTATAATTATATAATTATAGGAATAAATATATAATAGATATAATATAATGGTAGGTATATAAAAATGATCGGGGTCCAGGTAAATATAGGTGTTAATAGTATGCGCCTTAACGGTTTATTCCAGGTACGGTCCTGGGACCAAATCCGCGCTTGTACCAGTCGATTCGTACGGCGCGCCGTCATTGCACGCCAGTGCATGTGGTCTCATCGCGGTGTGTGGTTCGTCTTTTATTTCTCTTCATTTTCTTCTTCTTCTCTCTTTCTCTCTCTATCTATCTAACTAACTTTTTCTCTCTTTCTATTTTTCTGTTCCTTTTCTATCTCTTTCTCTCCTATTTGACTGTCGTCCTATGTAATTTGACAGAACAATTTAGCGAGGATTTAACAAACATCCAAGGATCTTACGTTGGGTTACGTTATTATTTACCTTCACGTAAACGTTCAAACGAATTAGAAGAAGAAGAAGAAGAAGAATAAGAAGAAAAATCTCTCTTTGGTGTTATTACCTGTCTACTATAAACGTAAAAACATCATCGTTTCAAAGGACATCAAAATATAGAAAGAAAAATTTATATTTTTATATTCCATTTGAAGAGAGGGGAAAGATTCAAGAATCATCGCGATTTAAATTAAAAAAAAAAAACAAACAACAACAACAAGAAAAGAAAAGAAAAGAAATGTCTGTGGATCCTGAGCTCAGTAACATTCTTAGCAGGAGGCAACGGATCAACGAGGATCTCGATGAGGGTAAAGAAGTGAAGAAACAATACAGATTTGTTAACGTATATACCGAATTCCATGAACTATCTCGCAGGGAGATCAAACGATACGAACAAACCTTCAACAGGTGAGCAGAAGAAAAGGTGATATTATAATAATATGTTTTCTTTTTTTCCTTTTTATATAAATATATATATATATATATATCTTTTCTATAGATTTCTATTCTTTTTATACATATTCCATTCTTATTTTATATAAAGATAATTTATATTAATAATAATAATATTAGTTATTGTATTTATTCGCTTGATCATTCATGATACAACACATTTCGTGTGAAAACATTTCGTTACGTGCAACAGCATTGCTACTACTACTACTACTACTGCGCATTTGTATGTGTGTGCGTGTGTATTCTTCCCACACAAGAATATTACAATAACAAAGATGCTGTGTTAACTACACCTGAGATCGGTAGAATTACAATCGTTAAATTTTATTCGCATATATATATATATATATATAATACGAATACTCATTTAATCTAGACATTGACCTATTCACCGACAATTATGAATTAATTATTTTCTTCTTTTTTTTTCTTCTTTATTTCTATCCTATCATCTTTGTGCATTCACACAGTAAGTTTGAGTAGTGGGGAATAAGGAGAAGGAAGGTCGTACACGTAAGATTCGAATATGAATAATAGAAAACTCGTTTGATTCATCGTAAGAAACTATCGTAAAATTCATTTTTTGATTTTTAGTCATCATTCCTATAAAAGTCATTAACTTTATCTTTTATGATGCATACATACTTTGAACCTAACACATCGAAGTTTCAGCTTTATATAATCTCTACAAAGTAGATAGGAACCTTTTTTTTATCGTGCAAATGTTGTCTCACCGAGATACACTTATTTCTTCTTAAAAAAAAAAAAAAAAAAAGAATAAAAAAAAACGGTATTTTAAATTTAGATTTATCTCATTGAACAAAAAGTGTGAAATAAAAAGAAAAAGTTACAAGAAAAAAATAAATAGGTACATTCATTGAGAGAGTATTAATTTAATTTGCATTTTTTTTGTCGATGCTAAGAGATTAATCATCCTTTTTTTTTTCTTTTGTTCAACGATGATTAAATGAAACCGATGTAAATATCGTTGTAATATTCGTTATAAATAAGAAAACTTGTAGATTTTGAATTCCTTGCTCGTGAATCAAGAAAAATAACATCTTATTTTCACAAAAGCATACTATACGGAATTCTATTCTTTTTTTTTTTCTTTTCTTTTTTTCTAAGAAAGGGAAGACGCACTTTTCAGAAACCGGTATGCTACACGACGAGAGAGGTCCCTGTTCCTTTTTATACGTGTGCAGCATATTATATACACTGACTTACTCTCACAAAGACGGGGTGAGTCACGTAAGGTGATCATTTCAAAACTGTTCGGTTTACTGTCTCGCGGAATATGTTTACCAAGTGTCTCAAGTAATATTGGTAGTCAATTCAGCTGACAATAAATTTTTGTTCTCTTTAAACCATCAATAATATATATATATCTATAATATATGTGCAATATACTATACGTATATTTTATACTTATGTTATAGCGGTTGAACCATTCGGTGACACGCGATAGCGAACATGAATTGTATCCGCAGATGTTTCGTATGTTGTGTGTGGTTATCTATCGTGCGTTTCCTGTCTCGATGAGTCGCACGGTGGCAATGTTTCCTTTTATTTCGATCGAATTTACAAACCTTTTTTGTCACTCATTCCTATTCGATTACAACAATAAATGTTTTCAAAAAAAAAAAAAAACCAAACAAATAAAAAGAACAAAAGAAAGCCCAAAGTACAAAGACAAACCATCAGTTTGAATATTTAAAAGTTCCCGCCAATAATAATTAACCCTTTAATAATTTTGGCGCCATATTTGAAAATTCAAATCTAACATTATTTTTAATTCTATAAGAAGAAAAATTGTGATATAACACACACACACACACACATTAATAATTAATATTTGGATATATATATTATAAATAATATAGTTGTGTGATAATTATATAGAGTTGACAGTATCGATGGTATCGGATAAATCTCGTAATGTTTTAAAAATAGAATTCTGTGTACATTTAGCGATCGTTGTTAGGCTATTCTCTTTCCCATAGCGTAAACACCACGTGCAAGTGAAAAGCCCTTCGTGAATCGTATATCTAAACCCCAACATGCTGATTTTCTGTATCCTCATTACGTATCAACTGTGTACGAGCCGTTATTTCGTAGTCGTTCTTAGAACTCCCCGTGTATTGAATACGTAATCGGAGAAAGGATTTATTGGACAATTGAACTGACGCTAGGCGACCATGAATTTATTGATTAGTCGTACTATATTTTGTATATTACAAATTGTTCTTTGTGAATTTAGAACGCTGAACTTTTTTTTTTTCATCTAATAGATGGGGAGGATAGGTTGCATAAAGATAATCGATTGATACATATCTAACTTAACGAACTATACACGTATATTCAGGGTGAACCCTTTTCGTAGCGTGTGGGGTGTGGGGTGTGAGGGTAGAGGGTTGGGGGAGGATACTTTGTTAATTTCGTTTCGATATAGCACGAAATTCTGAGAATACTCTTTCTCTATATATTTTATATTATATTATTTAATTTATATTTCAAATATATGTATTAATTATAATTATAATTATAATTAATAAAAGTTTAGTACACGTTGTAACGAGATATTCTACAAAACTTGAAAGTAATATTACAAAAGTCGGTGCAACGATTAATTTTTTTTATAATAAATATATCTTCATTAAAAACTAGATAGAGATAAGTATTTTATCTATAATATAATAGAATTATAATGCGACTTTTTAATTACTATAATTAATAGAACTTTCCATTATAGTTTCTAACGTCAATTTTGTAATATTTTTTTCTTTTTCGTTCGTATCATCGAACAAATTTTTGAATTTCGTATAACTTTGTTTATAGTTTGATAGCGTCTTAAATTATACATGATTAATAAAAAGAAAAAGAAAAAGTAGAACCAATTAATTTCATATAATATTGTGAACAATATTTTGTTCACATATAATGATCAATATTTTAATACAGAATACATTATATACCCCATATATATATATATTTATATTATTTCTCATAAGATAGAGTAAATGTTAACTGTGTTATAGGAAAATTGTGATTCGCACATACTTTCTAAAAAAATAGATTCCATATTAAAAGAAAAAAAAAACCTATAGTATGTAGCAATAATTAGTTCCTTATATACAAAAGTACCTGGTAGTGGTGGTTGTGGTGGTAGTGGTAGAGGTTTAATTGAACATTTTATTATAAGCGTTACACTTTCTCTAGGATTAATAGCTCAGATCTAGTATAATTTTTTTTGTTAACTAGGATTACGAGTAAGTAAAAGTAATACGTATATGGTATATATATATATATACATATGGTATCAAGTTAATTCAAAACCACGACAATAAACCTGCTGGTGTACTGCGGTATGAATAAATGTTCAATAGGGTCGATGAATGGCCAACATGCTGGCAACTCATATTACCATGAGCTCGAGTGTTTCGTGCTCAGGTACCTCTGACGAATCAGCGAAATTCAAGTAGACACCTTTAATAGTAAAAGCTATATAGACTTTCATGAGGGAAATTATGGTCGTAAGATATTCGTGACATTGTTAGAAATTAAACAACAGTTACTTTTCATTTATAATAACACCATGATTCTTCTTATTATTAATTCTATACGTATAAGTACCCTCGTTGACTATTTTTGATTAGAATAATATTTTTTCTTTTTCTTTTTTTCCATACGATCCGTTATATTAATTTTTTTGTTTTGTATTCTTTATTATTCGAGTTATGTATATATAGATAAATTCGAACTATATTTGATTCAATTAATGAATTACAGTGTATCACTAAGAACAATTTTAATTCGTTTGACGTATGAAGAATAAACATTATTCTCTTTTATGTTAATAAATCGATACAATTAGCTCCTGACGTATATTCATTTAACCGTACATTCTCATTGGCGGTGCTAAACGTTAAAATCAATGCGTATGTGTTGATAGTCTCTGCCCTTTTCGTTTACAACAAAAGTACGATCCCGGGCAAATCGATCTTTTCAAAGCAACGGGGGTAGTAATACGAAGAACGTAGAAGATATTTCTTCTACGTATTTGTGTTCTCACCTTGACCTGATTTTTTGTCTTTTTTGTCTTTTTTGTCTTTTTTATATATCTATATTTGTTTTCCTTCCTTTAGAAATAGTGCTGCGACAAATGGAACGAAGGATAATTAACTCTTTCTAGCTTTTCTATGATAGTTGATTAAAATGAAAAAAATTAAGGAGAATTTTGATTTTATGATTTATTTCAAATTGAAATTATTCAATTCAATTTCTTCTATTTCGTTTGATTCTTATTATTAATATCATTGATAATATCATAATATAACTGTTATTATTATATGTATACTATACTATAAATAATAATACAATATTAATATTTAATTTTGAATGATATGGAATGTAAGTTAGTTTACTTTTATACAAAATGGAACAAAAGAAATAAAGCAAAGTTGTGTGTGTGTGTGTTTTTTTTAAATTAATATCGATAACGCAGAAATACAATATTATTTGATAAGAAATAAAACATATAAATCAGATCCTTTGACGTAGTATACAATTCGCTTTGAATACGATGATGATTGATCGAAATGTTCGTGATGATGAAATCTTTTTGTTTTATTTTCTTATCGATCGATCGGGAGTACGTTTGTCGTTTGAAAATGTTTATAAGAGCACAACCTCGACCTTTATTATATACTTCGTCATTTATACGTTCCATTTATTCAGCAACGTATCGATATCGTACGATCTTTTTTAAAATCAATATTTTATTTCCTTCTTCTTATTATTCGATATGTGTTCTAAGTTTTTATTTATTATCTAAACATTATTATATGTTTTTTATACAAATCTTTCATTTAACGTATTATATTAGTATCCTTTATCTATTTATACAGAATGTATCCAAATAAATGAGAAATATTTTCAATTAAATTTAAACGAGAAAATAAGTTCATTTCTAATACATTTAAATGATATTGAATTTTATTTTCGAATTTCACAGAATAGATTTGATTCTAACAAATGTTATCTGCTTACTTTCATAAGAGATATTTGAAATGACCTTTTACCATCTGAATACTATTCTGCAAACATCCAACCAATAGATTCTCTCTTATTCTCTTTATATATATATATATATTCAAATTGTATTCAAATTTTGTTGTTAGAAAATTTCACTCACACAATTCGTTAGAAATTATTTCATTAATTTATAATATAGTTTCCACATAGATCTAACAAATGTTCTCCATTTTTGATTAATTTCCCAGTGACGTGTGTAAGGGCTTTTGAAAACCTATGACTAATATGTTTATATGAACTTTATTTGATCGTTTAGAACCGTGGTTCTCAACATACAACATACACGCTTATATAGAATTTGATTTTTTCATTGAATAATTCGACACGAATAACGAGAAATGTAATTTTTTAATAATACGAATTATTATACAGGTTGATTAAAAAAACAAAAAAAACATTACAATTTTATAGATATAGTATGATAAAATAAAATAAAAGGGTTGGGAAGCACTGGTTTTATATTCTTAAGTACCTACTACCACCCCCTCTTCTGTAAAATATTTCCGATTTATTTTGATTGTGAGATAGCACTGTGGTGTATAAGATGAACATTTTCTTGATTACTTACTTAACATATTTATGAACTGTTGTATCAATTTGCAGATTTGACGACGGACACGATGGTTATCTCGATTTAAATGAATTGAAACGCATGATGGAAGTTTTAGGAGCACCTCAAACTCATCTCGGTTTAAAGGCAATGATACACGAGGTTGACGAAGATGGTGATGGACGTATATCCTTTCGCGAGGTATATTAAAGATATTTATATTTAAATAATAATTATGTACCCCCTCTTCTCCCCACCACCACCACGACATTTTCATTATTTTATTATTATACAAAAAATGGGCACTTTTTAAGAAATCAAATATTAACTGGTCTTTTTTTAACTATTATTTTTTTTTTTTTTTTAATGGACTAACACCACTTTGTAAATAAACGTAGGGATCTATTTCTCGTTAGATTTCATTGAAATAATTTGTTAATAATTATCCAAATTGTTACAGTTTCTCCTAATCTATCGTAAAGCACATGCTGGTGAATTGGAACAGGATTCTGGATTAGGACAATTGGCTCGTCTGACCGAGGTTGACGTGGATGAGGTCGGTGTATCTGGTGCCAAAAACTTTTTCGAAGCTAAGGTATACATATTAATCTATATTGTTCTGTTTTGTAACAATATGATGAAAAAGAAAATGAAGAGAGAGAGAGAGAGAGAGAGAGAGAGAGAGAGAGAGAAAGAACAGAAAGTAATTGTATGGAAAAAGTAAACTTCATCATCAAAACTTTTAGAAAAAATTCTTTTAACACCAGATTTATGGATGTTTTGTTTATTATATATTAATATTTCTACCGCCCCTCGCGCGTCAATCGTTGATGTATAGTAATCAAATTTTTAATGAATGAAATTGGCTCACAGTCCATAAATCTAACGTTAAGATTATTTCTCAACGTTTAATAATAATTATTATTATAAATATTTTTTCTTTTTTCTTTTTAATTTATATTCGCAGATTGAACAGCTTCGTAAATCAAGTAAATTTGAAGACGAAATTCGTATGGAACAAGAGGAAAGAAAACGTGAAGAAGCCGAAAGGGCAGAAAGACGCGCACAGTTTAGGGAAAAAGCTGCGATATTTAGTAATAATTAAGAAAAAAAAAAAAAAAGAGAAACAAAGAAACACAGAAAGAAAGAAAGAAAGAGAGAGAGAGAGAGAGAGAGAGAGAGAAATAAAGATATATAGGATAGTACGAAAATTGATTATTTTTTTAGAAAATTGTTTAGATTTCATAATTAACGAGAGAATTTATATCATTTGAATTTAGAATTAATTTCATCAAAAGCACAATAGGAGAATAATTAATAATAATGAATCATTAAAAAAGGAAAAAAGGATTCCAATAGATGTATTGCAGATGATTATAGTGCTAATAAACGCATCGTTGTTTTAATAATCCTTTTTAATCGTAAACATTCTTTTTTTATAATGATTTTATGAATCTCCATAGATTGGATTTTAATTGATTTAACTCTCAATGAAAGAATGTATAAAGACGTTTTAGTTTTTTAAAATAATTTTGACGATTATAAACAAATGTTAACATATATAACATATATTTTGACTAAAAGAAAAGTATATAACACCTCGAATAAAAAGGATTAATATGTTATATCAGTATCAGTAAAGATATATCAAAGATACTTATGTAATCAAAATCCTCTCGTTTTTGTTTTATAAAATATTATAAGTTATATATTATGTATACATTCAACAATTTTCGTATTCATATTAACGTTTATTATATATATTTTTTAAGTTATCTTTTAATAATTGCACAACTGCGTATTGAAAAAAAAAAGAAATAATAATAATAATAGTAATAATAATAATAATAATTCATTACGTTCATTTTAAATTGAAAACTTTTATTTTGTAACAAGAATTAATCATTGATATTACCAAATCGAATTTGTGACAAACTCGTGTTCGCATTATTACTTCATGTCTTATTTAATTTTTGTATTATTGTTAATTTTAACATATAAACAATTGACGAGACATTAAAAAATGTATGTGTTAAACGGTGGAAGAAAATTGCAACTATTTTCTGTTCTAGTCATGCATTTATCTTGAGAAAAAGAAAAACAAAGAAAACAAAAATATATATATATATATATATTTTTAATAACAATTCGATCTAATAGAATTTCTTATGCTATACAGAGCTATGCAAACCCCATATAGATAATAGCATTAAGTAAAAAGTTTGTATATTATTTTTTTTTTTTTTTTTTTTTAGGAGTTTCTCTCTCTCCTTGCATGGGTGGGAGTAAAATGCGTCTTTTGTGTCATAGATATTTTAAAATATATTATAAATTCAATGATTTTATTATTATGTACTTAACATAATTGTAAAAAAAAATAATTAATTAAGCATTATACATGTTAATCTATCGTTTTTATAATTACATCGAATTTGTTGTTATTTATTTATTTAATTATTTTCTTTTTGTTTTTTTTTTTTTTAACAGTCCTCACTATGCAAATAGAATAACACCCTTATTTCCAGATTTTCTTAATATTTTTATTTTATTTATTTTTATAGGGAAAAGAGGAGATATAACAAATTCGTAATTAGCGCCACCGGCCACTAATTAAAGATAAAATTAGCGTAGTATTCAAGTGTTAAAAAAGAAGAAATAAGTGCTACATTCGTACGCATACAATTAACGTAGTTTTTTAATTCGTGCTTTTTTTTTTTTTAACATAATTGTTACCAAAAATTGTTATCGTTAAAAAGATCATTATTATTGAAGAATAAGTCAAAGGTGAGTAACACTTTACTCCCTTTATTTTTAATATTCTAATTATAATAGTTTAATGTGTCTAAATGTAAATATTAATAAACGCAATAAATCAAACAATTTAAAGCAATTGAAATAAAATATATGAAGTATAGAATGAAAATGTATTATTTTCATAATTATTAATTATTCATTTAAAATTGCATAGAATTTTGTTGAAATATTAACAACATTTTTATTATCAAATCTCTAATCGAAATATTCTAAAAAAATATAATATTGTTATCTATTATAAGATAATTATTATCATTATTTGAACACACAACGTTATCTATCGATTAAAGTATCTACAGAGTTACAAGGTATTTGTAGATGGCGTTAGTTGCCGGGCATACAATGTTTTTCATTAGTAATATGTTAGGTTATCAATGATAGGTCTAGTAGTTATAAGTTTGCTTAAATTTCATTGTTGATTGATAATGTTTATTATATTTATTGATTGTGCAATGGTGATCAGATTGTACAGTGTACATTTTTACCATTATGAGTTTCTTCTTTGATTTTGTTATAAATGTATTTGTTAGGATGTTGGAACTTGTATGGTTTGGCAAAAAGAAAATTAGCAATTCATTAAGTATATATATTAAAACAAATACTGGAAATACTTTATCGGTGAATTTAGATCCTAAATGGGATATTAAAAATGTTAAAGAAATATTAGCACCCCAAATGGGTATGGCACCGGAGGATATTAAAATTATTTTTGCTGGTAAAGAATTACATAATTCAACAGTAATAGAGGTATATGAATATTAATATGTGTTACAATCTACAAGATATTATAATATATCTTATTATCTCTTATTTAGAAAATATTTATATATGTTATTGTTGATAGGAATGCGATTTAGGTCAACAAAGTATTCTTCACGCTGTTCAAAATCGTCATCAAAAACTTAATAAGAGTATCAATTCTGTAAATACTATTGAAGAGGTAACAACGGAAGGATCTGATTATGATTCGACACTTAATAGTAGTGGAAGTAAACCTATGAACGAAACCCTTACAGATTTGCCATTAGACGAAACAAATCAAACTAATTCTTCTATCGATGGTTAGTATTACAATGTATATTTTATATTTATTATAATCTCATTGAAATAATAACTATAATTGTATTATGTTATTACCATGATATTATTTGATAATTAGAACAACGAGAAACTCGAGCACACTTTTATGTATATTGTTCAAAACCATGCAAAGCTGTAACTACTGGAAAATTAAGAGTGAAATGTGCATCGTGTGGCAGCGGTGCTGTTACAGTCGACAGAGATCCGCAATGTTGGCCAGACGTTTTACATCCTAAAAGAATAACGGTTCATTGCGAGAATGAGTTATGCGAGCCATCGGTATCTTCTAATGCGGAAACAGAATTACAAGTTTTATATGCTCAATTTTTTTTCAAATGTGCAAATCATATTAGTTTAGGTGAAGACGACCAGGCAGTACCACTTTATTATATCAAGCCAAATTCCATGAGCATACCTTGTCTTGCGTGTACAGATATAAGGTACATCGAGAACATTAGATAATAATTAAAAAGAAACGTTTCAATATTTCATTTTGAATTACCAATATACCAATAGGGATACCGTATTGGTTTTTCCTTGCGAAGGAGCTCACGTAACTTGCTTAGATTGCTTTAAAGAATATTGTTCTGTACGTTTACGTGAACGTCAATTTCAATTTGACACGACCAAAGGTTATTATACTCTTCCCTGTCCAGCAGGATGTCCCAATTCTTTTATTACAGAAGTCCATCATTTTCATCTTCTTAATCCACAACAGGTACACATTATCTCAAGAAAATAAACAAAACTAGATGACATATAAGTTAAGACAAATGATTGAAAAATACATATTAATATTTAGTATGAACAATATCAACGATTTGGTACAGAGGAATATGTTTTACGGGAGGGTGGATTTCTTTGTCCAAGACCAGATTGTGGTATGGGTATAATACCACCATCTATAGAAGATGGTGCGAATGAAGAAGAATGCCGTAAAATTCAATGTTTCGCTGGTTGTGGTGTAAGCCAATACATGAATTAGATTTTTAATGGAATAGCTTATATATAATAGTTATTTTTATACTAAGAACACAATTATTACATGAAATATATATTATTTATACTGTACTTGTACTTGTAATTTACAGTACGTATTCTGCAGAAGATGTTTACAAGGATTTCATATGGGAGAATGCGAATTACAATCATCTGAAGCATCTAATAGTAAATCTGTATTTAATGGCTACACCATTGATCCCCAAAAGGCTAAAGATGTATTTACATAATTATTATTTTTTTAAAAGATATGATTACGTAATATTGCAAGAATCTTATGCATAACTTTTATTTTAGGCTAAATGGGATGAAGCTAGTAAAAAGACTATACAAATATTAACTAAACCTTGTCCAAAATGTAGAACACCTACTGAAAGAGATGGTATTATTTATTATCATTTCGGAATCATTTTCAATTCAATTAATCTCCATTATATTTATTCCTAATGAATCCCTCGATAATTATTATTTCTTTAGGTGGATGTATGCACATGGTGTGTACACGAGCCGGATGTGGTTTTCAATGGTGTTGGGTATGTCAAACTGAATGGACGAGAGATTGTATGGGTAGTCATTGGTTCGGATAAATAAAAATATACATTAATTGACATATATTCTGTATACGAAAAACGAAATACTTTATATACTGAAAATATTTTTTGAATAAAATAATGAATCAGGAAACAATATGTCTCTCGTTAAACTTTATACAGAATACTCTGTATATGTAATAATAATTTTGTAGGAATAAATTTCATTTAATATTTCATCTCCTAGCGAGTTGTAACGTAGTAAAGTATAGCATATCGTTCCTAAGCAACAAGGTATTAATACCCGAATCCCTATAGTTTAGCGGCAGTTTTTCAGAAACGTATTAATACCTTTATTAACGATAATGCATTAAAACATTAATTTCGATTGTACATAATACAAAAGTAAATCAAATTGCTGTTGTTTGAGGAGCTGGTGGTGGTGTTAAAGGTGTCCAAGCGTTAGTCTGTTGATCGGTATTGGCCAATTGGCTGTTTTGTCTATGATGATTGTGACGATCTATCACCACAGCCAAGCATCTACGTTCGTCATCTGATTGTACGGTATTTAAAGTTTCGACAGATTGGTTTGAACAAACGCCAGATACATGATGATGTTCCTTAGAAGGATCGTCGTATTCTCCTGCATTTGCTGATGTTGTTTCATTTTGTGTAAGTGGTTGAAGATGCAACATTTGCATATTGTGTTGATGCTGTTGTTTGTGTAGATGTTGATCAGGTGTAGTTGATTGTACTGGAGATACAGGTGCATGATGATATTCATGAACCGAATATTCAGTTTGATTGGCGGATGATATTGTCTCGTTATCTGTTTGATGTAAAACGTGATGTAATCCGCCATGTGATACGGTAGTATAAGGTGGCATCTGATGATGTAGATGTAAATTCAAATTTAAATAAGATTGTTGTTGTTGTTGGTGTTGTTGGTGTTGCTGTTGTTGTTGATGATGTTGCTGTTGTTGATCTGACAAAGCCATTGAGTGTATCCAAGCGGACGAATCCGAATTATGTGAATGATCCTGCGACATTGAATTACATGGTAAACTAGCTGGAACGTAAAGTGTACATCCTGTAACACTCGTCGGTGTCATAGTTCCAACTACAGTTCGGGCTAACGTAGGATGAGAGGAAGAAGTTGGCGAGGGTGACGGTGAAGTTGCCCATTCTTGCGAAGGTGGTGGTGGTGGTGGTGGTATACATGCCGGATTTAAACTTTGTAAAGATTCGGGACTACGTGGTGACCAACTGGATGGTGTCACGTAGGTAGTTGAATGTAAAAGTGGTACCGCTCCATATGGGTCTAAATGTTCCTCTATAATACGAATAAAAAATATCATTTAATATTTACCTATTTGTATTATTTATAATAAAATTGAATGAATTTATTACCAACCATCTTGAGCATATTTGTGTCTCAAAGAATACGGCGTCATCCTGCGTCCACCAGTAGATACGGTGTAAGAATGAGTTAGATGATTGTTAACGACGTTTTGCGTTTGATTTTGTGGTGCCATTATACCGGACGTTGTACTATACTCGCATCCCATAGTTGGTTGTGGTATGAACCAAGCACTAGAGTCTACATTTTTTCATATAACAATGTTATATTTTTGAAATACTATATTTCTTATTATATTATTTATATTAAACTCACATTGAGGATACGTTTGAGTATCCGTTGGTCTTTCCTTAGCATCCAAGAATGCTTTAGCAAATGGATTATACTTGATCTTCAAACTGGTAACTTCTTCGTTTTGATATGCCGTTACTGCTATGAATTGTGTTTCAGGAAAACGATAAGTGAGAACCTATATGGGATAATAGGAATTCTTTCGATAAATATATTTGTTATTTTTATATATATATATCTTTTTTTTTTCAATACGTTATTCCAACTTGGATATGACTCTTAATGTTAGTCAGAAACTCTTATTTGCACTTTATTACGTTACACATCTTTCTTCATTTTATTTTCTTCCTTTGCTGACGTTTAAATAACATTTACATAGAAACGCATGTATATATAAATTGACAAAACATATTTGTTGTATGTACCGAAACCGTAATGCAAACTATTTCTCGTGAAATAAAATGTATATAACAGTAGAGTATCGTAAAATAATAATTGTTTGTAAAACATTGCTTACAGTTCTCTGTTCTTCGGCACCAACTCGAACCAGATGCACCCGTGGTTCGTATTTGTGTAGAGAATTTAACATAATCTGTCCGTTACCGTTAGCCTTGTTGGTCAGTTTCACCTTGGCAAAAGATATAGCTTCTTTCATCCAGTGTGCACCAAAATTTGGACTCTCTGGATGAACGTAAATCGGATTTGGAGGTGCGATTTCTGCTTTTCCACCGGGAACCCACTCACCGTTTACGTATTTCCATCTATTATTATGTAAAATATTTTTTCTCCTTTTTTACAATTAATATATAAATCTTACATATTATAATATATAAATGGTATTACGAAATACTAATGCCAGAAACAAATATTTATTATATATACAAAATAATATAACATAATACTAATCTGAAGAATATTCTTACCTATGAGGATCTACCTGTACAAATTCAAGCAAAAGAGTGTACATGGCCGCCGGTTCTAAACCCTGTGCTAATACTTTAACCACCGGAAACATTCGTCTAGAATAAAAACCAAAATTCATTTTTCATTTACAATTAGATTTAAGTTCGTCAATATTGTTTTTTTACATAGAAAAAATATAATATTTTTCTCGTGTAAGAATAGAATATTAAATATACGGTGGTGTTAGTTGCAAGAAAACAAATATGCTAGGTATTATTATTATTATTAGACTCAATTAGTTCAATTTGCAACTTTGTGTTCTATTTCTTGCATAGTTCGTCTTTGTCTTTTTTTCTTTTCTTTTTTTTTCCACGTACCATGTCCTTACATTTAATTAAGATAATAATAATAATAATTATTATTATTATTTATTACGAATTATTTTTATTTTAATAATATTTTACAAGATAAAATGAAGGAGAAGAAAAATAAATAAATAAAGAAAAGAAAAGAAAAGAATAGAAAGAAAGAAAGAAAGAAAAAAGAAATATTACAGAAATTCTTAGATCTTACATTTCTCATCGTGTATTATTATTATTTTTTTTTCTTTGTTAGTATAGATTCTAAAATCGTTGTTCGACAACTCTTTTTTTTTTAGAAGACAGTCCCGTCGGCAAAACCTTAAAAGATGCAGGTGTGTGTTGCTTTTGGGAAACTCCGACAACGTGTCTCGAAAATGTTTTACGTTTAGAAAAAGAAGAAGAAGAAGAAGAAGAATAATCGTGAGTATCATAAAGTTTTATTACACGATACAATATTATACATCTTTATTCTTCAACCAAATTATGCGTTTCTTTTCATTGGATATATTTTTTTTGCTTCTTTTCCTTTTTTCTTTATTAGTCGCACGTGCCTATCTTACTTTATTTTGATTATCGAAATACCATGATTTCAAACATAAGAATCGATGATACATCGAAACATGATTACAATGTTTCTTTTTTTAAGACATTGACATTTTTCAATATTTTGCGCTACTAAAGTGGATTTTCATTCGTACGAACACTATTGCAATGACAGAAATATTTTGGAAATTTCTCTGATATAAATTACATTCTATAATTCATTTTTCGATAATCAAAAATGAGTAGTATAATCATACTATATTAACTGACGGTTTTAATAAACAAAAATACAAAAAAAAAAAGTGTGTTCATCATCGATCATTGATCATCATCGATCATCCTTACCTTCCATTTTTCGTGACGATCATTTCATTAGTAATACATTGAAATCTAGTCCATAATTCTCTGTCCTCTAACGAAAGTGACAATGGCAAATTTTGACTGGACGATAACGAATTAACGCAAATATTTTGTCTCGACAAGGTATCCCGATCATCGTTGTTACATTTTTTATTATTATCCTTAGAATTTGTTCTTAATTGTTCAACGTCATTGTTATCACGTTCTAATTCGTGTTCATTATCGTTATCTTGTTGTTCCTGTACCCTGTTGTGTCGTTCCTTTTCACGACAATTCGAACGTACCGAAGTAACTCCAACGAGATTATTATTACCAGGTTGCATCTTTATTCCCTTTTTTTTTTTATCTTTTTACCTTCTCTCTTTTCGTTTAATCAAATTCACGCTTCCCCCTTTCCTTAAAATTCACGAATACAAAATTCAAATAAACGGAAGAAATAAATGGAAATTAGATAAACTGATATAACGAAAAATCATTTGAAATGGCAATAATTTGTTAGATGTATGGATAGAAAAAGAAAAGAAAACAAAAGGTAGAGGGAGTGGAGAACGTTGAACGCGGATGTCGTCGTCGTCGTCGTCGTCGTCGTCGTCGTCGTCGTCGATTGTCGTAGTTGATCGTCGGCACCTAGCAACACCAGGTATCTTCTGAACTATCTTTTTAGAAATAACCACCGCACCAACACCCTCCTGTAGTGGAGGTAAAGAGAGAAACTCGTAACACTTGGTCGCGATATTTCACACTATCCGGCGAAGACGAAACTAAGACTGATGACGAGCTACGACACCTCTCAGTTTCTCCTCAAAAACGACCTTTCCTTCTTCTATATCTTTTCTCTCTCTCTCTATCTCTCTTTTTAGAGAGAGAACAGACAGAAGGTGGTCTGTCGGGTTTCTTAAAAGAAGAAACGTTACTACCATCCATCCATCCTCTTTTCTTGGCTGACCAACTCCGTTAAGGTGTTCCTTTAGGGTGCTAATTAAAAGACAGGAATTACAAAGAGTCTAACCCCAGCACCCCCCGTCCCCACCCTTCCCCTTTCCCTACCCTCACCAAGCATCCCCTCCCCAACCCCAACTACTACCTCCAACATCAACAACATACAACTGTTATTTTCCGTTCTTTTTTTATTACAACAGGTAAAAACATGGCAGTTGCTCTACACGTTCATTCTGCATTGGCTGTTATCTTTTACAAATTATTCGGTGAAACTCGAAAGAAACGATATTACTGGTTACCATCTCCACCTAAGCCGTTCAAGGACGTTACTTGTTACCGCCTCTAATTCTACCTGTTAGCCAATTGTCGTTCGACTACGCGCTACCATTTATCCGCCATCATGAATTGTGGAACTTATATTCGTATCGTATTTAAGTTTTTACGGTGGAGTTTAGTCAAAGTCCGCCTATCATCATCATCCTCATCATCATCATCATCATCATCATCATCCTCCTCCTCATGATCATCATCATCATCATCATCAGTTTTGAACGATCTCGTTTCAAGTTTATTCATTGAATAAGAAGAACGTTTTTATTGTACAATGTTGTTTACATATAAAGTGTTTAAACGTTATTTTATATGTTCATTGGTTTAATGTTAAGAGGGTGTTTTTCTGTGAATTCTGATAAATAACATTTTTCGATCATTGTGGGACTCTTCCATTATTTCGAAAGATACTTATTAACCGTTTGTTAGCTTGTTTCGAGTTTTTGATTGCGAGAAGTCAACAACAAGGTAAGCCACCAAAAAAGCGATGTGGAATTTTTCGAAGTCTGAACATTTTCATCTTAAATTAGTAAAATCAACAGAAATTGTACGACTCGTAAGAATCGGCTTTTTTCTTCTTTACTGGTCAGAAACATTTGACCAGGAAGACCGTTTTTTTGTTTGTTGTATCTCGGTACCGTGTGATTTATTTGTGTTCAATGTGTGAGATCTTCTACAAATTCATGTCGTTGGTAAATTTAAAGAAAGTTTTCTAATTTCTTTATATCCATTTCTATTTTTAATATTCATACGTGTGATATTTTATTTGATAAAATAATACAAATAAAATTGAAAGAACGCATATACCGTATACATGGTAGTATACTAATTCAATGTTGAATTTAGATTAATGTTTACTTTTTTTCTAAATCTTTTGAAAGCACAACCACTCGCGATCTTTCTGGCTGTTTCAACCCGGTGGCAAAGGTAATAAAACTTTTTAGAGTTTCCTCGTGATGCGTTAGATGAATCATGGAGGTTTATAGCAGGTTGTCTTTCATGTATATACAATATAATACAGCTACCTGCCTACAGTTAGGTAGCTTGCACCTTTCTTCTTTTTTTTCTTTCCTTCTTTCTTTCTTTTAGATTAGAAAAAGAAAAAAACCATTCATTTAATTTTTATCACGTTTGTCGGTGGTTTACCCCCATAGAGGTTCTAAGCTTTTCTACCATTGGTCTTTTCATAAAATTTCTTTATTAATAGTTTCTATAAATATCTATATGTATATGGGACCTTTTATTTCATTGTTTACAAATCGTATATTTTTTACAGTTTTATTTTGTAAATCAAACAAATGCAATAATGAAAAATACGGGAATAGATTTTTTTTATAATATTGTTTCAACGGTTGTTTGAACATGTTTTTTTCTTTTTTTTCTTTTCAACATATACATTTAAAAAGATTAAAACCTTTCAAGAAGGTTTTATTAGGCTAGTATTTATTTTAGATCTTTTTTTTTGATAAGGAAACAAATAAGAATAAATTGAATCAACACTAAACTTACTTAATCTTGATCGAACAATTTCAAAAAAAAAAAAAAAATAAAAAAGAAAATCTGACCCAATTTTTGCCAAACATTGGATAAAAAAAAAGAAAATTCATTCCATTGATGAAAAATAATTCTACGTGCCGACGGGTTGCTTCAATTTCGATAAATTTTTATAAAACGAAATATATAATATAATACTTTTATATAATATAATTCAGTAAAAATAAAAAAAGAAATTTTGTACAACCCTATTGGATCACCTACAATTATTTTTTTGCAAATTTTTGACATTGCGATCAAAACTAACTTTCCTCCTATCACACATTTTATTTTTTAATTATTATTATAATTTTTTTTACTCTTTTAAAATAATAAAACATTGTCTTTTTATAATAGAATGCAATTAAATTCGATATATTATTGTCGAACCTTTCGCAAAGAAAAAAAACAAAATAATAAAACGCATCTTTGATAATAATCTCATTGACAAATTATTATTATTTTTATTTTTATTATTATTATTATTATTTTTTTTTAAAGTATTAAGGAAAAATATAAATTTTAATTTGACGATGAAATATTATTTAATATTGAGAAAAATCCTGATTATAGAAATGAATTTAATTTTTGGAACATTTAGGGGTGGATGATTCTTTACGATTATTATCGTAATGATAAGGGTGATTATTTTCATTGAACTTGATATTATCATCATTACTATTATTATGATTACTATTATTATCCTCATCTTCTTCAATGTAACTACTGCTATTGTCATCGCTATTATCCGTATCAATTAAAATATAGTTTTTATCATCCATGTGATCATCTTCTTCGTTAATCAATATACAACATTTTCCATTATAACGATGAAGTATAGTTTCGATATTCGATAAACTAGCGACTGTTGTTGTTGTTGTTGTTGAATTCTTTGGAAAATCTTCTACTTCTTTGGCATGATGAACACATTCAGATGGCCTTGTACATATCTGTATATAAGTTTTAGAAATTTTACTTACATTATTAACATTTAATTTTTAATTGTTTGACACTCGTCAAAAGTCATTCATTAATTCAAGTATTTCATTATGTTTTATATTTATTACTTTTAATTAATTGGGGAATAATTATTTCAAGAATTTTTATATTGTATACCTTTCACGATAACATATATATATATATATATATTATATAATATTACCAATATAAAAAAGTAATTCTGTTTTATTTTATATTTTAAATAATTGATATAGTTATTTCAAGAACTAACAGATTTTATACTTTCATAGTGTGTTATATATATATATGTATTATTATATTAATATTATCGATATAAAAAGAAAGGGGGGTACTTACTGTGTTACCATTAGAAAATTTGGCAATTTTATTCCCAGTTTGTTTAGCAAACCAATAATAATAGTCATCATTAACCGTCCTTGAATATAATTCATTATGTTTTTTCGTATCGTCGATCACCTCGGTTGTTTTAAAGATGTTTGGACATGCCATAGGAATAGGAAAAATTCTTGGAACGGATACATATCTTTCTGGAATCTATGGTTGGGGACAAACAAAACAAAATAAAATAAAATATAATATATATACGTATATAATATAAAAAAAAAAACGCATATTTCATAATACTTTGTTCTCTTTACTGTCGCACGGAGGACACGCGTATTCATCACATTCTTTCTTACAACAACTGTACACAATGTTCCATTTATAATAAAAGTATTTTTTTGTTTTTTTTGTTTTTTTTTGATCTTTCGAATTGCGGCGTATTCTCGCACGAAATGCATCATTCATATCGATAATTAATTAATTAAATTATTAATAATTACGGAGCCAAAAAATTATTTCACCTATTTTTTTCAACCATATGGCTTGTTGTTGTTTTTTTTTCTTTTTTTATTCTTTCGTTGTGTGCACGCACACTTATACCCACATACATACGCGCACATACACTCGTCGCACATGCCTGCATTCATACATACATATACATACATATTTTTTGTTAATCTTTTTCAAACTTAGGACTTCTCGCGATTAATTTGTTCGTATTTATTATTATTATTATTTTTTTTGTTTAAACAAATTCATTTTACGCGTCATATTGTATGTTTTTCTATTATTTTTTTTTCTTTTCCTCTTCCAAAAAGAAATAGACAAACGAATAGTCATATAAAATTGCATTACCAATCATCATCCCATATACAGTGACGAATGAAATCAAGTAAGGCACCACCCACTCTAAAAAAAAACATAACAGTAATGTTAATAAACTAATAAAGAAAAATAATCGAAAATATGAAAACAGAATCATGAGAAATAAAACGAAACGTCATTTTCCACCGAATCTAATAAAAAAAAAAAACAAGATTTTCAAATCTTGGGATCCTTTTTTGGTATTTCGGGGCCTTACGTGAACGTTTAATTCGTCACTGGTAATACAATCGTTTCAATCATTTCCATTTACAAATATTTGCAGTCTTATTGTTGCAACACACATCCTCTTGCCTTTTAATAATAATTTTGTTGTTGTTGTTGTTGTTGTTTATATCATTTCTATATTAAATATTATAATTTTAAATATAATGAAAATATTTTGTAGAAATGATTATATCAAAACTGTATTCATCAGGTTATACAAGATTGAATGATGAAAAATTTATAAACTTTTATGCTACCTTCCCCCACTCTCTCGCCAAAATCCCACTTCTACCCCTATCCCAAACATATTTTCCTATCATTTTAACTTTTGTTCGTTGTTTAGATATAATTTGTTGTTTTCTTTTTTTTTGTCTTTTCAATTACACATTATGCAATTAACAAATTAATTTCCAATATTAAAATAATTATGCGACAAGTTAATGATAAGCCGATATTTAGTTAAACAAATTCGATATGTTTTGTCTGTGTGTGTGTGTATTAATTATTACTTCCAATAATTTATGTTGTTTTCTATTTCGTCAGTTCTTTTCAATATCATTCTTTGTCTCTCTCTCTCTCTTTCCCAATAAAAAAAAAAAAGAAAGAAATAAGAAATTAAAACAAAATAAAATAAAAAATATAATAAAAATAAACGATAATAACGATTTTTATGTTAACACACTATCGGCGGGTCGTGTATTAATACGTTTTATACAGAACGTAAGTTAAGTTTCAGCAAAACACTTACTAATGTTTGTTTTTTGAAGAAAAACTAATAATTTGATGAAATGTGCTATTTTGACACTGCAAGTTTTGTGCAGTTTTTCAGCTGCATTCAGTTTTTCATGGAGCTATTATTCAAATTTCATTGAAATGCCTACTATTAGATGTGAAGATATAACATGTTTTCGAAAAAGTGCACTGCTTTCATATTTCGCTCATTTTCGCCCGCTACAGGAGTGAGTCAAACTCACAACGTTCCCACCGATAGTGTGTTAAAATATTCTCGCAACGTTGTCTCTACTTTCTCTTTCATTAATACCACATATTCTGTAACTATATCTGTTTATTTTATTTCTTCCCACCTATTATAATACGCATGAATCTGAACACAGCTGCTGCGATATCTTTCTCCTTTCATTTTTCATTTATACGTTTCATCTTATTTAAATAAAAAAAAAAAAAGAAAAATCGTTTTGAAAAAAAAAAATTATAATAAAATAAAATAATAATAATATTAATAATAAAAATGTATGACGTATGTTCCTCGTATGTAGACAATTGTCAGATTAATCTATCAATAAATATGGTTTTTTTTTTCCTATCGAATCGATCATGGTCACTACTTACAATGATTATTTATCATTAATTAGGAGAAATGTAGTTTTGCGGAATAAGTAAAAGTCTTCTTTGTGTTGGTTTAGGTAAATCGATAGCGATAAATTATTTTCTCTCTCTCTCTTTCTCTCTCTCTCTCAGTGGCGGATCAAGTCACGTGGGAGTCCCAAAAGGGTTACAAATTTTTGGACCCTTTAACTTCAGTTAGAAGAATAAAATAAAGTATCAAGAAAGTTTCGGCGTTTTTAAATGATGACTTCAATCTCGTAATTTAAACCATCTGTCTTATAATAATTGTTTTAATAATAATTCTTTCAATGAAACATATATTTAAACAATAAAGTTAATTATTTATATTTTAAAAGTATCAATAGAATCAAGAAATTCATTATAAATTGATTTTGATTCTATTCTATTCAGTAAGGAAATGATCAACCAATGAAAAGACAATTCACCTGTTGCAAATGTATGTCCCCCCCAGTCGTATAACAATCATTTTACATAATTACACTATATTAAATGAACTTATTAAGAAAAAAAGAAAAATAATTTTCTTTGAACCTTCGGGGAGACTTATCGGGGCCTAACGAGATCGCTTAATCCGCCATTGATTTTATCTTAGGTTAAATTTGATTTCAGTTAAATCCGAATATCTTAACAAGGATTAGTTTGTCAAAAAGCACTTGGCCAATGTATGCTAATCGAATCTTCGAGCGATCGTGCGAACAGAATGAGAGAACGTTTTTTTTTTTTTGTTTCGTGCGACAATACGTGGGACCGCAAAGTGCGACGGTGAAACGTAAAATAAATGTTGTTCCTTGAATCCTTTTTTTCTTTTTTTTTTTTTTGCTCTTCTTTTCTTTTTTCTTCTTTTTCTTCTTTTTTTCTTTCTTTTATATTCATTAATTTGGTCCCATTCTAGGTACAGGATATTATGCCCGACACGAATTTATTATTAGTTGCTTATTATATCTGTCATTTTTTTTTCTTCTCTCATGTTCGCAACGTCAGCGCGTAAATTGATCATCTTTTAATCGACCCTCTATATATTTTTTTGTTATTTTTTATTACTCATTCTTTTTCATTTTCATTTTCTTCTTTTTGATTTGATTCGCGCATTGATTACGTGCTCTCCCTTAATTTTATAATCCTATTGGATAAGCATACGTTCCGTCGGCTATTTTTATTTGTTTCTTTTTTTTTACTTCTCTCTTTTTTCTTTTCAAAAAAAAAAAAAAAAGAAAGAGAGAATATAAAAAAAATACCGTCAGAACTTGCAAGACGATAAGTCTTTCATCGATCGATCACCAAAGAGAATAATTCTATGTCTCTTTCCTAACGAAAGAATTATAAATATATACATATATATTTATACATATATATATATTTTTTTTTTTCAGTAATTTCTTTCCTCTGTAACATCGATAACCGAACATACAAATTGAATAATATAACGAGATCACATTTTTACACATATTAAAAGAATTGTTGAAATATATTACAATAAAATATTTAAAAAATATACACACATATAAAATAAATTAGAGAGAATAATTTTGTATATATATAAATGTACTTTACGTTAATAAATATACCAAACATATATTATAATATATATTATTAGTGTGTGTGTGTGTGTGTGTGATACGCGTTATATTATTCATTTTGTATAAACATAATAATATATGTACGTATTAAGTACATATACAACTGTATAAATAAATTGTGCCAATAATTATGACGGATGTACTAAATTCAACATAAAAAAGTAATTAAATACAAATATATCTCTTATCTTTTATGATTTATTTTTCTATTATTTATTATATTAATATTGTTAATATAAATCATAAATGAGAAATTTGTATCGAATTATGTTGATTTTAGTTCACCAATAATCCCATCCCTTTCCCATCTCAATTATCATAATTATCCGCACATTGTATTATCATTTTATTCATTTGATTAAGAAGGCTATTTATTTGTGCCATCATCATAATTATAATCATCTTAACGACGAACAACTATCATCACCATTATTAATCTCTCGTAATCATCATCATTATAATAATCTTCTTTTCTTTTTTTTTTTTTATTAGCACACATTGGCACATAGTTTTTTTTGTTGTTGTTGTTTTATTGTTCTCGGACAAAATCCGAAATCTTCTTCTTCTTTTTTCTTTTTTTTCATTCTTTTAATGATCGATCGATTTTATCGACGGGAAGACGACCACTAAATACTTAACGAATAAATTTTGTCGCGATTATTTATCGCAACCTCTTTTGTTTATTTGTTTTTGTTTGATTGAATAATATACACTTATTAAATTTCACTACCTACAGGACCGACGTGCGGACTGTGCCAAGACGAAACAATGGTTTGTTGTCCGCAATAAGCATCGGTTGACATTAATGACAATGACGACAATGACGATGACGAAGAAGATGACGACGACGAGGATGACGATGAAGATGACAACGACGTTGGGAAAGTATTGACATTTGATTCAACGACGGCAACGTCAAAACTCGACGTTTCATTTGACGGTTCATTGTTTTCCACAATTTCACTTTTAAGTTTAACATCTTTGTCATCGAAGTTCGTTGAATTAGAATTTGAAGTTGTCGTTGTCGTTGTTGTTGTCGTCGTCATCATCGTCGTCATTATCATAGGTAAAACCGTGCCATTCATTTCCGACACGTTCATTATCATCCGACTTACGTCGTCTTTTTTATTATCCTCTTCTTCTATTACTTCGTTATTGTTATTGTTATTATTATTATTATTACTCTTCTCGCCAACCATGTTAGCAAAATATTCCGATCTCGAGAATTTTCCAATCTCCGTTGAACCAAATGCTTGATGAAATCCTGGCAAGGGTTGAGTTAAATTTGGTTTCTTAGATTCGAAACTCTCGGAGGAATTACGATCGTAATAATCCTTTTCTTGATCCCTTGGTCTTTTTGATGTCATCTACTGACATTAAAATAATACATTATTATTCAATAATAATCAAAATGTTTGCCCAATATGAAAATAATTGTTAAGTTTTGAGTCTAACATGAACAGGGTTAAAGTTCTGAGCCTAATGTGAGTAGAATTGAAAAGTATTGAACAAAGTGTTTAAGTTAAAACTGGTTTAACCATTTTTCGCCGTATTGAAAGGGTTAAACAATTGTATTCCTTTCTTTTATTTTCAAAAGTTCTACTTTACCGTCGCTGGAATTAATAATCCATTGAAAATCCTTGGACTTGACACGGGATTAGATTGCCATTTCATTTCTTTAACGATCTCACACTTTCTAGGCTGAATCATACTAGCCGATGTAGATGTTTCTACGGGTATCTGTAAACATTTTCAAATACACATCCCTAATTTATCTTTATTTCTTTAAATTCTTTTATTACAGTTAAACAAATAACATTATATTTGAATACAATTAATCCTTTTACTGTTATATGCGTCCGGCATATATGCATCCAAATTATACATATACGTGTACATATATGTGTTTATTAATATTTCAATGTAAAATAATGTAAATTATTAGTAAAATCAATCAACGAAACACAACCATACTAGTAATAAAGTATCCCGTCGTTCTTACACTTTATTTGATAATATTCAGCACTTCAAAGATTTAAAAAGAAAAGAAAAATTAATTAATTATATATGTATATAAGTACCTGATTCTCCGTTGTCGGATAAGATTGATTAGAATTGTCACAGAGTTCGCGTTTTCGTGAAACGTAAGGTGGTATTTGCGATTGATTATCAGTAAATTCTTGCCTATTGGACGTATTGTCTCGCAAAAATATGGCCTGACGTATTCCGTGCATCGTAACGTTACGAATAACACCAGGAACATCTGATATAAGAGAATATATTATATTCCATATATTATTTATAATATATCAATCATATATAAAAAGGTTAATTATTAATTTACAAGTAGGCAAATTGTGACTGCTGAAATGACCCCAAGTTCCTTGAGCAGTTGTTTCCTGTCTGCCATTATAAGGTATAGCAATTTGAGGTGGGGTAGGCAATTGGATCGTTCTTGTATGTTGTTGTTGTTGTTGTTGTTGTTGTTGTTGCTGCTGTTGTTGTTGTTGTTGTTGATGATGATGATGATGATGATGCATATGGGAGGTATTCTACGAAAAAAAACCAAATCAAATAAAACGCAAGGATAAAAATTAAGAACAAACATATATTATATAAACGAAAATTAAATAATATAATTTAGAAAAAATGTAAATCTTTCAAAAAAAGAACTTGATTAAGAGAATATCATCACCTGATAAGGACTCCACTTTTGTTTATCAGGGAATTCAGTTAATTGATAATTCGCAATCATTTGTTGACGTCTAATCATTTCTCTTTCAAGATTAGCAGCAGCTGCAACAGTAGCAGCAGCGGCTGCAGCACGATAACTGATAATATCTATCGGTTGTTTGCCCAAAAGAAACTGTTGTTGTCGTTGTTGTTGTTGTTGTTGTTGTTGTTGCTGCTGTTGCTGCTGTTGTTGTTGAAAAATAAGTTGATGTTGTTGCATGGCGAGTCGTGATCTTTGATCAACGTTAACGTCGTTAACACCACCGGTGGTATACCATTCAGTTCCTCTTTCATTGTACCCACATTTAGAACGTGAATCATTTACTATAGCTGGACACCAAGATTCTGGTGGCATCATTGACCGATCAGCAGGATGATCAGCAAGTTGATGCTGTTGACGTGGTGTATGATCAATGAAATGAACTGTCTGATAATTGTTTGATAATCCTGAAGAACCACAATCAAGATGATGATGATGATGGTGATGATGATGATGATTCCTATGTTGTGGTTGTTGATTTAAGAATTCTTCAGTCAAAGAAGATGACGTAGTAGTCGTCGTTGTTGTTAATGATGTTGGTAGTGGGGGTGGTGGTGGTGGTAGTGGTGGTGGAGGCGGTGGTGTTGTGGTTTTCGTCGTTGTAATCGTAGTCGTCGTTGATGTTGACGTTGAAGAAGATCCAAGATGATTCTTCTGTGAATTCCCGATCGTATTCTGAACTATCGAACGTCTCGAGGATTCTCTGCTTTGCTCGCGCATAGCTTTTCGCATTCTAGCCTCTTTTGGATTATAGACATAATCTGTGAACAGATAAGATGTTCTTGTTAAAACAGATTATTTTATTTTATTTTATCTTATAGGATGATAACCCCATTAACATATTTACGGTCTTGTCTTATTTCGTTCAACTTTAATATCACTTTTAATTATGAAATTAAAGTATATCATACAAATAAGACACACAAATCCCAGTTTCAATGAATTCTTATCATTACGAGAACGTGTCCTTTTATCTTTGGAAATAAATATAAATCATAACATTCTCGTTGTTGGAGATGGTGTTACTACTACTACTATTGCTACCCCCCCCCACGATCGAGGTCAATCCAATTAACCGTAACGACCCATCCTTCCAGACCCCCCATCCCCGATCCCCTCTCCCCGATCGATCGTGTTTATCAACCGAACTTATCGTACGGATAATAATTCGACGCCGATGACGACGATGACGACGAATAAAACCTCCACCCACCCCGATCGATGTGCCTTTTTACGGGAGAAGACGAGAAGAAATAAAGAAAATAAAGAAGCCAACATGTTCCGTGTGTCGTTTGGATTATTATCGACGTTCTTTCATTACGGTTAAACAGAAGGCTAAAAAAGAGGGGTATTTGAGTTGTTTTTTTTTTTTTTTAAAGGGAAACGTACATTACTAGAAAGGGTAATGATATATTCATGCGAAAATTTGCAATCAGTTGAAGGGGATTAATTAATTATTATTCTACCTGTCGGATGATAAGCAGCTGGCACAACAGCAGGATTGTAACGTGCATTAGTCTCGAGCATGTTCGAGATCGGTGCGGTACCATAATTCGCGTATGGAGCAACACTAGCATTGTTGTAACAAAAGTAGGCTTGCTGTTGTTGCTGCTGATGTTGTTGTTGTTGTTGTTGTTGTTGTTGTTGTTGTTGTTGCTGGTGCAGTTGCAGTTGTTGTTGTTGCAGTTGCTGTTGTTGATGATGATGTTGTTGTGGTTGTTGTTGTTGTTGTTGTTGTTGTTGTTGATAAAAATGATTGCCAGGGGTGTACGCTTCGACGTAATTGCAGCAATCCATATTTTAAATTTTCGTTATAGGAGGATAACGGGATATTTTGTCGTCAGTTCTGATCGCTTAAGTGGTAATAATGATCCGTTTTAATCTGCTAACGTTAAGTGTTGCGTATCTTTTTTGTACCAAAAGAAAAGAAAAAAACAAATAAAAGGAAAAGAAAAAATATATTTAGAAGAGAGGAGGGGTAAATGTTCGAAGATTGTTCGAAAGTCTTTTTTTAAATGGTCAGGATTGTATTAGATAGTAGGTTAGTTAATTTGATAAAAACAAAAAAGGAAAATAAATAAAAAAAGACAGAGTTACAAGAAGACTTGGAAGAAAAAAACAAAATGGAAAGAAAAATATAGAAGAGCCAATAACCAATGGGTTTAGGTTCCTCGTTTGTTAAATGTTTGGTCAAAAATATATAGATATATATATATATTTTGTTGTTGGGCAGTTGTTGGGTTCGTTGGCGTGTAATTATTATTACCCGCCGTTGCCGCCGCCTCGGTTCCACCGCCGCTGTCCGTCAGTCCGTGGTCTTTGGTCTTTGGCAAATTACGCGGGAAAACACGAAAGGTGGTCGCCTTCGTCGTCGACGAGTCGTTGTCGTGGTGCCGTTCGATCGGCTGCTCGCATTCCATCGGGAAGACCCAAAATAATCTCGGCCCACTTCACCTGGTGCAACAACTTCCACGTTGTTATCCTCCTCCTTTTACTTGTCCTCATAGTGATCCTCATAATGAGCTTCTTTTTATTAATCGTCGATATCAATGACAACGACGAAATATTTATCTCTCTGTTCAGCATACTTCTCCAAAACTGAACACTCTTGTATAATTATGTTATATATATATAGATATATATTATAGCGTCTTATATATATTCTTTTTTTACCTTGTCATTAGGTAAGAGAAAAAGCGCTAAAAAAAAAGGTTCGATTTATTGAAATTGTCGTTTTATCGAATCGTTACGTTCACCACTACCACCACCACCACCACTACCATCAGCAACAGCATTAGCAGCAGTAGCAGCAGCCTGTCAGACTGCACCGCTTCTTCTTCTTCTTCTTTAATAAACGGTACAACACTGTTGTCGTCGTCCTCGTCGTCGTCGTCGTCGTCGTCGTCGTCGTCGTCGTCCTTCTTCTGTCGCGGCTCTCCTCCGACGAACGGAGGATGATGCGACGATTCCGCGTCTTCCTCTAGCACTCGCGCCATTCTCATAGCAGCAGTGTACCACTACTACCACCACCACTACTACCCCACCATCACCACTACTACTACCACCACTACTATTACAACCCACCACCTTTACCAGAGGTAACAACAGCGGCGGCGCCAGCAGCAGCAGCAGCAGCAGCAACAGCAGCAGCAGCAGCAGCAGCAGCAGCAGCAGTAACAGCAACACCAGCAGCAGTAATAGCAACACCAGCAGTAACAACAGCAGAAACAGCAGCACCACCAGCACCAGTACCAGTACCAGCACCCAGTTGTGGTAGCTGCGCCGACGCTTCGAGATCGATGCTTGAAACTAGGCTTCCTTCTCTAATTCCCCTCCTCTTTTTCCTCCTCTTTCTCTTCCATCATCTTCAGCAATAGCCCCAAAGCTAGCCGTAGAGTTACGTCGAGCGCACACGAGACACCCTCTCCGAGGCTAGAGATGTCAACACACCGACACCTTTCTTATTCCCATCTCCTTTTCTACCATGACCATCATCATCAGTCTCTACTCTTTCTCTTTTCCTTCGTGTTTATCTTTTTCTTTTTTCTTCCTCTTCTTCTTTTATCCCCCTTATTATTCAGCCTTCACCCTCATCTCTTCCCCCTAGTCTATCTCACCTTCTCCATCTTTCTCCTTTTCCTCCCACCTCCTCCCACCCTTCCCTACTATCACCACCTTTTTTCTCTTTCCTTTCCCCCCTTTTTTTTTCTTTTTCCAAGAGACTCTCGCCCAAGAGCTTTTTCTCTTAGTCTCGGGTACCTTGGTGTCCCTTTTTATTTTTTTTTTCTGGTAACCCTTTATCTTTTTCTCTTTTTTTCTCTTGATATTCCTTGGGTTTAGTGTCCTCTTTGACAAAAATGGGAAAAAAGAATAAGAAGAATAAGAATTAATGGGAATAGAGAAGAGAAAAAGATAAAGAAAAATAAAGAACGATGATTTTCCCCTTGCTACTGTTGCTGCTGCTACTGCTGCTGTTGCTGATGTCTCACGTTAAACCTTATTCGCACTGATTTTCAATGAACCACCACCACCAACCAGCCAACCAGCGCCGCGACGACGACGACGGATCAACGCGACGGCTGGCTGGCTGGCTAGCTGGCTCGTGTTCGTCGTCATCGACGAACTCGACTTTCCTCCCCTGCCTCCCTTCCCATCCCACCCCGCCCTTTCGTCCTACTCCTACCTCCAACTACCACCCCCTAACCCAAGCCCAAACCCAAGCCCAAACCCAAGCCCCAGCTTCCCCCCTTTTCTTCCTCCCGTTCTGCTGCGTCGGTCCAGAGGACCCACGAGGTGGTGGAGGAGGAGGAGGTACACGAAAGGGAAAATAATTCTAATTCTTTTCAATGGTTACTTCTTCTTCTTCTTGTGTCGAATGATTGGAGGATTATATTTTTTTCTCTTAGATTATTTATTTAAATTTACGATCGTTTGACAAAGTTAACGGACACAAATATAAAAAATAAAAGAGTGGGGGAGGAAAAAGAGCAATGTCCTCGGTCTCATCGAAAGTGCATTCGGCTTCCTCCCTCTCTTCTTTCTCTTCTTCTTTTCTTTTTTTTCACCCTACGAACTCACCCCCATCCCTCTCTCTCTCTCTCTCTCTCTCTCTCTCTCTCTCTCTCTCTCTCTTAGGGTATCGTCTCTATTACTTTTTTTCTTTTCTTTGTTTTATTTTATTTTGTCCGTTTCTTCATCGATTATCTACTTTGTAGCTTCTTACAGATTTACCCTATGGTTATTAGCGTTGTATTCTTTGAATTTTTTTGTAGTAACGTAAAAGATTGAAAGTGGTAAATGTCAAGATTCATATGACCATTTGGTGACCATTTTGTACGAAATGTTAATTGTTTAATAATATATTCAAATATTCGGCGGTCTCTCTTTCATTGACGTATTTTGTACATGTTGACATTTCACCATGTGAATCTTGACATTCTCCGATTACGATCTTCCGCGATTACATATATATTGGGGTTGGCAAGAAAGGAATTTCGGTTTTCTAGTGTGAAAAAATTGCACAAAATTAAAAAGAAAAAAGAAAAAAAAAGAAAAAGAACGAAATTTTAGGTTGGATCAATAGATCGATTAGATAAATCGAGACACAATTGGGATAAACGATTATAGTGATTCGACCAATCAAGATCGCAATGTTATTTTTGTATTCGATCGTTAAATTCGTTTGGGAAAATTCGTTTAAAGGATCGATTAGTAATTAAACGTCGTCGTTGTAGTGGTTACTTTTTTTGTAATAATTGTAAAAAAAAAAGAATAAAAAAGACAAGGAAAAATGTTGAAACGATTAACGTTCGCCAACGAGAAACGAGGTGTAGTAGGCTGGTGGTATCGTCGAATGGTGCCAGGAGCGATAGAAATCGATCGATTCGAGCGTCACCCTTTTCCTATCTATGCGCTTGCACGCTCGTTCGGCACTTTCAGTGATAAGTTGCAACTACTTCAGCTGGCGCGTGCGCCCCTCAACGTTTTAAAACTCCTCTCCTGTCTCTATGTCGCGATCTATACACCTACATATATATATATATCTACATATACATATACGTATATATACATATATATGTCTTCTTTGAGTACAGGTGTTACGTGTTATATATGCATATATATGTATGTATGAGTTCGCTTGGAAGCCAATGCAGTTAAATTCAGAAAACGAAAAATCAATATTTTATAATATGAATTAATTTCGAAAATTGTCCATTACATTGATGTCATCAGAAAATTGTAAATATAGTCTTTTTCTAGTAGATCTTTTATTTCTTATAAAAATTCCTAATTTAGTAAATCCTTTAATAACTATAAAAAAAAAAACAATATTATTTATGGCATTTAAATTGACAATAAATTAATTAGAAAATATCCAAAAAATGGATTTAAAACAATATTGGTTTCTACATCAGTAACTCACATATATGCATACATATATCTACATCTATATCTAGATCTATAACTGTACCTACATCTATATCTATGATATAATAGGTTAGTTGCACGTGAATGCTTAGCAAGACGACGATGAAGTACGAGAAAGACAAGACAAGAGAAGAGAAGAGAAGAGAAGAGAAGAGAAGAGAAAGGTAGGAAGCAAGGAAGGAAGGAAGGAAGGAAGGAAGAAAGGAAGGAAGGAAGGGTGGAATAAGAGAAGTACGGAGGGCATAATCGGCCTGATCCATGGGTGTAGGCAAGCAAGCAAAGCAAGTAAAGCAAGCAAGCAGGTAGGTAGGTAGGTAGGTAGGTAGAAGCGCGGTCGTGTATCGGACAGGTTCCTAGACCCGCGTCGCAATCAATACCTCCGGTCTCTCTACCGTTTCCTCCACCCTTTACTCCCTTGTCCCCTTATCCCCCTGCCTCCTCGCCCACCCGTTTCTCGTCAACTCGACCGAGGATATCTCCTATCCCTCTCTTCCTATCCCTTTCCTCCCTCTTCACCCCCTTCCCCTTTCTCTTTCTCTCTCTCTCTCTCTCATCCTTTCAATTTACATTTCTTTTACACACCTTTTTTTTCATCCCCTATACATTTTGACTTTGACGATAGCAAATCTAATATAAAGTACTATCCCTCCCTTTTGGTATATTCTCAACCCCCAATCCCCCAACTCCACCTCATTCCCTCCCCCCTTTCCCCCCTCTTCTTAACAGAATGATGAATAAAAATAGAGAAAGAATAGGTGATCAAGTCTGAGAGGGAATCATCATCAGGCTTGTCGAGTTCTCTTATAGTTTTCTGACAAAAAAGAAATATTCTATCGGATCGTTCTTAAAGAAACCATTTGATTATAATGATCGATATTTTGTTTTTTGTTCTGTGTGTCTCTCTTTTTTTATCACATTGTATATAATGAAGTATGGGACTCATGGAACATGGCATTTTTGTAGAAACGTATTTAGCACATGTTATAGGAGGGTTATCTGTGTATTTTAGATATATTTTAGATTATTATTATAGAGGGAAGTTTTACTATTAGTATAAATTTTCCAACACCCAGTATCAAGTTGGTATATAATACGTTCTCATGTGTAATCGAAAACTACGTTATGATCTTATAATTTATCCGAGAACAAATGTAATTATTAAGGAATCGATAGTGTTTAACGTACCTTGGCAAATAGCTTCGAATAAAAGGTTAAGAGAACGTATTTTAATGGGATATTATCAAGAATCTTTCGTTTAATATTACACCAGTTGGATATCAATTTACTTTATTTCTACTTTTTACACCCCTTCTCTGTGTTTTCATTTGAGAGAATAACTTTTAATGTGGAAACATTGAAATCTCGATCAAAGTTTATTATCTTTTTCGCCTAACATTGGAAAATTATTAAAATATAAAATAAAACACTTACCGGGATATTTCTTTTTGTGTTCTGCGTCAACTTCTCGTGCCAATGTGAAATACCTTTCCTTCACGTCTTGTGATATATTTTTCCAAAGTATTCCAAGTCTAAATTGTTATTAAAGATTAATTTAACTCATGAACAAAATATAGAAATATAGAATTAACATTTAAGAAATAATACTAAACCTGACACTGATGTCCTTGTTAGACTCACGAGGATTTTCATTAGCCAATTTCTTTCGCCATTCATTGGCAAATAACATGAAAGCATTAGCCGGTCTTGGAATTTTTCTTTTCAATAAATTTCCACCATTGTTGTTTTTCTCGTCGTAAGATAACAAAGTTTGTAATATTCCTTGTTGTTTATTAACAGGTGATGTGAAATTTTTCGTACGATTTTCTTTATCATCTTTAACAACGATTGATTTTTTTTTGAACAAATCAAAAGAACGTTTTTCTATCACGATGTTATTACTGTTGATAGTATTGTTGTTGTTGTTGTTGTTGCTGTTGTTGGAATTTTTATTGCAATTCTTTCCACGATAATTATGATAGTTTGACAAATAAATGGCTTCCTTTTTTGTCGAGATAGGTGATAGGATGTTAGGTTTGATGTTCCTTGAATCACGTTTAGTATTGTCTGTTAGAAACAAGGCATCATATAATTAATCCATTTTCATTATTTCTCTCGAGATTCCTTCGAACGAACATGTATTATTATGAATGTGTAATAAATTAGCATTGATCTTTGCGAACCGTATGAGAGTAGTTAAAAAAAAAAAAAAAAAAAAAAAAACTTCCGAATAATAATTATGTGTAATAATAGTTGCGTGCTATTACAAAATTAAATGAAAAAAAAGAAGAAAAAAAAAGAAAAAAGACTTGAATATTCTATAATAATTCGAATACACGATACTCCATAGAGATCACTTTTAATTAATTGAATGATTTTTAATAACGATTGAAATTTCTACAAATATGTATAAACAAAACAAAACCCCCCTAAAAAAAAAACATTACGAATATGCTTACCTTTTTGTACGACACATTCACATCCACGATTATCCATGACGATATTCACAAAATGAATTTTCAAATGACAACTTACAAATAAAAATCCTTAAATCAAAATCTTCAATTTCTTTTATATATATATATATAAATATATCTGTTGATATTATTGAGAAAAAAAAACATTTAACAATAGTCGCGATGTTTATGAGATCCGTTAGAAAGGTGTTCTTCTCTTCTCTTCTCTTCTCTTCTCTCGTAATAATCACCAAGTTAACACTAAACTAAGAAATGAAAGTTTCTTTTCTTTGGTTGTGCCTAGAAATGATGCAATATTGGTTGTTTGAAACAATTGAACAAGAAAAAAAAAAAAAGAAGAAAATAAAATCTAATCCTCCTCACAGAGATACGTAACGACGATCTTCATTTTGAAAATAAAAGAAGACCAAAAAAAAAAAAACAAGAAATTAATTATATACGATCGAGATATTCAAATTTTATATTTTATAATCGATATATATATATATATATATATATATATATCATCAAGTTAATATTGTTTTTTTTCCTTCAATAAAAATTCATTTGACAAAATGTCATGTAATAATAATAATAATATTTGTAATTGTGACAACACTGGCCTTGATTATTATGGAATATTATCGTTGAACAGAAATTCTAATGACCTTGACATAAAAAAAGCGTAAGATAGTTACATACAAGTAAAATAATTGTATATATATTATTGAAATACTTAAAAGAAAAAATGCTTATATATAATTGAAATGATATTTGATATAATAAAAATTAATGTTTTTTCTTATTAGACAATACAAATTAAAAATAAAAATATAATTTATATAATAATAATAATTTATAATTTTAGGATATATATATATATATATATATAAATATATAATTGTTATATAGATTTAGAAGATTAGCTATAAGTCATCATCCGAAAGCTAAAGGGAATAATGGTTGCTTTGAAGGATTTAGTTTGATAGGTGAAGCATACGATGTGCTTTCGGATCCATTGAAAAGGGCGGTGTACGATCAGTACGGTGAGGAAGGTTTGAAACATGGTGTTCCGGGTCCTAATGGGTTTATCGAACCTTACGTTTATCATGGAGAACCTATGAAAACTTATAGGTATATATCATAGAAATAAATTGTATTAACAAATGGTTATTTAATTAAAGAAATATCTTTGTTCGTTTCATATACAGAGAATTTTTTGCTACCGAAAATCCATACGCCGATCTTTTGGATCATTTAACAAGGCCACAAACGTTACTCGAATTCTCAGAAGGTCGTGGAATAAAAATAAAGGATCAACCAGTGATAAATAAATTACAATTATCATTGCAAGAGGTATTTTATGTTTAATTGATGATATTGCATTTGAATTAAAACAACGAAAAGTACGTTTTCAATGCAACGAGTTAATTAATCGTTTTGTTGCTAATTTTTCCAACGATTTCAATATCATACACTGACGTTTAATTAATTAATTAATTAATTAATGTATGTATATATGTATATACGTATAGGTGTATCCATCTTGCTAAAGTGTGATTTTGAAATTAGATATTTTACATCCAACGCATTCCTGAGAATCTATTTTTATTTTACGCTACTATTAGAAATAATATATCTGTGTTTATTGCACTTAGGTATATTTTGGTGGTACGAAAAAAATGAAAATACAAAGATTGGTATTCGTTGATTGTACAAAGATGAAAACCGAAATTAAAGAAGACATTTTGACGATACCAATTAAACCTGGTATATTAACGGGAACAAAAATGATTTACCCAGAAATGGGTGATCAAAGTTCAACGAAAATATCTGGTAAAATTATGAATAATCATTATTATTATTTGTTTGATGTAATATTAAAAATGATATATTTACAATAATACATTTGTATTCAGCTGATATCATTTTCATTGTCGAGGATCGACCTCACGAAACGTTTCAAAGGAAACATTCGGATTTACATATGATTGTTAATGTTTTTTTAAAAGAAGCACTTACGGGAATAACAATTACCGTTAATACCATCGATGATAGAATATTTAGAGTACCAATAACTTCTATTATCACGTATGTTATTAATATTTATTTTTTTTGGGAAGAAGCAGGGGAGATTTTATCAACATATTTTTCATTTATTTTATTAACACATTCGCTGCTGGCATATTTTTTCCTTTTCTAAATACTGGCTACCGAATTGTATTTTTCGTGGATGCGTTCTAAACATATTTTCATGTATTTTGAATATTGTTCATCAGGCCAGATTATCGCAAGATTATCAAAGGGGAAGGATTACCTTTACCGGACAATCCAAAGGAAAAGGGAAATCTAATATTAAATTTTCATGTAGAATTTCCTATTTATTTGTCGATTATTAGTAAGGATTATGTTCACAAAGCGTTTGAATTACTAATAACCAGCGATACGATAGAAAATACCGAATATCTTCATCGTTATGGTGTTCAACGTTATAAAATGTGGAACATGTTATAATATTTTAAACCATATATAAGATTTTTTAAATTTATATCTTATCTAAATTCCCATACAATATATATTTGAAAGTCTGTGTTATTTAATTATTGACGAATCAATAAACAAAATATTATATTGTTATTTTAACAGTTAATTATATTAAAAATATCCGAGTACTTACAATATTTCAAATAATTTCATTAACTTTGATTATATAACTTTGATTAACAACACACTCCATATGATAAGTAGTTGTTAGTTTGATGAACTATTTATTGATACGGTATATTTCATGTCGATAATATCCAATTGTTGGTATTATCGTAGCATAGGAATCTGCATTATCGATTATGAAATTTTGTATACTAAATAAAAAATTCTAATGTTTCTGTCATCTCGTAAAGTACCTACTATTGTCCTCTGGTGGTCCTGGAGCAAATTAATATATAACTAAATAATCTATTAATTTTCTAGTTACTTTATTAAACAGCAATCGATAATGCAGATTTCTATAAAACGGTATTATCAACAATCTAATTTTACCGACATAGAACCGTATCGATAAGTAGTTCATCAAAATAACCATTTATCATGTAGAGTGCGCTGTTAACCAGAGATTAAGAAATCACACATATCGATCTATCGATCTATGCACAATCGGATTATAATAGATCATAGATCATTCGTCAAAGATCGTCAATAATAATAAATATCGAGAGAAAAAGATAGAAAAAGAGAGAGAGAGAGAAATTAATCCTATTGATAAATTCTAAACGATTTATTATCAAATATATATAACGTATCTATATTATTTATCGAATACATCACAGTTTAAAAAATAATAATAAAAAAAGAAAAAACAAGTTGTGTATAGAAAATGTGTTGGAGTGTGTGTTTAACAACAAGATGGCGCGGCATGTATCTGACCAAAGTGTCATCGAAAGTGCCAACGTTGCGGCGAACGTATTTTTGCTCGTGTAATCGTACGAAATTAATCTTTTTTTTTTTCCTTACGTATTTCTAACGTTTTCGTGTTAAATCGTGTCACATCGAGTAATCACACATCTCGTTGATTTTGATTTCATTCGAAATTCTTTCTATTTCTTTTCTAACATTCCTTGAATTTAGTCGAAGAAAGAAAAAAAAAGAAAGAAAAAAAAGAAAGGGGTCAAGAGGCGTCTTAATTTTCCGCGTGTTTTGTGCGTGCGCCGATTTGCGACGTTGTTGAAAGAGAGGCAGAGTGAGAGAAAGAGAGAGAGAGAGAGAGAGAAAGAGATAAAAATATGTTCTATCTTTCTTTATCTTTTTCCGTTTCGCATATCTATGAATACAACTACTGCTATTCGTATTACAACTACTAGAAGACTACGACAATTGTGACGATTACGTTGATGACTACTTTGACGATGACTACTTTGACTACTTTGACGACGACGACGACGACGACGACGACGACGACGACAACAACTAGGACGATGATTTTGTTAATCACGCGTTCTATGTCAAAACGGTCGGGAAAAACGGAAGAACGTTATCTCTCTTAGTAAAGAATCATATGACTCCCTCTAATCGCACGTGACTTTATTTACAGTTTACTTACACTCGCTCGGCTTTAACATGCATGGTGCAGTTATTTGTGACATGATACCAATTAAATACAAATTTAACGTGGAACGCGTTAAAAGACGATTGGGAATTATTTTTACCTTATAATGTCTTTGTTCGGTAAATTAAATCTTTTGAGGAAACATTGCAAAGACAATAATATTAATAATAATAATAATAATAATAAGTCTAACGAAATTGACGATAAAATTACTACAACTACAACTACAACTACAAATACAACTACAAATACAACTACTACGTCTACGAAAACAACCAATAATACGACAAAGAAGAATACCAACAACGATAGGTAAGAATTTCACATTTCCTTTACAATTATTATTATTCATTATTTATTATTATTTCATGACAATTTTCTATTTAAATTATCATCTATTCGAAACATTAACAAACAATAACTAAATATATTAAACGAGAAACATTATTTTGATTCGTTTCATTTTGATTTCATTCATATGATCCAATTTTATCTCATTAAGAAATACTCGAAAGTATTATAGTAAAATAATAATAAAATAAAACCCTACGATTTAATATAATTAGATATTAGATCGAAAAAGGTGATACTAGTTCTTCTGTCATTTTTTTTTTGTTTGGTTCTTGTTATTTGATTTTATCTCATTTCATTTCATTTTACTTTATTTTGTTGTTACAGAGAACCAACATTATGTCTTGGTACGGAACAAGTGAGGATTTTGTTATTTCAAGAATGCGAGTGGCGTGGAAGAAGGGTACTTTTCGATTCTCTCAAATTGGAGAATCGACGTACCAAAAATGCAACCTCTACTACTGGCACGGTAAAATATTCAAATAAATAATAAATAATACAAATATAACAATAGTAAATTAAAGAAATAGAGAGAGAGAGAGAATTTAACCCAAAAAAGAAGAAGAAAAAGAAATTGAAATATCACTCGTGTCTGATAATAAAATCATTAATAATTTGTTCATTCATTTTCATGAAAAATATATTATTTAACATTTCGAATAATACTTATTAAATATTACATATTCTAAACATACATTTACATATTTATAGATCAAACAACTTTGTTAACAATAGAAAATAACGTGATTCATATCATAGAGAAAGAGAGAGAGAGAGAGGAGAATTTGTTTTACAAGAAGAAGAAGAAGAAGAAGAAGAGAACATACTCGCACGCTTCTAAGATTTCTGTCTCCTTGGCCTTTTGCCACAAACACAAATGCGACAGGTTTTAACAACAACACATGCATATATAGATACGTATGATTGCAATCACGTTATTCGCAAGAGTAACATTGGAAAAGATTCGTTTAGAATCTAACGTGGGTTGTTTCTTCTCGTTCATTGATAGAATGTTGAAAGACGTTTTTCAAATTGTTTATAACGATTACAATCAAATTTTTTTTTTCATTTTAATATATAATATAATAATATGGTATATATTATATATACATATGTGTGTGGGTAAATTTGATCTTGTATAACGTCAAATAACTCGAATAATCATATTTTTATCAAATGGCCTTTTGTTATTATTCTTTCATTATCTTTCATTCCTTTTTCTCTTTTTTCTTATTCTCCAATCTCACTAACTTATTTCAATTTTTTATCAACAAAGATATAAACGATGACCAATAAAAAGTGTTACTTGATTATATTATGTACTACTATATTACCGCGAAATACAAAAATAATATTATTATTAATTTATTTGTTCATAATTGTATTATTATTTTTAGAAAGAAAAAACAGCCGAGGATACTACGAGCTCATTAAGTGAAATGGTTTTTGGTACGGTTGCAATGACTTATAAAGGATCATCATTTAAGGTATCTTTTTAATCAACAAAATTAAAACAAAAGAGAAATCAAAAATATCTCCAATTAATACAATTGTTATTGGAATTAATTAACTTAAAAAATTGAATAGGTACATTCGATGAAATCACCGGCATGCATCATTTGTACAAAAGTATTCCCTGTTACGGAACACAACGGGCCTAAGCAGAAGTAAGGACACGTTTTGCTTTAATAACGGTGTGCGATCATCCTATTTTATTAATAGTTTACAATGACGAACTGACATAACGTTCATTTACGTGCAGTGAAAGGTTCTCGGATGGTACATTAACGCGTTGTTCAACACACGTGGATTCTAATACAAGTAATAGCAGTATAAAAACATCTAGTGAGTATAATCAAATATTTACAAAATAATCATATTTTAGATGATTCGGTAAAGAATTGTGGTGTCATTAAAAATAAACGAACCAGACAACAAAAATACAAAAATTGGCATTCATATTTTACAAGAAAATAATGTTTTAATAGAAATTCAATAATAATAATAGACATTGTGCAAACATTTTGCAGTATCACGTCCAAGTTCTGGTAATGTGTCATCGTCTAATGATTTATTACCGGATCCGAGAAAAAATTCATCGTGTTCTAGCAACGGTAGCAGTTGGGACATGGAAACTCAATTGCATATGGGAAGTAAGTTTCTCCTTTTATTTTCTTTTTTTATTTAATTCTTTATATCAAAGATTATTACTTTTATTTTTTTATTTTTTTTTTTATTTTATAGGTTCTCAATCGTTAGAGAGCAGTGGGTCTTCCGGTGTAGGAAGTAGTTTATCAAGTTTACGTCGTAAATGGTTGAGAGCAGTTTCCACTTCTTTGAGTAGATCTGATTCCGACGATATATTTGGTATACAACAATATGGTGACAATAATAGCGAGGGTGGTGGTGACAAACATTACAGAAGTAGGCTTGGATTAATGATGTTAGTTCGTTTAACTCAAGGACAAGAAAGGTATTTTTTATTTCATTTCATTTCATTTCATTTCATGTCATTTGATTTAATTAATCATTGTCATTTGAATAAATAAATAAATAATTATTTATTACAGGAGAATAGAAACGAGATTGTTAGAACATATGACCCTATTGGAAGGAATGTTGGATCGTTTAAGATATTTTTGTATCGAACGTAACGGTTTCAAATATAAAACTAATCGTAAATTAATCGATCCGGCAGATAGAATGTATCGTGCATCCTATCGTTTTATAATTTCCCTATTACGATTATTAATTAATCCGAATTATTGTCGACCACCATTATTGTGGCACGACGTTCTACTTAATTCTGTGATAACTTTGGAAATGAATTCCAATATATTGCAACGTGGTTTACAACAGATGTGTCAATTGTTGGACGACGTTGATACCAAATCGACAAATTTGTGAGTACTTTTTTTAAATAATATAATAATGTTTTGTTTTGTTTTTGTTTTTTTTTTCAAATTCACAAAAACTAAATTAATTATGATATTCATCTTTCGTTTATTTTACGTTGCAGTTTTTTGAGTACTGTTGTGACTGCGGTGTTGATGTATCATCTTGGTTGGGTTTACACTATACTTCCTGCAAACGATCGACAAACGGTAATACAAATTAATATTTCATCATATTATTGTACCAGTTAACGTTATGCGTTAACATCAAATAATGAAACCTATTCTTATACAAAAAAAAAAAAAATAAATAATAAATTACATATATAAACTTTGTTATTAATAATAATATAAAAATAAGTGTCCATCATCTCCCCGCTTAACAAAAACTGATCTCACAAGAATATTTTTAAATAAACAATACTCAACTGATGTAATGAATTATTTTTGTTAATTTTCAGATGGAAAATTTGGGTAAATGGTATCCATGTAATCCATTATGGGCACAATTAGGTGATTTGTACGGTGCTATGGGTAATCCAATAAAAGTAACACACACCCTCGTGGTTGGTGATTCACGTAAAAGCGATTTAATCAATTCGGTATTATATTTTCTAACATATTTCATTCGTAGTGGAATAGTACATAAACAACAAGAATATCGGTGTGCAATAGAAGACGATATAAAAGAGGCTACTAATTTTTTGGAACAAATGAAAATAAAACGACCACATTTGTTCGATTATACAAAAGCAAGAAATAATATAACAAACGATAGTAATCGAAATAATACGGTAAAGATGATTAAACGTGAAACGCGAGTGCCGATACGTAAACAAACTCAAACGTTAAATCAAATGCAAGTACGTGTTAACGATAGTGCTACGATAAATGAACAATTGCACGTTGATGAACGTACGAGATCAGAATCCAACGTAGAACGATGTAGGTCAACCGAAACGTCAATACGTTCTCTCAAACGTAGTACAACTATGAAAGTTGCATTAGATCAATATATGTTGAAATCAAACGACGAATCATCATTACATGAATCGACAACGCCAATATCAAAATCATTATCTACGATACAAGATGAAACAATTGACGAGGAAAAGGTTAAACCAATTACTACGAATGTTAATCAAAATTATATTCAAAGTAAAGTGAAAATAATTGTTAACGAGATAGATTCGAATACGATTGATGAAGAAATTACGTGTAACGTTGATAATCAAAGACAATTTGATGTAGAAAATGTAACAAATATCAATAAAAATGATGAATTTAAAGATAATACAAATGCATCATCGTTTAAACGAATATCTATAGAAGAAGAAGACGAAGAAGAAGAACAAGAAGAAGAATGTAAAAGTAAGAACGATAATGGTGGTATTAACAACAACAACAACAACAACAACAACAATAACGACAAATCTACTACTACTACTATTAATCAAACAGATTTTCTTAGATTATATGATAATAATTTTATCGAAGAAAATAAACGTCAAGAACAGGTATATTTTACATTAGGTTGCGAGGATAAACCTAATAAATATATTTCACGTCCAAGACTCGGTTACAATTGTCAATGTTCTTATATGTTTACCACGTTACCAAGTACATCGGCACAATTACCGGAAAATGTATTGAGAAAAATAATTCAAAGAAATTTTCCCGAATCATCGAAAAGTATGGAAGCATCGTCTGGTACAATGTCAAGTATGGAATCTAATATGGAATCTAAATCAACACGTATTTGTCCTAGATGTCATAATCAAAGTAATACATCGTCACAAACTTATAATGGTATGAAAGAATTATTGGAAACGCCGACTAATGCTACCGAAGTATTACGTACTTGTGTTAACGCTGATAGAACCGTTGCTATGTCTCGTTCTAATAGTTTGGAAACATTGATGGAAGCAAACAGTGTTATAGAATTACCTATGCCACGGTGAGTGAACATTTGGAACGTTTATTTTGAAAATTGACCAAAATTACATATTGGTCAATTAAGAAATCTAATAATTGACATTTGTTATAAATATTTAGCTAAATTATAAACTGTTCTTTTTTTTTTTTTTTTGTTTAATTTCTAGATCTAAACTAGTCTCTTCCAAACAAGTTAATAATTCTAACGAAGAAACGGGATTTAATAAAACACTATTACAAACTAAAGTATCAAATACAAGACAAACTAACAACGGTAATTGGTCAACCAATTATACTTGGGGTTTGGTTATACAAGGTTTAATAAAGAAAGATAAAAAAAGACGAAAACGTCGTAAAGATAAAACGGAAGAAAAAGAAGAAGAAGAAGAACAACAACAACAACAAAAAGAACAAAAAGACCAACAAATTATCGAATCGGATATAGAAGATGATTGGTGGTGTTGCGTACGTGAAGAAGTTGCAGCAGGAGTACGTTTTCCTACGATTGATGAACCAGTAGCCGAAGCTGTTTGTATTTTAGCAGATTTAGATACCTGGCACGTTGGAATTTTATCTAATAACACGCCATCGGAAGGGCCACCTTTACCTGTTGGCATGTCACGTTTAGTTGCCAATATGTTGGAAGCATTTTCTTATGTTTGGCGCAAATATCATTCACCGTTACACGTAAGAAAATATCACATTTATTTTTATTTAATCATAACTATATATATATACAGGGTATCCTAAACAAACAAAATGACATATTCATTTTTTGCAGTGTGTCGATATATTGGAATCAAAATTGCGGGAAATGTGGTTGAGAAGCGAGGCACTTGCTCAAATGTTGATGACAGCGGATGTATGCGACGTTAGTGTAGCAGCATTAACAAACGCACTTGATCTCGATGCTGCTGATATTCCACTATTATTAGCAGTAGCTACAACTCATTCACCGGAAATCGCGCAACGATTTGGTCTCACGCTCGCTTAAATAATAAACGACTGGTCCCTACCCCTCCCGCACATACCCATCCCCCTTATACTTTTTGTTGCATACCAAAAACGTGTTGTCATTGTATTGTCCTTTTGTAATTCCCTTGATGAAGAAAGTTAGATAAAATCGTTTGGGGATTTGCTGTACAACTGCAACAGTGCAACAACAACAACAACAACAAGAACTGTAACAGTGCAACAAAAACAACAACATAAATTAACCTTTTCCTCTCTTATTAGAAAATTTTATTTATATTTATTATATATCGTCGCAAAAAAAAAAAGAAAAATAGGTGCTGCTGCTATTGCTGCAGCAACCTATGATGGTGGGATTTTTTTTTATTTAACGAAATTCTGTATAATTTTATTTTATATTTTAGTTTTAACAAAACACGACTATTCCGGAAGACACCGTGTTGAAACGTTTGTCACTTTCGTCAAAGTGTGATTTATTTTTTTGTTAAACGAACACGCAAATTGTTTTATAATAGCAAGTTTATTTATATTTGTTCGATAAAATAAAACACATAGGAGATATAATATGATATATATATTTTTTTTATAAATTATTTATATATATGTACACACATATATAGACATATTTCGACGCGGGACTAATGTTGAAAAATAAGATGTATAATATATATATAAATGGATAAATATATACAGGGTTTCCCATGTAACTGTATTCACGATTTTTTAAATACTTGTGATAACCTGACCAAAAAAAATGTGTGTTTCATTCAATGCATTCTATGTTTGCGATAATTTAGCAAAAAAAAAAAAAAATAAAAGAAAAAAGAAAGTAAACAAACAAACTAAACATTGTCAAAATTAAAATTTGACATGTTGCATATTTCATGATAATAATTCATTTGATCAAAGTATAATCAAGTTTCATAAACACGGTCTTTTTTAAATTCCGTTTGTGTAACCTCGCAAAAAACTTCTTCTTTTTAAATCATTAAAACAGAAAATATTATCAAATGGAGATTTGTCCTCCCGAACCGTGAGCCACTACTAGTAACAAATTTAAAATTATAAGTAAAAAAACGTTTCGTATGACAGACCAATTTTTGTTTTATTCATATACAGATATAGACATTTAGAATTTTAACTAAATCTTTTAATAATAATAATAATAATAATATTACAAATAAATAAATAAATAAATAAATAAATAAATAAATATTGTATACTCTTATCACAGACCTAAAGAAACGCGTCCAGTTTCGATCATCGAAGCAAAAAATAAAATTCGGGTGAGTGTTTAAATTTCTGTTGAAAAAAAAAATAAAATAAAAGAAAAAGAATTAGGTAGAAATTCATTTTTAATGTATTCCCGTTATCTCGTAATCTCATCATCTCATCATTCTAATATGGTATAATCTATTCTTAGCTAGATCATGATGAATGCTGCAATTGTTGTTGCTGTTGCATACCACAACCCACTGCATTTGTGAGTACAACTCATACTATTGGTATTAATTAATTGTACAAGATTTTTGCTACATTATATTTTATACATTACTATTACCATATACATATGTTAACATCTTTTTACATTATCATCTACATAATAACATAATGTTAACATTAAACACATAATATAAATAAATCATAGAAACTAGAAACATTTAAGTTTCAATTAAAATAATCAACCATGTTTTTGAGAAAGTACATTGAATTGAATTCTCACGTAATTCAATTGCATATTTCACAATTATTTCACACGTTAACTAGTCGAAGAAAATAATTAGACAAAAATAAAAGAAAATGAATTTACAATGAAAACGAGTAAATAATTGAAGAAATGAAAAAAGAAAAACATTTGATTCTATTTATTGTAGGAATACGTTCAACCGGAAGTACCGAAATCATTTCGACCAATTCAAGTAAGTAAAGCAAATGAACACCATGCTTCATGATTTTTACCAAGAAAAAAAAAGAAACAAACATACACAGACAGACAGATCAAAAAGATAATTAATCCAATTTTGACATAGTATTATATGAAATCGGATATACCAATAGAAGATGCTACAACTTATCGATATTCTTATTGGGATGGGCCACGTCCATTAGTTGAAGCAATAAAACCCAAAGATTGTTTGACAGTCGGTGACGGTAGTATAACCGATGAAACAATTCATAAAGTTAATAATCATTTTCTTTTAGTAATTAATTAATTCAGAAAGAGAAAAAAAATCAAATCAAATAAAATTACAATACATACAATGTATATACAATATTTGTATGTTAAATCTAACAAAATACACAAATACGTGTTTGATACGCGTTAGTTGAGTTACTTGGGTAATTGGTGCATAAAAACGGAACCACCTATAACACCATGCGATAAACAATGGCTCGGTAGAGGACCAATGCAAGATGTGACTACGCAAAAACACGATTATCAATGGAAATCAATAAAACCATCTGAATCGATCAAAAGAAGAGATAATTTGTATCTACCATGTGCTTCCATATCTGGTTAATTTTTCATTTAATTTTATCATTTAACACTAGATTTACGGATTTGACTTATTTCAAATTTTTCAGCTACATATATTTTAAAAATAATTTGTGTTTTTTGATATAATAATAATTATTATTATTATTATAAAATTAATTAATTTATATTTATTATAATAAACAGATGACACGACTTATCGTTTAAGTTATTTCCCTGTTAATTGTCATTTACCTACGGAATCTTATACACCTAAAAGAAATTATTGCAAACCGTTAATACCAATGGATGGTTGTACGACATATAGATTGAGTTATTGGCCAACTGAGACACAAATTAAGGTACTTACTTTTTTTCTCAAGTTAAATATAATATTTATTTTCTTCTATTATATTGTATTATTTATAATCTCTTATGCGTTTATATTACAGACAGATCAACCATGGAAAAAGAAGGGAGAATATCATAGACCAGTTGATCCTATGGAAAATTGTACGACATATAAATTAAGTTATTGGCCACATTGTGAAAAACCTCGTTCACCTTTTACAATGCAGGATACAGAAAACTTACTCAATGCAGGTTAATTAATACACATTTAAACAAAAATAATTTAATTTAATGAAAAATTAATTATAAAATAAAACGACGATACAATAATCATTCATTTATATAATACAATCCAATTAATATTCAATAAATTATTTCATAATGCAGATTGTTGTTTCAACGATGATACAATTTATCAATTGAGTTATTTCAATTGCGGAGGTGAAAGAAGTGACGCATTTAAACCACAGGGAAATATTTGTCTATCGTCTTGCCCACTTTCTCACGATACAGTACACAAAGTTAGTTATAATCATGTTAATCGTTAATTAAATGTAATATACAGGGTGTGATTCAGCAGCTCTTGCTACCTAAATAGCTCTCGAAAGTAGACATTTAAATGCCATTTAAAAACATAAAGGTTACCTTACCAAATAAAGTCAATCTAAAACAAATCAACTTTTGTTTAAAGTATTTGTTTGTCAGGTTATCTCAAGTACTTGAAAAATCGTGAATATAGTTATGTGGGACACCCTGTATATATATATACATACTATAATGAAAATGAATTATTAACAATTGCAAATGTAGTTGAGTTTCTTAGGAAATTGGTCAGTAACACCAGAAAAATCAATGACACCGTGCGATAGACAATTATTAGGTAGAGGACCTATGCAAGATGAAACAACTCAGAAACATGATTATACATGGCGTTATTGTACACCATCACGAGAAATAAGACCAGAAAATAATCTAACGTGTGCCCCAATTCCATTGGAATGTTAGCATAAGTTGAATAGAGATCAATTTCATAATCGTTTTTATTCATTCATCGTAAGGAAATAAAACAAAAATTCAACTGACATTAATTTGAACTTTTACAAACATATATCTAGGTTGTACAACGCATAAATTATCGTACATACCGAACGATAGTACGACATTATTACGTAACAATTCTTATGCACCGTGTCGTCAATATCAACCACCAAATTTACCAATGGAATCAGAAACAACCATGCGTTTGAGTTATCAACCAGTTGAACCAGCTGATCGTGTACCAAAACCTTGGAGCAAAATACCATCTTATCATAAACCTGTTACACCATTGGATGACAATACGACTTATAATTTAAGGTATTTCTATTCATTTATAATAAAATTTCTCAAACTTTATATATTATCTCAATTATCCTAAAATATATTAACAGATTAATAGAAATATATACAATTCATTATGGCGCTACGGACAATGCCTGTCAAATTAGCGTAACATTCAAAGTGTTAATTAATATTAATTACGAAGAACAAATTTGAGAAATTTTGATTTATTTTATTTCTTTTAGATTTGTATTCTAATAAATTTCGTTTAATATATGCATTTTTATTATAATATATTTCAGTTATATTCCACCTGGAACACTAGTACCATTGCCACCGTGTTATACATCTTGTTCTACGTCAAATAATTGTAACAGTAAGTATATAAATATATAAATATATATATAATAACATTTTTGTTCCTTTTTTTAGTGCCACCTTGTCAACCTTGTCAACCATGTCAGGCCTGTCCAGCATCCTGAATTAAAACCTTTTCTCATCTCATTTTGTTAAATTGATAAAAATAAAATAAAATGTTAATTAATACAATTGTCAAAGTAATACAAAAAATCAAATAAAATCAAAACGCGTGACACTAATATGCTACTGAAATTTTTACGTTGGTAACTTCATTGAAATTTTAAATTATTAATTATTTCTTCTATTATTATTCTATTATTATTCTTCTAGTCCTCACCCGGAGATCCGAACAGGGGACTAGTTTACCTCCGGAAAATTTTATCCTAGTAGAATCCATGGCGGTTTTCGTTGTCTCATGATAAAGTCGTTTTACGGTGTGGGGTAATCAAACCTACACCCAACCCCCAAAAAGGAGGGCCAATTCCAATCGGCTGTCCACGACTGCTTATTCAATTTATTCGCAGCTAATCTCCATCCCTATGCTGGTCAAAGAGGCCCTTCCTCTATCCGCAACCTGAAGACGCGTTGTGTTGTGGTGACTGGGACCCACCTACCCCAGGGACCACTAACAAACTAAATTTCCTTTCTCGAGAATAGCAGCTGTTATTCTAATACAGAAAGATTTCATTAGGCACATCTATTTGTATACTGTATCACTTATTCCGATCGAAATAATATTTGCTTTTTAAATAATTTTTTCTCTGAAAACTTCGGTATCTTTGGACCCATCTGTTACTCAAATATTCCTATTATTGGTCGACCCAATTAAAGAACTTTTTACCGTACCCAAATTCTTCCGAATGCCCCAACAAAGAACAAAACAAACCCGATAAGGCTATTTCTATTGCAACCGATATTTTTGAATGTTCCAACAAAAGGACGGAACAATATTAGTAAAATATCAAATAAATAGAATGAGTTTATATATGTGTGTATAATAAATAATTTCATTTATTCCATCATAATAATGAATAATCTAATAATTAAGTTATCAATAAAAATAAAAGAAATAAACCAAAGTTTAACGTCAGCAGTTTGGTACGTGGTGAACGAGTTTGAGTTGATTGATTTTTTTGTTCTTTCTTTGATATATCGTTTTCATTTCGGTGAAAGCTCGTAAGGATTAAATCATCTCTCATGAATTTATTCATGAGATAAGATAAAACAAATCTAATATTATATATATATATATAAAAATAAATTTCTTAGGACCCTATAAAATGTCAAAATTTTTATGCAATAAACAAATACACAACCAGAAACGACATAAGGAAACCCATCTTGTGAAAGTATTTAACGCGTGTGTCTATGCGTTTGCGCAAGAATTAGGGTGTATACCGAATGACAGTGACATAAAAAAAAAAAAGAAATAATAATAATAAAAAGAAAATAAAACAACGTTTACTTTCTTTTACGAATATTCGAATAAACAGTATAAGTTAAAAGTAACTTATGCGTGTGCATATAAATAATATTTTTCATGCTATTTGAGATATAATCTACGGGAAATTGAACTCATCCCGTAAAATTGCGTAATTCCGATTACTTAACATCACGAACTGACCTCCGACTATCGTGGAAAATATAGAAAAATGATATAACTGTTATATATATATAAATGTAATTAACCAAAATTAGAATTCAATCATATTGTTATTCGAATAAAAATGATTTATGATGTGTAAATTTTTGTCATTGTATAATATAAATTGTTAGAGTATATTTACTATATAATATAACATACTACATAAATATATACTATATAATATATATTACTACATAAATTATATAATATAATACATTATACCATATATTATATATATATCATACACATAAAAAGTATCATATATAAAATATAATACACACACACACATTACATATATTCAAAATAATAATTATATATATATAAATATATTGGTATACTTTCATAATAGAATGAGATAGAAATAAAACGTATGAGTTTAGAATGATTTAAAAGAGAATAAAACTAATACGTTAAAAAATCAGTATCGTAACTATGTCTAAGGTCATCTATGGTAGTATCTCACAGTGTTTAGCTTCTTCAGGTAACTAGGTTCGATCTTCGCAGGAAACGACTCTCCCACATATATACTAATACATAAAAGTAATCAAACGTATACCTACGTTAAATACCAATACTTAAACATAAACCACATGAAGAGAATCCTTTATGGCCGAAGATTCTTTGAGTAGGGGTAAAGTGAGAGTTGGTATAAAAGGGGATTTCTTTACTCTCCCTGGATAGCACAAGATTGTGTTTCACCTGAAAGTATCTTCGTTCATTTTATACGATAAGATTCTTTTGCTGAGAATCATATTGTTTTTGGTTTTTGAAGTTTCTTATAATCTAAGTGTTGTTTTTTTTATTATTTTTGAATCTTCAATCATTCGTAATACAATGAAGAAAAGTGTGGTAAGTTAAGATTTTGGTTTCTTATTTAATTATTATTTTTATAATATCTTGATTAAAGTCATTGATCATTTTTTTATTTTCCTTTTTTTCATTTTGTATTATCCAATTTCCTCTATACAATTTGATATTCAATAAATAACAATAATTACTTGTAATATATATTATAATATATATTATTGTAATACTAATAATTATAATAATACTAATTGCTTAATAATTAATTGTTTAATAATCATAATAATAATAGATCACATAAATGTTATATCAATAACATATAATAAATTTATTGAATATTTCACTATTTAATTTTCAAGATATATTTTTGAAAGTATAGTTTCACGAGATGATACTGTATAAATACGAGATAACGTAATTCATTCATAATATAAATAATAAAAAAATAATAATAAGAAGAAATATTATCGATTAAAATGGTATACGTAATGATTGATTATAAAGATTGGAAAAAAATGAAAAAAAAAAAGAAAAATGTAATAACGAGTTGAAACGAATAAGAAAAAAAGAAAGATGAGATGAGAGAGAGAGATGGGTCGGGCAGAGTTTTGCGGGTCAGGAGTTAAACGACCCACGTTGGCATTTACTTTTCACTTTCACTCATCGAGAGCGTCTTGGGAGCTTCGTTGTTTCTGGTCCAGGAATGGGATGATGATCTTTTAACGTAACATCCTTTTTTCTCTTTCTCTCTCTCTCTTTCTATTTCTATCTCAATCATTCTCTTTACTTCTCATCTCATAAAAAGATATATGTATATATTATGTATTATTTTTATAATTAATAGTTATTAATAAAAATGTAATATTTTTTAATTATTAATAATTAATAATTATCTTATAAAAAATAATTTATGTTTAAATTTTGGAATAAATTTAATTGTTACGTTAGGTTTAATATTTGTATAATAAATATTTCAATTATCACGAAAAAAGAAATATCCTAATAATAATATAATTTTTTAACATTTCTTTTTTTAGATATTAATGATGATCTTGGGCTTGGCAATAGCCCAAGAACAAAATTATCGTAACAATTATCAAGAAGATGAACGACAAAATGCTGCTACCGATGGAAGACGTTTTTCAACGACAACACCAATTCCTATTTTACATTGGAACAAACAACAGGAACACGATGGAACTTATAAAACTAGGTATGCATCGTTACACAAAATTTTAATCGTTTAATTTAAAAAAAAAAAAAAAATCAACAACAACCAAGTAAGAAATATAAAAACCTCACCTTAAATCTTATGGTATTCGTGAATAACCAGTAGTAACATGAACAAAACCAGTTTTAACTCCATTTAAATTGTTTCACGATGATATTACCACTTTGTAGTTACGAAACTGGGAATAATATCATTGCCGAAGAGAGTGGTTACATCAAAACGGTAGGCGAAGGTGCGGATCGAACTGAGGCATTGGTACAACAGGGGAGTTATTCCTACATGAGTCCTGAGGGCCAGTTGATCACCATTCATTATACCGCGGATGAAACTGGCTTTCACGCGTCCGGTGAACATATTCCCACGCCACCGCCAGTAGGCGAAGAAATTCAGAAAGGCCTCGACCTCATCTTTGCAGGCATTCGACAACAAGAGGTAATTACATACATGTATACTTACATACACTTACATACCTACATATCACATATATATATATATGGTATCTACAAACTTTTTCCTTTTTATCGGTCATTATTTATACCTAATACTATGGAGGAATACCTTTTTCATCATTCTTTATTTATTTAATTATTTATTATATATTATGTATATAATATATTTATATAATATTAATTAAATGTTATTTTTCGCGAACTGGCAAGATTCGAACCCGTGATACCGCGGGTATGAATCCGAGACTTTTTTCGGGTATGAATTTCGAATATACTTTTTCCAAATTTTCTCTTTTTCTACACTTAATATAGTATATTATAATATATATATATATATTGAATTCATTTTTACATACATATATGTGATGTTCTTCATTCTATAGATTGTTTCTTCCACGCAACATCCTTTTTCCAATCTTTTTTACTATCTAACGTTCTGGTAGAACAAACTCTTGCGAAAACATTTTCAACGTTTCTTTTCAATTCTAATATCTCGATCTTTCGAATCAACACACAGATAACAGTCTAATGCAATATTTTTAAAATACTAGATTGACCGGTAAATTGGTGGCCACAATTTCTTTTTTTAGAAACAATACTGCAAACTTTCTACTTTTCATTGTTTTTTGTGTTGGTTCTTTTTAGGAAGCAGACGCAAGAGAAGCTGCATCAAAAAATCAACCACAACCACAGAGTCAACAAATTGATAGGAGGGACGATTACGATAAAAAATTCCGACAATGAGGATTAATATGAAAAAGATTTTCTTTTAACACGTACACAATAATCAATTTTTCATTCGTAATCACCAATAGAGACATCAACACTTTTGTTTAGTTTCTAGCGTATTATACTATATATGTATGAATACTATGGCGTATTTTCTAAGAAGTAGCAATTAAGTTCGTAGATCACATATTAAAATACTTATGTCCCTGTTTCATCAATAATAATCGATAATACATTCGATGATTACGTACATTTGTAATCAAATGCGAAGAATTATTGTTCCTTCAATTATATTTCCTGTTATTATCCTTGCACATTTATTTTTAACACTAAAACCTATTTCTTCATCTATACTTATTCCTTATTATCTTTAACAAAAATATAGATACATATATATTACGCCTTTTTTTTTTATATATATATAAATTATAGGAAACAAACTGATAGGTTTAGTATTTCAAAAAAATGTGAAAACAAATTTAAGAAGAATTTCTAAAATTCAATCTTCTTACATTTAATATTTGAATTTATTATTTTACATAAAATACATAACGATCTCTTTAAATGATTTCTATTAACGAATAGAAATTATTTAAAAGCGATTACATCATTACGTTCAATGAAAGTAAAGGTAAGTAATGTTAAGGTCAAATGAACGTTGAACGTGAAACGATAGAACAATTATTTATTCTATTTGGAATGACTATGAATTATAAAAGTAATTCGTTATACGGAAATAAAGCATCTTTATTATTAGTTGTAAATTATACGGTGTTCTTTTTTTCTTTCTTGAATAATAATTTAAAAAGAAAAAAAATGAAATGAAATAAATAAATAAATAAAAAAAAGAAAGAACAAAAAAAGAACATTTTATCGATCGATATTTTTACGAGGTAGTGCGTTAACGTTAATCCAAGCTGTTGACATAAGTTAAGTAAATTAATTTCTTAAAAAAAAAAAAATTAACAAAATTGTCATTAATTTAGTGTTATTTAAATACCGAGTTAAATATGATATTAAATATGATATCTAATTTTAAAAGAAAAAAAATTAGAAATCATATTATCGTAAATTAGGTTATCTAGAGACTAGCATAAACGATATACAAAATAACAAATTTGAAATAATCTAATTCCAAATACATTCTCGTCGTATTTTTAATAAGTTGCAATTAATCGATGCAACGCGCGTATTTATAATTATATTATAAATTGGAAACACAATATTCGAATTAAAATTAATCTCTTCAGAAGGATCGATATTTTTATGGCGGGAAAAAATGTTTTTTTTTACTTGTTCTCTAACTGTACATCACAAATAACCATTACTAGTGCAATCAAATGAAAAAATGTTTAAAAACTAAACGTCCACATATGTGGTCAAGGGTGTGAAGAAGTTATGAAGAAGATTATATCTTCTTATTTTTGAAAACATGTTTTGAGACATTAATGAAGAAAAAAAATACAAAACAAAACAAAACAATAAATAACAATTTAAGAAGATATTCTTCTACTAGTTCGTGACAAATCATCAATTGGTGACGTGTCGTATGGTTTAGCATTAAAACCAACATATCTGTTATTTTTTTTATGAACAAATCCACCATTTTGCGAATCGGTTTTATAATAAATGACCCTTCTTATTCCAAAGGGATCAATATAACCGAACGAACCAACACTATCACCGTTAGGTTCACGTTCCTCTTCGTGATACTGACGTTTAAGATAATATTCAAAACCATTATTAGTATTATATACTTCGTTAGGTGGTAAAATATCACCGGCGAGTTGATCATGCGAATTTCTAATACCATAATCAACGTTATTATTCGAAACTGGTGGTGATCTTAGTACATCGATGGGTTGAACAATCGTATTACTTCTATAATACGGATTATTATTATTATTTGAATTATCCGAATTTTCTCTATTATAATAATCGTTATTATTTGATGGAGAAAAATACGGTGATATAGTGATCGGCCTGATAGTTGTTGGTGTATAATAACCATTATTAATATCGTTCCTTGACAATGGGCTTACGTTTATATTCCTGTTTGGTTTCCTACAATTTCAATAAATATTAATATATATTACATATTATATATATATGTTAATGATGATTATTATTATAACATTTGTACTAACCTAAATGGATTTGGTGGTTTTTTGGGTTTAACTAATATTCCACTTTGAGCTGGCGCATTTTTGCTTATTATCAAAGCTTCTTGAATAGGTGTATCCTTACCAACGTAAGTCATTTTTGATCTAAAAATTGTATTCTTATTATGATTTTAATAATATAATTAAATATAATAATTGATTTATGTTGGAATTTTTGTTTTGTTTACTTTAAAATACGAAAGCCTTGATGATCAGCAATGTAATCTTTGTAACGCAAATAACCAAGAGGATCGAGCCAGGCTTCCGTACCAATGACCGTACCATCGGCTAATCTTTTTTCTTTACGAAATTGACCGTTCAACGTTTGAAAGCGAAAGTATCTTTCCGGACCTTCATCAGTCTGTATATGGTATTGAGTATTTGGGACATAATTCCAATTTCTTCCTTCGGCTTCGTATGCGTTTGATGTTGAATACAAAATCGAAAGCTGAAATCAATCAATTATTATTTTTATTTATTTATTTATTTATTTATTTATATTGAAATAAATTTAATGATCACGTCATCAAAATACATCGCAAAGAATCTGAAATGACCTAAGATTACGTTATCGGTTTGAAATATGTTTTAAAACAATAAAAAAAAACAAAAACCAATAACAAAGTATTGTTATATCTTATCATAGATAATCAATTATAGTAATACGTGGAATATACAAAAAATGATTCATCTTGATCAAACAACGGTTATTTAACGAGTTCATTGACATATCATCTATCCTCCCACGGTTTTACAGTTCCAACAACTTGCCTAAGCAATTTTACGTTATACGTTTATTCTTTCGACGATTATCTTTCTAACGGTATCATGAAAAACACAGATAATATAACGTATTCTCTTTCTTCTTTTTTTTTTTTTTTATCTCAATACCCGTTTTCGTATAAAAACTGGTGAAAAGGAAAGAAACCCCCTACCATACCCCTCACTGTAAAGTTTGCGACACGTTGAAATAAAAAAGAAAAAAGAAAAAGAAAAAGAAAGAGAAAGTGATCGAACGACGAACAAGGATGATCGGGAACAACGAAATAATCCATTTTATATGGCTACGATACTGTATATTTATTTTATATATATATATATATATATATATATATATATATATATATATATATACTCGTCAGTGACGGATTAAATTGAATGAGGGGTATCAAACGATTCAAATTTTGTGTCCCTTAAACTCATGTAACTCATATTAGAAAATAAATATGAAAGTGTTTTCAATCTCTTAAATTTCTATTAAATTATTAACAGTAATCACGTGAGATCAAATAATCTTGTAATTTGTAAAAATGTACATTATTTATTTTTAAGTAAATTAAAATTTATTATTTACAAATTATTCTTTATCCAATTGGCTAATATCTCATTCTATATTAAAATATATATGATATTATGTGGATATATATAATAATGTATAAACACACATATATGTAACCCTTTTAAATTATTAATAAAAAAAAAACGGTAATTTTCATGGAACCCTAATAAAAAGAAATTTTAATTCCTGGGGGGGGGGGTCATATGCAGTTTACCTTGTTCCGTTTACCACTTAATCCGTCACTGTACATACACTATATATACATCTATCTATATCTATACACATGTATACATATATACAATGTTAGGTAGCTACATAATACTTATAATCGGCATAAAACAGAGCATGCAACTAGGACGCAATATGAGATTCACCAAGCAGCAATCCATTTAAGGTCCTACGACCGTGAACAGAAATCAACAGGCAAAGCAATAGGCGTGACAAGGACGTGATAGCAACGATTAAAGTATAAAAAAAACAAAACAGACTGATAGATATATATATAATCATACATCCTACATTATTATACTTTTATTTTTATGATTCTTCCTAGTGTTCTTTTTCTTTTTGTTTTATTGCATCTTGCATTCTCAAGTATACTACTCTTAAAATGTATCATCTTATAATCATCTTCTGATTTCTTCTTCTTCTTCTTCTATTTCTGTTACTTTTTTGCCAACTATTTAAGATACAACGAATACGAGTTAGATTCCCATATATGATACATATATGTATATATATATATGTATACGTAATCACCCTTCTATTTAGGATAACGCGTGGGTTTGACCAAGACCGTTGTGTTTCACTCATGCTTTCCATATTAAGAGATACCGGACCTAACAAGTTACCAACTTAAGGGCAGACGTATCAACAAGGATTTCATCTTAAGAATTTTATCCTAAAACTAAACCCAATTATACAATTCGTGTGTATAACTATTTCAATGATTTTATTTTAATTGATTGAAATTTGCTTGAATTAAAAATGAAATGAATTATGTTAACAAATGTTTCAAAAGAATTTTATATGTAAATATATAATATTTTATTAATAATATTATATAATTTAATATTAATATAATATTAATTAATTTATAATTAAAGCATTTCCAAATATGCGGAAAAATTAATTGAAAAAAGGGTTAATACTCAATGTCCATTGTTAACATCTAACGTTATAATAATTTCTGTACGTGTAATGAAATACATCAATCAACTAGATGATTAATTCTTAACAACTATGCGAGACAACAGAAAAAAAGAAACATTGTCATATGATTTATGATGACAGTTTTCATATAAGTAATACGCACGTAAGTTTCTTAGAAACGACTAATGTGACTTATCACCACCCCCACCCTCCCTCGTGAAGAATCGTTTATGTCAAATGAAAAAGTTAAATATAAATTAAATAAATATTTTTAATTGTTTGTTTATTAATCACATTTTAACAAAATGTACTCAAAAATAATATGATAATTCTATTGAAATAAATCTAATATTAATATCTTTAAATATAATATCACATATATATATATATATATATATATCTTATCTATTATATTTCTCGATAAAAATGATTTATGGGGAAGTGAGGGACACCATGTATACCTATACGTTATTTTATTATACATTCGTATAAAATGTATGCATATTTACGTATGAATAGTACGTTGTATGTATCTATGTATAACGTAGTATACATAATAGCATTAAACAATTCTATTTAAGAAAAAAAAAATAAAAAGAGTAGAAGATGATCATCACGTATAATGGTTATGATAAAAAAAAAAAAGAAAAGCGACCTTCCCCATAAACAAAACACACGCACATAACTCAATTGTTATTCCCCGTACGTAGGGTTAATTATTCTCGCGCCTTTTATATTCAAACGTCATTTTAAGTTAGGGTAAAGGGGGAAGTGGGAAGGGAAGAAGACTTTGTCATTTCTAAACTATTATTCTTCTGTAAGCTATTCAATCAACGTAATTGTTACAACAACAATTCCGAGGACTCTAATTTGTTAATTTTTTTTTTTTTTTACATCATTTATCGAACGTAGTCTCCCTCTCTCTCTCTCTCACGTACCGTGATATTGTAATTTTATTATCAATGTATGAGTGTTATATTAGTCATGCTTCATTTTCAACACACGTGTCACACATATTATGTATGAATATATATCTTATTTTATATCTATGTATATATAAGAGTGTGTATTTTTAGATGATGTTAGATATTTGTTCACTAATGCATAGAAGCATAGAAAAAAAAGAAGAAGAAGAAGAAGAAAAAAATAAAAAAAAGATGATTCATATCGAGATTAGTAATCGGAAGAATCTGTCATATGATTCCTAATGATTATTATTAAAAAAAAAAAAAAAAATAAGCTATAAATGAAATATGATATTTTTTAACCAATCGAAGAATAATAAGATGAATTATTATAGATAATAAAATATAATACAATATAATATATAATAATATAGATAATAAAAGATAATCGAATATAATATTTGATTATATTTAAAATAAAAAATATAATACAATATGATATTAAATAAATAAAATAAACATATATATATATTATTTCGACCTACCGTTAAAACAATCGATACGATCAACACACGAACACGCATGATAGAATTTTTCTTTTGTTTATTTTTTTTTTTAAATGTTTCGTTACTTATTTAATTATTGATTTATTAAAATCTCGTAGATTTTGTTGAACAATTTTTCGTTTCGCGTTTCGTTGTAGTTTCGTTCGTCACCACTTCCCTTTTTTTTGTTCTTCCTCGTTCGTCTTCTTCGTCCTTTGGTCACCACATTTGTTAAATTAAAAAAAAAACAAAAAGAACAATAAAAAACGTATATTCTTTTTATTCCACCCTTAAAATCCTTTTGATATGAATAATAATTTTGTTTATTTGAGTAAATTTTTATATATATAAATATTGAAATAAAACTGTAATCAACAATCAATTTATCATTTGTCCTATCCCATTGTTTTTTATTCTATATAAGATAATAATTTAAATAATTGCAATTCTATGAATAATAACATTGAATAACAATATATTAGTTTAAATATTACAATAAATTACAAACAAATGTTGCAAATAATTTATTTTCTATTAGGAATATTAAATACGTCCGTTTGATTTGAATTGAATTAATTTCCAAAAATTCGAAGAACGATGCTTGAAGAAAAGAGGTTTGAAATAATAAATAAATAATTAAATAAATAAATAAAAAGACCAAGAGAGAGAGAGAGAGAGAGAGAGAGAGAGGAGGGAGAAAAATGAATGTAACAAATAGAGATTTAAAAATGGAATATTAAGAAAAAAATAAACAAAACAAAGTAATGTGTATCGTCGTTGAAGCGTGTTGTTTGCTGTTAAGACGCGATACGGTGACTGAGAAACTCACCGAAGGCTTTCAGATTTTCAGAGCTATCGGCAAGTTCCGAGGACCTCCTCCTCCTCCTCCTCCTCCCAACACCAGTTGTTGTTCCATCGTCCCTTCCTTTGAGATCACACCCCCACGCCATGAGTATAAGTAAAGTCGAGATCATTTTTCTTACCATGTTCAAGATCTCAACTGTCTTGTTCTACCCACCCCCGCACACCCACCCCCTCTCAACTGTCCGTAACATTCATTTATTGGAGTGTTTCTTTATTGTTACATTGATTTGTTCGAAATAATAATAATTTTATATTGTTTATTTAATATTTTTATAACATTAAATATTAATAATATTCATTTTAATAATATTGTAATTTAAATTTCCCACTAAAAATTGTCCACCAATTAGGAATCGAATTTACGAAGCGCTTTATTTGAAAATTACAGGGATACACATTCCCTGTTCTCGTTCTTGTTCTTATTTTGTTCAATACAGGAAAAATGATTACACGTCATGGTTATATATATATATATATGTACATAGATGACATACATGAGTAAGTAACTATATAATACGTTAGATTTCTACCCACGTGTTTTAACAAGGAGATCACCTCTTTACGCATAATTCTCGATCATGGTATACGTGATCGCTGATCGTGACCGTGCACCGATCGCAGCCTCGAAACTCGCATAATTATAGCGATTTCATCTCTCAATGTCTATATAACAACTTAATCTATTATCTATTTATCTATATAGTGAAAAAATAATTATACGTTGTTAGATTTTTAACACAAGTCATTTTGACTAGTGTAGTAGGAATAGGTGTACTGAAAATGGTGGTATATCTAGTGTTAATCCTATCGTAAAACTATCAAATTTTTCTAGTTTTTTGATTCTTCTTCTTTTCTTTTTTTCTTTTTTTTTTTTCGTTTTCTATAAAAGCATTTATTATATCCCATAAAATATATTTTACTAAAACCTACGCATTATAATAAATTTTGCCAACTGTCGAAATTTCACAAAATTTCACTTTGCGTTGCTTGCTAAAAATGGTATTATATTATTATTATTTTTATATTTTATACTTTGATTTTTATTATTATTCTTATTATAATTTTTGTTAGTATTACTTTTCTATTTTTTTTTTTTTAATTCTTTTTATGTAAATAAATTATGTTTATTTACCGTTACGTACTATATAAGAGAGTGTTCGCTCTAGATAAAAAGATTTGAAAAAGATTTTTCCCCCATTCACTAATTTACATTGAAATAAGGAAATCGCACGTAGGCGCGATTTAAAATCGTTTGAAAAGTATGTAAGACATTGTGATTTAGAATCATACTTATATCATATTTTATCTCTCACATATATTATAATAATATTTTTTTTATATAAGATCCTTCTTTTTTTTCTCTTTTTTTTTTTTTCATTATATTTCAAATGTAAAGATCCTTCGTATTAACGAGATTCTAGTTCTTCGCCTCGTTCTTGGATCATTGCAAAAGAAAATAAGTGTGGATGGCGTTACGTTGTATTGTTGATTCGTGTAATTTACGGAACATCGTACTTACATATATGTACATATATGTATATATTGTAACAAAGTACACACATATTACTCTCGCGTTATGAATACAATCTAAGGATCCATTCATAACGATTACGTTTATATCGATTGCTATTTCTCGAATAAATCAAATATTAATTATACGAAATAATTATATAAATTAAAATATATAATATTATATAATATATTATTATACAGAATATCCCAAAAAGTGTTTCTTTTTCTTTTTCTATAAATAAATATTCTATAAGTAATTTTTTGGACACCCTGTATATATATATATGTTTTGATTTGATAGGAAAAGAAAAATTGGAGAACTTTTCCAATATGGCAGATTTTGTCCACTATGGCGGATTTGTCCAATATGGCGGACTTTTCATTAGTATAATTCGGTGTGAACGTGACTGTAATATCTGTAATATATGAGAAGAAAAAGAGAGATAGGAACGTGAGGTGCGTGGGAGTGTGCTCGATTCTTAAAGAACGTCCGATCTCTAAACTCTTCGAAGGAAAGGTCGTACTAGCTGTGTCACCGGAAGTAACTGAGATGATGGTTCTTAGATCAGCCACAGGACAAAAGAGATAAAGTAGCGCAAGGCGGCTCCTTTCGACTCGTTAAACATATCTAATGTATATACATATATATATATTTATGTATGTATGTGTATAAGGACACACATATACATACAAATACAATATAACAATAACTACGTGTATTTTCTCTTTCGTTAGGAACGTTCACAACGGAACGCTTTCACTTTTACAAACTAACAACTATGAGAGAGAAATTTGATTGTTTTATTCAAAAACGATAAGTTTTTATAGCTTCCATCTTGAATTTGATTCAATTTACTAATTCATTGATCATAACAGATGATCATATCCGATCATACATCTTTATCCTAAGAATCATCTCAAGATAAACCGTTGATCACGTGATCACATTTTTAAAAGGCATTGTATTTACGTGCACATTCGCACACGTCCTCTCATTATTATCACCGTTCAATTATTAACACATCTATCATTCATTCTCGCAAATTATTTTTCTTTTCAATTAATTTTCCTTCTTTTTCTTATTTTTTATTTCCATCTTCATTTCTTTTCATAAAACTTTCAATAGACTTTAGTTAGCGATAATCATTAAACTTACCAGGAATAACGTCAGCGATTTCTTCGTTTTCTTCCGCATACCGATTGGATGATCGATGTTTTCAATTTTCGCGCCAAAAACTTATCGAAGAAAGAACAAAAAATAGACAAAAACTAAGAAAACCAATCGTTTGCGATAACGATAATAATATTAATAAATAATAATTAACTTTATGTACCAGATACAAAAAATAACACACACACGCACACAACAGTTTAGCATCTGATGAAACATCGATAATAAAAAAACACAAAACACACATTTACAGCCTACGATGACGAATGACAACTTTCTTTCGTTTAATAATACGATAAAATAGGCGTACTTACACCTTCGGATATATTTTTCTTTTGTTAAAATTGCCGGATGACAAACGACTGTGACAACTACAACGACGACAACGACGTACAAATTTGAAATATAACCGTCAATTACTACGTTAATCAAATGAAATTTTGTTAAATCAATCAAATGTTAATTATATTGATTAAATTTACATTTATTCACGAATGTATATCGTATCGATATTATCGATACGTTTGTTTTCTCCGAGTGTTATGCTCACTTTACCATGGCGAAAGAGAAAAAGGCGATTATAACATTCACAAGCCAAGTAGTTTATTTCCTTTGACTTTCTTCCCATTTTACCTTTCACGCGCGAAGGTACACCACCAATTTCAAATGATATACATATATATAATATATATATATATACCTCCATATATCGATATTTACATATATATCGTTTTTTACGATATATCGAATTAATTTATTCAATTTACTTTCGAATTTTCTTTTTTTTATCTCATTTTTATTTTATTTTATAATTTGGTATATGCTGTCTTGTCAAATTAATGAAACAATATTTAATTGTACAATATAACCTTATTAAAAAAAAGAAATAATAATAATAAATTAATGTTTATTTTAACGCACGTAGTTACTAACAATTACATTAAGTTTCTTTATTTCAGTTTTATTTTTATTTATTCTTGGATATATGTAATTTGTTATAACACGTTTATGTTTATAATAATATAATTATGTATTATATTGTACACAATTATATTATATTATATTATACAATTCTTTTGTATTTCAAATAAAACATCATGGAAATGAATTATGTATGATGTTTATAAAACACGTGTGTGTCTTTTAACCTTACTATATTTAAATATAATCATTTCACAGATAAAGGAAAAAATAACCTTATCGTTCTTTGACATCAAGTATTTATACGACAATGGACTGAAATAAAAAAGAAAAAAAGAAAAAAAAAGAAAAAGAACACATTAAAATTTACGAGGTTGAGAATAAATCACCATTGATGAGAAACACTGGTCAAGCAACAGTGTTTTCAAAAACAGTTGAGATATTTCTAATGTCACGTGCATGCCGGTTAACCTACGCGCATTTTATAAACCTCAAAACTTGCAGTTAACGTCAACAAAAAAAAAAAATGTTTTATTTTAGTATAAGTAAAGTGCATCGTTTGCAAGTAATATAATAATATGATATAATATATCATAATAACTGAATATTATATTTTCCTTTATATAGATAACAACTATTATTAAGAATGAATTCATTTACATTTTATACTATACAGTTGATATTAACCAAAAATTGATTATATTTTAATTCTATGGAATAATAATATTTTGTGTCAATATATTAAGTAATAATATAACCTTAAATTCATTTATTTGAATGAAAAATGTGTGCAAATATGTTTCGACAAATGAACAAGTTTCAATCTATTTTATCACTGACTGAAAAATCATGTCTAAATTCATTTGTTAATAATTATTCAATTAAGTGTTCTGAGATAAGTGGTGAAACCACGTTACATTCTTTTCAAGATATTCCAGGACCAATATCTTTACCTTTAATTGGAACATTGTATAAATATATTCCTTTGATCGGTAAGTATAACAAAAAATATATATTATATTATACTAATATGAATACCATGACATAAACATGTGTATATGTATTTGATAGGTGAATATTCATTTACAAGACTTTATGATAGTGGAGTTAAAAAAAAGAAACAATATGGATCATTGGTAAGAGAAGAAATAGTACCGGGTGTACAAATTGTATATGTTTATCGTCCAGAAGATATAGCTGAAATTTTTAAAGCTGAAACCTCTTTACATCCTGAACGTAGAAGTCATTTGGCTCTTCTCAAATATAGAAAAGATAGAAGTGATATATATAATACTGGAGGTCTTTTACCAACGTAATAAATGACATTTTTCTTATAATAATCAATTATCTTAATATCTATGAAAGACAAAAATGTATTATATATTTTAGAAATGGACAAGAATGGTGGAGATTACGTAAAGAATTTCAAAAGGTTCTTAACAAAATAAATTATATTATTAATTATCTTGAAGATACAGATCGTGTTATTAAAGAATTTATTCCACTTTGTACCGAAGAAAGATATGATGATTTCTTACCATTGCTTTCACGTCTCTTTCTTGAATGTAATTATTTTATTTTATATATAGATAGAGATTTATTTTTCTTATATAATATTCATATTTTTTCAATATTTTTCTTATTTTGTATAAATGTAAAAAAAAAAAAAACAATTCCACAGTAACTTGTCTGACAGCTTTCGATGTAAGAATGAATAGTTTTTCAAAGGAAGAAAGACAACAAGATTCTAGAACTTCTAAACTCATTGATGCAGCATTTACAACTAATAGTGCTATTTTAAAATTAGACAATGGACCTGCATTGTGGCGTTATTTTGATACATTTCTTTATAAAAAATTGTGCAAAGCGCAAAACTATATGGAAGAGTATGTTTTAAATACATATATATATATATGTATACATGTAATATTAAAACGTTTAACTAAATATACTCTATTTTATTTGTATTTTATTATAGAATTGCAATAGAAATGGTAAATAAGAAAATAGAAAAAGGTACAGATTTATCTACAAATTCTCTTCTTGATGCATATTTGAAGAATCCTGCTTTGGATAAAAAAGATATAGTTGGTATGGCTTGTGATATGTTGTTAGCTGGTATCGATACTGTACGTAAATATAAATATTCCAAAATATATCATAAAATAATAACTTTTTAATTACATAAACATTTTGATCATTTATATAGACAAGTTATACTATGTCTTTTGTTTTGTATCATCTTGGAAAAAATCCTGAATGCCAAGAAAAATTAAGATCAGAATGTTTAAAGTTATTACCGGATAGTAATCAAGACATAACTGTTAATGTTTTACGCAATGCTGAATATGCAAAGGCTGTAATAAAAGAAACATTTAGATTGAATCCGGTATCTGTTGGAATAGGACGTGTTTTACAGACCGATATTGTTCTTAATGGTTATTGTGTTCCTAAAGGTGTAAGTATTTAATTATATCGTATATTTTGATCTTGTATCTTCTAATTATATTTATAATTGTTTATTTTTATAGACTGTAGTTGTAACGCAGAATCAAGTTACCTGCCAATGTCCTGAATATTTCAATGATCCGCATTCATTCATACCGGAAAGATGGTTACAAACAACTGTAGATGTTAATGATAGACATACTAATTCTTCAAGATCTATTAATCCATATTTAGTATTACCTTTTGGTCATGGACCACGATCCTGCATTGCTAGACGTTTTGCCGAACAAAGCATGCGAACTTTATTAATACGGGTACGTTTATTAATCATTTATTCAATTCAAATTGAAAATTGTTATTTAATATTTTATATATATATATATATTTTTTCTTGTTCTTTTTATGTAGATGTGTCGAGAATTAGAATTTACTTGGAGTGGTGATAATCTTGGTTGTAAATCCTTGTTAATTAATAAACCGGATGGCCCAATCAAGCTCAATTTTACAAAATATAAACATTAATAAATTATATTAACAGAATGTGTGGAGCCTTTTATATTCGAACTTTCATTACCCGAATGTCCTAATATCTGAAAGTACTGTTATCTAAATAAATAAATAAATTTGTAGTAACGTTTATATATAATTTTCTCATATTCAATTACAAATGAATTTGAGTTAAATTTATTAAATTGTATTATTATTTATTCATATTGTAATAATCCTCATTATATTTGAAGTTATTATAAAGAAAATCCGATTAAACATTTCGTTCAAACAATATCAATAACAAATTTGCTAATAGAAATAAAAAAGGCTCTACTCTAAACTTTGGAAGTAATAATTACATGATTGAAATCAATTCTGTAGAGGATCAAAATTCTCTAATATTATAATTATTTTATTATCCAGTACTGTTATATATATAAAAGAAAAAAATCACCTGTTATATGTACTGTATTTTAATAAATGAATTTAATTATAAGTCATATATTTAGGAGTAGCAGAGAATTTAGCGTAAGATTTGATTACTTTGTTGACGGCTTCAAGAAAATCTTTTTCCGTGGCTACTTTACGACGTGCACGAATTGCAAACATTCCAGCTTCGGTACAAACTGAACGTATTTCAGCTCCCGTGCTATTAGGACATAAACGTGCGAGTAATTCAAATCTAATATCCCTTTCAACGCTCATTGAACGTGCATGAATTTTAAAGATATGAGTTCGACCCTCAAGATCTGGTAAACCGAACTCAACTTTCCTATCCAAACGTCCTGGTCGCATCAATGCAGGATCCAATGTATCTGGTCGATTAGTTGCCATTAAGACTTTGATATTACCACGAGGATCAAATCTAAACATAAAATATAAATATAATAAATATATATATATATATATATATATATATATATATATATAATAAAAATAAAATTGAATAGAAAGAAAACAAAATTTTACCCATCCAATTGATTGATCAATTCCAACATAGTTCTTTGCACTTCGTTGTCACCACCAGCACCATCATCGAATCGTGCACCACCTATAGCATCTATTTCATCGAAAAATATTAGGCAAGCTTTTTTACTACGTGCCATTTCAAATAATTCTCTCACCATTCTTGCACCCTAAAAAACATCCATAAATAATAATATTACATATGTATATATATATAACTATAATTACAGTTTATTGTAAACAACTTTCTAAATAATTACATACCTCTCCAACATATTTTTGAACTAATTCCGATCCGATAACACGTATGAAACAAGCATCTGTTCTATTGGCAACTGCTCTTGCGCATAATGTTTTACCTGTTCCAGGTGGTCCAAAAAGTAATACACCTTTAGGAGGTTCTATACCTAAATTGACAAATTTCTCTGGCTGTAAATAAATGAACATGAGAGTTTTATATAAATATAATAAAATTAATTTCAGTAAACTATATTTACTATTAATTTAATTAATAAATACTAACATGTAGTAATGGAGTTTCTACAACTTCTCTCAACTTTTCTATTTGTTCTTTACAACCACCTACATCGCTATACGTTACATCTGGTTTTTCTTCTACTTGCATCATAGTAACAGTTGGATCTATTTTGGGTGGTAATGGAATATGTATTTGATACTTATTACGATCTACACCAACTCTCATGCCTTCTTCAATATCCGTTGGTGCTACCGTATCAGCCAAGTCAACAACAAACTTAGCAAATTGTTTCACATTAATGATATATTTTGGATCATCGGAGTCAGCGTTAATAATTTTTGTACAACGAGCAACTTGTAACGGTTGTTCATTTTGTAGAGTTTGTTTGTCAGCTGCTAAATCCCATAAAGCTGGAGGTGCCAAACCAGTGTCTGATTCTTTAATTCCTGTCAGTTCATTTACGCGCTTGATTATTGTTTGTATATCTTCTTCAACCACTTTTATAGTCTTCGTATATTGACCTTGACCCTATATAAAATATATAATTTAATTACATGTTGCATATAACAAATGAAATAATGAAAAGTTAAAGAAATAAAAAGTACTGACAATTGCATTGATCTAAAATAAAGACAAAGAATAAAAGATTGATTATTTTTGTAATAAATTATAACTCACGTATGTTTTCAACAAAGCAATGTCCGCCTCATCAAGAGCTGAAATAAAATAATACAATAATTAAAAAATACAGAAGAAAATTAATTAACATTAAAAAATGAAGTAAAATAAAATATACAATCTCACTTAAACTTACATTTAATTTCTTTCTCTTCCTTTTCATCCTCCGATTTTACTTTACGCATATCCTCTCCTAAATGGTCCGGCATTTTTAATATATTATGTTAAATAACTTCTTTGACATAAAATAATAATATAACGTTAATAACTTGACGTTGGACAAGTTTTAGGTTATGACTCCAATAGATTACAAGCAGAAATTAGTAGTTGTCTGAATGGTATCATTTACTAAAAATGTTCCTAGTAATATCTAATAAATGATTGGTCAAACCCAAGCCAATCCGATTTAAGGAATAATCAAAGATTTTGTATACAAATATTCTGGTAATATTTTGATATGCTTTGATAACAACGTGTAGTACAATGTGAATGAGTACAATAGAATTTCCATTTTTTAAATATTTTAGGTTATAACATAAACAAATAGTAATAAATAAAAAATTTAAATGGCTACGACATCGTTGTCAATGGTAGTAAGAATAAAACATTTGTTACGACTGAATTGTTATGTGTCAAGTTTATTAAATAATAATTATAAAGAACTAATAATAAGAGGACATCAAAATATTTTAAATTATTGTATGAAAGTTCCAAACACCGAGGGAAATGTACATGATTTCGATAAAAAGAAAAAACCTAAAACAATGATAATACCTAAAATAACACTTTTATTGCCAAAAGATTCTATGACAGTTATTACTATGGAGGAAGCACAAAAACTTGCAAAACGTCGGAATTTAATTTTAATGAAAGTGGAAGATGGACAAAAGCGTTCATCCAAAGATACTTACAAACTTGTAGAACCAACGGAACATTTAAAAGAATCAAAAGTTAAAGATAAAAGTGATAAAAAAACTAATGAACTTAAATCAGTAAAACTAATACAACTATCTGCTAAAATATCCATGTATGACATTGATGTCAAAGTAAAACATGTCAAGAAATTGTTACAAAAAAAACATAAAGTCAAATTAATCGTTAACAATGATACTGAAGCACCGGTAAATTTACAACTTATTTATATATATATATATTTATTTATAAACACATATGTTTGTAGATATATATATGTAAGATTTATTTTATTTTCATTTATAGGATAAAATAGTAAAATACGTTGAATCAGCTATAAAACAACATGGAACGATACAAAAATCTGTACAAGCAATGCGTACAGTATTTATAGTTACTCCTATATTAAATGAAAGTGACAATGAGAATAAGTATTCGAATAATACAAATGTTAATGCAGAGGAAAAATGACTAATAAATTCCCAACGTGTATACAACGAGTAAACTATTTTGTTATTTGAATTGTAAATATTAAAATGGTGTGCAAGTATTTATCTATAGATATTATGAAAGTAAACAAATGGAAAAAGAAAAAAATAAATAAGCGACAAAATTAAAAAACATATGTATATATAGTATGACATATTTTAAATGCAGTGCCTCAGTACTTCTCTTTTAATGATGTGGTATGTATTTGTTATAGATATTTCTTTTTAGAAATATGTTAATTTAATTATCTTTAACAATGTAATATACGATTTAAATTAAATAAGAATATACAATTGAGATACAAGCTAGAAAACAAATTTGTCGACAATTCCATAATATAACTGAGTGAAAAGATTTATTACGGACATTCTAACGTCGTACAATTTCTAAATTCTACAATTGTAGAACAAAAGTCTACCATTTGGACCACGAGGTTGAACTTTGTGACATTTCTTCTTATTCTATATTCCGGCGTAACTCCCCAAGTACCAGAGTATTTTCTTTAATGAGCAATCTTGTACTTTACAATCTATTGAAACTAAAAAAGAAAAAATAGAAATTGTTAAATTTATCAGAAATGTATTAGGGATATATCAACGAATGTAATTTACACTTACATTGTACTTACTTTCTTGTACTCCTCTATTAATCTTTTCTGCTGTAAATATTGAAATAATATTTCAAAATTATTCATTCATATATATATGTGGAGCATTCCACGTCAAATTGACCACTTTTGACCCCGACCCCTTTCAATTTTACTGAAACTTTTTTATCATTTTTAATTTCATTACAAAAACTTAGTTAAAAATGATAAAAAAAGTTTGAGCAAAATTGAAAGGAGTCAGGGTCAAAAGTGGTCAATTTGACGTGGAATGTCCCATATATATATATTTAAAATAATACTTGTTAGAGATTCTCACAAAAATGTTCATAAATGTTTTTTATTCGTTGAAACATTTAACGAACATTTACTTACAACACGGTGGTATTTTACGACATTTTCTTCTTCGGAGTAATTTTTTGGGACAACGTTTACCCTTGCCTTTAGCCGGTATCTATTAAAAAAAAAAAAAGTTTTACAATAAATAATACAATCAATTTTATTATTTACCGTCATATTTTTTTTTTTTTAATTAAGATTATTTTACAATGAAGAAAAATATATACAAGAATTTTCCGTTTGCTTGATGTAAAACCACGACAACCCTTACAAGGTGACCATTCGCTCCATTCTGTTACTTTGCAATTTATTCGCTGATTCTTTTCTTCTGACGATTCTACCACTTGACTTCCAGATTGAAGACCTTTGAACTCTAATAAAGATTCTGTGAAGAAAAAATATAAGAAAAAAATTGATAATATAATTTTGATTTATATATACATATATATATATATACTCATATCAAATTAAAATCAAATTGAAAATCAAATGTTACATGAAGTAGACATTTTGAATTAAAATGGTGTATATCTAGTGTTAAAGAAATGTAAAAAAAAATGTTACTTTTTTTTTGTATTTAAAAAAAATCAAAATGTTCCAAAACGTGATTGGATTATAATTGTTAAACAGTATACCCGAAGTTTCATCAAATTGTGCTCGTTTAGTCTTTCTCCTGTGTTGTTCTTGTATAGGTATATGATAGCTGAGAACACTGCTGAGGGATACCTTAAAATTTTTCATAAGAGCCGACAAGTTGGCTTTTAATTCTCCTTATTTTGTTTTGATTAGCGTGCACAGAAGAAAAGATGATTTTTTTTCTTTTTCTTTTTCTCTTTTTTCTCACGTTTAGAATTAAACGTTAACGAATTGAATATTATATCACTTTTACTTTTATTATTTCTTTTTTTTTAATTGTTTATATACTACTTATCACAACTTACTTTGATAATTTCCACAAACTGTGTAACAATATTCCTTGGTTGGAAAGTTATTTCTATTTCCACCGCATCCTGTATATTTAAAATGATGACACTGTCCGTCGTATTTGTTGAAATAAACTCTTAATATGTGTTCACTACAATTTCCTTCTATTTTTGGTTCACTGCATAATTCTAAAAACAAAGAACATAAAAATGAGTTAATATTTATATAACGTTTTAATGAGTTAACGCTTATATTTCGTTCGAATTTGGCGCGCATTCGCGCGAATAGAGAGATCGATAGAAATCAATTAATCGATCGATCTGCGATCAATCAGTTATAGATAGTTAGAGTGATAGATAGATACAGAGATAAGTAATACTATAATAAGAAAAGTTAAATAATTAATTTGTAAGATTAATTAGACTAGTGTAAATAGAGTGAAGAGCAGATAATCCTCTTTAATTGTCGTTTCTCTATTAACAGGTAAATTGTATATATTAAAAATTACGGTTATAAATAGTTAATAAAAAAACCTAACCTTTAATTTACAGGGAAACAAATTTGATTATTATTGTTCTTTAAGAACCTTCATATAATTGTCATAAATATATATATATATATTTACCTGCTGCTTCTTCTCGAGAAAAATCACAAAATTTTCTATCGGCCATACAGGTTGCTTGTTGTTGTTTACATTCCTCTATGTTCGGATTATCTTCACCCATACCATTATAACTTTCTTTATATTTTCTCGTTCTCAATTGCATACCTAATCCACAACTAGAACTACATGGGGTCCACACTGACCACTGCGTATAATGTTCGGGTGGACACTTCTACAAAAAGAAATATAAGTAATTAAATGTTTAAACAAATCAATATTTTTTTTCATAAACATATGAGAGAAATAATTTTAAATTAATTTATTTTTCGATTAATAATTCAATGAGAGATTTTCTTTATCGTATTATCATGTTCGGTGTTATATGTTTGTAGAAATATAATTATGATGAATATACGGTAATAATTAATTAAAACGTATACATACATACAGACGTATATATATATATATATATATATAATATATATATACAAATGTTCAGTGCAAGGATTTGCGACAAACGGTGCAGGTATCATCGTAACGTGTGATTATTATCAATGAAAAAAGAATTATTATATTAATGATATGATATTTAATTGTTAGTATTTAAAAAAAAAAAATAAAAATAAAAGAAGGATGCTTAAATAGTATAATAATGTTATTAGCAACATCGTGATTAATGTTTGAATAATTTTCTATGATTCTTTATTTGAAATTTTCTTTTCAATTTTCAATCAATGTTCGTACCTGCAACCATTCCTCGTTTACCTCCACTTCCGGTTCGTCACCCTCGTAAGAAACATTGTGATCGTTTTCATCCGTATCTACCATGACCACGTCGTTTTCCTCTGTCATTGCAAAATTCCTTACCTCATCCTGATCTTCGTCTGAACACGGTTCGTTATCACATTCAATATTTTGTTCAAGTTCTGGACCATTTTTTTCATAATTGCATTGCTTTCTATATTGTTTGTGTACGAAATTACGTGAACGTGATCTTACTGCATGACCACAAGTTGCTGTACATGAACTCCATTCACTCCAATCGGTTAAACGACACTTTTCACTACCCAGTATACCAGAATTGTAATCATTATTTCCACTACGAATAATATTATTAATTAATTATTATATTAATATCTTTTTTAGATGTATTATAAGATCATTTATATATATATATATATATATATTTGGTTGTCTTGAAAGTTTGTGCCGATTTTGACAAAAGATTGAAATGCAATCCCATTTAAGTTTCTTTTTTGTTATATATTTCTATGTATAATAAAATATAAAGTTGCCTTACCATTCTTCTTCATAACAATTTATCCTACTCGTTAACGCTACGTTACATTTGTTAATTACAGCAGCAGTAATGTTGTGATATTGTCGTTGTCTCAGTTTATTACCTTTACCACATGTTACTGAACATTCGCTCCAACCACTCCAAGAACTTACTCTGCATGCTTCTACAAATTTGAAAAAAAAAAAAAAAAGAAAATAAATGAAATATAATATTGGAAAGTATAAAAGGTATTTGTTATTAATATTTGTTTTAGTAGTACCTTCTTCTGTAGAATCGGTCGTAGTTTTATTGCAAGTTTTCTCGTACAATCTTTGACGATTTAAATAAAGTTTTGCCAATGGTTTCATATCCAAACCAGATGGATCATAAAACGGTGACCTCGAATCATTTGGGTAAGTCGAAGTAATGCGTCGAATAACTTCCTGTGGTTCTGTCGGTTCATTTGGAGACTGTTTAAAAATATTATTCCATCATTGTAATTAATTCATGTTTACACACATACTCTCTGATTTTTATATATATATATATATATATATATTAATTCCAACATAGTTTATCCCCACTGGTTTTTCTTCCTCCCTTCTTACTCCCTATCTGTAAGTTTGTATTTCTTACCAAATATGTTATCCCATCATCGGTTCCTGCATCGTACGGATACAAATTTAATTCTTTATGTTCGATCCATGTACAATCTGAATTACATAATTCCAATCCAGATACACCTACTATCCAATCAGGTGATGGATCTATAAAATAAACAATTGTAGAAAATGATTATAATAATATTTAACAAGCACATCAACACATCAGTGGCGGATTAAGCGATAAGCGGATTAAGTTGAACATTTAAAATACAATTAAATCCTCTGTTGGGAAAAAACGAAATTACTTTTCGAACAACCCAATTAAATTAGTATTATTTCGGGGTTCCCGTTTGACTTGACTTGACTTGATCCGTCACTGGTACAAATATAAAGATAATTATTATTGAAATATAATTAATCGTACCGATCATCGACACCAAAGACATCAAATGATGTTTCCGATCTACACGAAATACGGCAAATGTTCTACCGGTTACGTTAGGATAACTGATTCCTCGTGCTTTTATTATTGTTCTGATGTGTTCGCTCTAAAAAAAAAAAAACCAAATAATAATAATAAAAGAGAGAGAGAGAGAGAGAGAGAGAGACAACAAATAAAGAAGTATTCAAAGTAGAATGAAGAAAACAAAAAAAGGAACCGGTGAAATAAAATATATAAATTAACGATTGATAATGAAATAAAATCGTACTTGATTTTTTAATTCGGATTCCAATCTTCTCGTAGATCCAAGCTCGGCAACTTGTTTTAAACCTATACTTGCGTATCCGTTGTATTCCCAAAATCGATAATCGACCGTGTGAGATGCACCGATCACGTCGGAAAATCGAATTAACCAACCTTTGCTTGGAAAATCCTGAATGAAATTAAGTTAGAATTTATCTTTCATTTTCATTAAATTTTAATGAACAACAAATTAATTATATTTCTTACGATCTATTCGTATACGATGATTATTTAAAATCAATGTTTCCCAAATTGTGTAGACAAAATATCAAAGAAAACAAAATGACGGCTTCCCCCACTCCTCGCCAATGGTTGTTCAAATTTGAGAAACAATGCTTTTCAAATGTTTTACGATAATATGATCGAAAGAATACGATAATGGTGGCTCATATTTTGTAAGAGTTAGAAATAAACGTTAAGATGAAGTTTTATAGTTGGTGATTCAAAAAAAAAAAAAAACGAAAAAAAAGAAATTAATGTAAGAGAAGAAGAAGAAGAAGAAGAAGAAGCAGGCAGCAGCAAACAGGAAGTTGTTGATTTAATTAACACACACACACCCTCGTTGTTAGACTATATATATATATATATGTAAAACAAAAAAATTAAGTTTCTTTTTTTTTCTAACGTTGAATCAACACATGCCTTTGGATGTGTATTTCTAGACCAGAGCCCTTCGAAAGTAACTTCGTACTTGGCCTCGTCACAAGCACAACATTTCTCAAGAACCGGACCCTGATCGTCAGTTTCAGCTTTCGTATCTTGACATATGTTTAAAACCAAATTCGAATCGTCCATGTACCATGTGTCCGGTGTTTCCAAAATGGTTGCTCTGTAATCGAATAAAAAAAAGTAACAAAAGAAGTAAAAATAAAATAAATATATTATAAAAAATAAAAAATTATTTATTTTATTAATTGATATTTAAATAATTCACATTATACCATAGATAATAATTAATATTATATTGTTTTACCTGATAAGTGCACAACCGCTACCTTCTGAAGGGCTTGTCCAAGCAACGGAAACTCGTTCTTTGGGAACTTTAGACACTTCGACAACTGCATTGGCACATTTATCGGAATATTTACTGATCGAATCGTCAATAATATCGAAAGTACCGATTTCAACAACCTCACTTTCGTTCTCAGTTTCAGATGATATTAAAAATCTTGTGAATTTCCTTGGTACCGGTCCTGGACTCTCCGACATTATTGTCACTTAAATTAATAATAATATAATCATATTTTTTATTAACGAAAACGAATTAAAAATATGAACACGTTGCATAAGAAAGTAACGATAATGATGATGATGATGATGATTATGATGATTATGATGACTCATGACTCTTGACCACGTTCCCCTCTTTCTCCAACTAATCCTCTTTTTCCACGATCATTCTCATAACCTTGAATTACAGGAATTAATCGTAAAAACGCAGTTAAATGAAAACCTTCGTCAGTGTGTCAAGTTTCTCACGCGTTACGATGCTGCTACTATTTTTATTATTATTATTATTATTATTATTATTATTATTGTTACTTTTTGGTTTTTTTTCTACCCCCTCCTCGTAGCCATTTCATTTTATTTCAATTAACGCGTATTTGTTTTATTTTCATTACCTGCGTCTAAAAATGCATCGTCCATTTTTTTAGTTTTTTTTTTGTAACTCATAGCAAATTAACCTTAAAGTGTTTAAATTAAACGTTATAATCGTTCGAAATGATTAAAAGGAGGAAACGCAAACAAAAAAAAAAAAAAAAGAAAAAAAGAAGAAGAGGAAGAAGAGGAGAAATTTCATTTCCGTCTAGACACATCCGTTTTAAATTGAAGTAAGGATTTTCATGTTGCTAGTAATAGTAGTGGATATCTCTCTCATCGATCATGCGATATTTTAATGAATACCGTCTTCCTGGCATACCCAAAAAGGGAAGGATGAAAGTAAAGGGCTGGGGATTTAAACGATCCAAAAGCCAGTTGCCTATATAAACCACTTTTCCACCCTCTTTCATTATTGCAACTTGAAAGCACTCCAAAAGACTTGAATAATGATTTTGTGTAATATTCATCCCTTTAAGAATTTATTATTATTATTATTATTATTATTATTATTGTTAGTATTTTTTGTTTGGATTTGTTTAGTTATTTGTTATTAACTTTTATTGATGATTAAGTATTTATATTGATGATTCACGCTAATTGTAACATAAGTTGTAAATGGTTTTGGTAGATATGCAATAAAATTGTTCAATGTTATAAGAATAATTGATTATTTATTAGAAATGAACAACAACAAAAATGTAACTTAAGATTTATTTATTTTTGTCTACCAATAAAAAAAAAACCAAGTGGTAAACGAGAGATGGGTTGATGCATGGGGGAAGAAGGAATGAAGAGATAGGAGAACAGGGGGTTGTACGTTGGTAAAACAAAATTGATTCGATATTAATTTCCTTTTTTTCTTTTTTGCGCATCGAAAAATATTTGAACAACGATCGGAAACGAAAAAAGGAAAAAAAAAAGAAGAAACAAAAATATAATCCCGAAGGAGCTAAAAAAAAAAACAAAGAGAAAAAAAGGAGAGGTAAAATAAATCTATACGGGTATTTCGATAATAGGTAATAATAATTAATTTTACCTGTATATTTGGTGTTCGGCATGTATGCGTATACAATGTCCGTTCTATTATAAAGCGTCATGAAGAAAGAATATTTGTCTTCGGCAGGTGAACGTGGCCTTGTTGTACCATCAATCATTCTGTTACATCTCGTCGAATAACTGCCATTTGTTATAATTAATAGCAATATAATATTACTAATAATTCGTTCCAGTAGTAACGACATTTTCTGGAAAATGATAGAAAAATATGATTTTTTAAATAAGAAAAAGACACAAAATAAGAAGAACAATATCTTAATATATATAATTTAGGTGTCATGTTGTTTTTCCGCAATGGACTCCTAAATTACTGAACCGATTTTAATCAAATTTTGCACACTGTGTACAGTTTCATCCAACTTGAAAGATACGATAGTTTATAACTCACATATATTCGTTAAAAATTGAAATGAACGGGAAAAAGTGAAAAGAGAAAGAGGGTGTTTGATTGGGGGAAAAAAAAAAAAGAAAAAAGAAAAATTTCATTGAAATTCATTTCTAACGATTTTTTCATTCGTAAAAGGATTTCAAAAATGATACGAAACCAAACGAAAGGATTTCCAATAAAACAAAAAAAATGAATAAAAAATGGAAAAGAAAAAAAACAAAGAAGATATAAAGTGATAACCGATCTCTGCTGGGATATAGATTATCGAAAAAGGAAAACCGTATTTTTTTCAAAGGGTAAAAAAGGATATTGAATGAAGAAAAAAAAGGTGACACTACAATGAAGAAGTAAAAAGAAAAAATGAATAAACTAATGAAAGGTAAAAAGAATACAACAAATTAATCTATTAATAATATTTTTATAAATTGAAATAAACTTTAATTGTGCATTTTATTATATTATTTTCCAAAAGATTAAAAGTAATTTTTTGATAAAACTAATTTTTTTCTTATTATTCATACTCATTTTCCAAATATTGCATTAAATATATATATGTATTTAAATATGAAAAGTAAATGTATTTGAACGCATGTAAATCTATTTGCAATTTAAAGGAAAATTTGATCTATCTTTTAATTTGGGTTAATTAAAGTTTACTCTCTCTTTCTCTCATCGTCATTGGAAAATCTAATCACGTAAAGATATATGTGTTTTCAATCTCTCTCTCTCTCTCTCTCTCTCTCTCTTTTTTTGTTCACATTCATTCGCATAAAATACATTTACAAGAGGTTTATATATGCAACAACAACGAATAAACAAAAGTAAATACAATTTTATTTCGTTTGAATTAACCTATGATTTTATACATGGTGATTTTATCCATCGAATGTACGAGTTCAATTTTTTTTTTTTTTTTTTTTTTAAATAAAAGTGAAACAAACAAAATAATAAAAGGGGGAAAAAAAAATAAACATCATATGACGTTAATACATTTTAACTTTACGTAGTAATCTTATTTTCTCGTACAAATGCAATAACCGATGAACTTGTCAAATGAAATTACATTTTAATTTTTCAATGCAAACCAATTATTTGCTTTTTTTTTCCTTCTTTTTTTTTTTTTTTTTTAACCAATCAATCACTTTTACTTTATTCCCAAGGTTAAGTGTTTTGATTTTAAATAAAGTTTTTTTTATTTCTATGATTTGTCGCAACAATTTAAGTAAGGTGTAGATTGGCGCATTAGCGAAATTTTTCTGCGGTGGCATAAAAATACGTAACTACCTAAAATTCTATATTTTATTTGATATATTTTATATACTTATTCTATATTATTAAATATAAATATTATTAATATAAAAAGTATATTAATAAAACGTGTTGAGATTATATTATACTTATTGAGAATATTCTTTCTACAAAAGTAATATATCTTATTAGTTTCTTGTAACTTCTTAGGAAAATAATCGATAACCTCTTTACAGAAACTCATTTAAAGATGATCGCAATAGATATGCAGATTTAGGCTTTGATAAAAATCTTTCTAATAATTATCCTAGTATGGTAGCTTGTTTCTTTTCTTTTTTTTTTCTTTTATCGTCTCAAATTATATAACCGAGTGTATGGTTTATGTTTTCTTTTTTTTTTTCTTTTTTACATATTATTATTATAATAATGATATAAACGCGGTTCATGTAGAAGCCGCAAACGTGCTGATCTTGTTTTAGATCTGTTCCAAGTTTGTCTGATGACAAACTTCACCAACCGAGGAAGAAGATCTATCGACATTGAAAGTTAACTCTTCGTTTTAAAATAAAGTGAAGATTGAAAAAGTTCAAATTACTTTCTTAAAACGTTTTACAAAATCTTTCTCTAGTTAAAAAGCTTCGATTTAATACATATATATATATAAATATACGAGGGGTACTCCGCAACGCGTTACTGTGGCTCACAATCAGTCCGATACACACATCTTTAAGTCAATTGCAATTATAAATTGAGATATAAACTATCCTATATTTCAAGTTGAATGAAACTGCACACATTGTGCAAAATTTGATTCAAATCGGTTCAGTAAACTACGGAGTCCATTGCAGACAAACAACGTGACACGTAATTTATATTTATTAAGAAGATATATAAAGCACTATATATAAAAAATAAACATAAAATATGAAATAATATATATAATGTAATACACATAAATCAAAGTATGTATACGCGTTTATATATATATATATATGTATGTAAAACATCAAGACATAATGAAAAGTTTTCTATAGGGTCGTTCATTTATAAACGTTTTTCCCTCAACGAAAATAAATCCTCGAAGTAGGGGCAATTTGTAAAAGAGATAAATCTGCATGCGACATGTCAGAGGGTTGATCGTGCTCGTTCATCGACTTTACGAATATATATATATATATGTATATATATATATATATATCAAGGTAAGTTAAAAGACGTGACTCTGAAGCAATCGATTTATTTTCTATGGTTTCCAAACCCGACGCATGGAAATCCATTTAGAATACGAATGGATTGATGGTACTTCGGTTACATCAAACGTCGTTTGACTAAAATTCATAACAATTTAATCATATAGATATATATATATATATATATAGTAGGCCAAGGTCGTTTTTCTTTTTATATTTTTTGTCTTTATTTCAATAAAACATTTTTTAAATTTTGCTCGAATGGTGCGTTCAATGAAAATTTTCATTTTAAATTTGCCACTTTATATTTTATGATAATCATGATCATGACCATACATAACATAACTTAGATTAATAATCATGTCATGGAAAAAAGCAAGAAAAAATTAAATATTTATAAAAATTCAGATAGATTATTTGTATCTACTAGTTTCTTAAGTTCATTGCCAATATGTTTTTCCGATGACGGACGGTCATGATCATGACCTTAGATAGCGAAACCTTATTTGAATTAAACGAGAAATATAATGAAGTTTAAGGACTTCGATCATATGCATGCGTATATAACTAAAATATATATATATTGTTATTATTAATTAAGATATTAATTAATTCAAATGGTAATATAATTATATATATAAATATTTGTACTCTTTATTATTAAATAATATATTTACTTTACTATATAATTAATATAATATAATATTTTAATATATATAATTAAAATATTAAAAATATTATTTGTATATTATTTAATAATTTATTATATTATAATATTTATATTTATTATTTATATAAACAAAACACACAAAAGTGTGATATTCATTAAAATATATTAATGAATCGAACCTTTTGTATAAAAAATATGTTTTTTTTTTTTATTTAAAATTATAACTTATAAATGAATGAATTCTTCATTATAAAATCATACAATTTTCTTTAACACGATTAAATTAGTAGAAGTAGAAGTAAAAGTAGACAAAGAAGAAGAAGAAGAAGAAGAAAACGAAGAAGAAAACGAAGAAGAAGAAGAACGTTTCCGGGGGCTAGAAACGTCTTGCACACTTCGAATACCTGCCTAATAATAACCGGAATCGTATTAACGAATAAGAAAAAAAAAAAAGAAAAAGAAAAAAAAAACCATCACCCAAAAAGAGACACGTGTACTTGGAGGAGTACTTTAAATAAATAAAAAAGCAATGAAACAAATATACATAAAAGTTGCGCTCACCGTGATTAGAAAAGAAGATTTAAAGAAAAAACAAATAGTTTATCGTATTTTTTGTTCTTATTCCTTTTTCACTTAGCCAATGTTCTGCAAAAATATCAACAACAACAACAACAACACCAAAGATTTCATCAAAACATCACTGAATCGTTCAAAACAAAACCAAAACCAAACAAATTTAATCTACCAATATATTCACCAAACATTTCAAATACCAATCTCACGTTATATATTAAATTATATTAATACAACAATTTATTTGCAATTTATTATTAATGACAATAACACAACACAACGAATGAGAAAATAGAATTGAAATGTAAAAAGTGTTCTCCCACGTGTCGTTGTTTTTGTTGTTGTTGTTGTTGCTGTGTTTTTTATTCAATATTATTTTCTCACACTTTGTTTTTTATCGTATAAATTAATAATCGCGAGAGATAAGAAAGAAATATTACGACGAGAACAAACATTAATAATATTTATCACCAATGAAATAATAAAATGAAAAACACAACATCGAGATGATGAAAAAAAATAAAACAAATATACTAACCGCGATCTCTTAGACTATGACCGAGTGCACTAAATCTGACACGGGACTTAAAACTACTCACTCGTCCACGTTCAGAAACGTTCTAACAGCAGCAGATTCCAACAGAGACGCGTGCGCAAACACGACAGCGAATAAAACTCGACACAACGCCGAAACTACGTTTCCCAAAGGGAATTTTCTATTCCCCCCCCCTCCCGCCACCCCTCATCCTTTCAACCCCTTCACACTCTTCACACCGCGTATATCTACGATATGTGTGAACCAAATGCGGACAATTTAATCGAAGGACGACAGTGTATTAAAATTTAAACAAAAAGAAGAAAATTAATCTTTTTACAATATGTTCAATGTTACAACACAATGTCTTATCATTTTTAGAATTTAATATATTAAAATTATAATAATAAATATTATAAATGTATTCTTAATATATATATATATAGAGAGAGAGAGTTTGTGAGTTTATTGTGTTACAAATTGTATTATAAATTGCATAGCGGATTGCTATCTTATGTAAAAAGTATATAATATTAAATTGCCATATTGTCGAAAAGATATCGAACCATTTTTATTTTTAAAACCGAAAGATATTATTTTTCGATGATAGGTTTTGGTAGTTTGCCAATTTTACACTGACATGAGAGTTATCATTTTCTTTGGGTGGAGAAGGTGGCAGAGAGTGGGAGGGGGTTTGTTGACAGATCAACTAAGAATACTTTTCTTCTTTTTATTTTCTCATCTTTTTACTCGTTAAATAACGCGAAAATCATCTATATATTGGTCAATGATATTTATTTACTACCTTTTGTGTAATTTCTTTTCTATTTTATTCTTATAAAACATATTAAAATGTATGAATGCGCGTACTATTTATTCATATATTAATTGTATGTGTGTGTGTGTGTGTGTTTGGATTAACTTTTGAAAATAAAACTACTCGATCGTCAATCATATTCTATGAAGAACTATAAAAACACGGTTGCCAATGGCAACAACGTCTGTCTTTTCAATAATTTTCCTTTTTTTTCCCAACGTATTACAACGTGTCAAATTAAATCACTTAGCGATATTGTAACATTGTCATTACTAAATTTCTAAATCGTAATAGGACATTTAATAAAAGTGTGTACAACTAAACTACTTCGAGTATGTCTAGTTGGAGTACAACAACACTTGTGCAATCGCAAAAGGTATGACATTTTATTTCTCTTTCTTTCTATTAATTAATTCTATTAACAATAAAAAAAAGTTTCTTTTTTTTCTTTTTTTCTATTTTTTTTATTCTCATTTTCCCATTACACAATATATGGTTAGCCATCAATGTGATAATATAATGCAATTAACATTTTCATACAACAAAATTGTATCATGGTGAAATCATTATATGTATGCATGAGTACCATACTTACACGCACAAACTTTACATACACTAACTAAAAATTGGAATAAATAAATTGATATTAAACATTTCAGATTAATTATTAATAATTCTGTATGATATTCCTACTTCTTGAATTTGTAATAAAGCCAGTGACAATATTACGTAATGCTACGTAATGCAAAAAGTGAAAGAGAACAAAAAATTAGCCCTTTGTGGATTTATCAGGTATATAATAATATATAAGTATCTCTCTCTCTCTCTCTCTCTCTCATTAAAACTTATATTATATATTATATATTAATTAATAGTAATTTATTAAAAAGTATTATTAAAACCTATTATACATATATATATATAAATGTATTAAGTATAATTATAATAGATTATAGAGTATATGTGTATGTGTGTGTGTTGATAAGACATTTTAAAAGAAATGAATTTATAACGATAATTATATTTTATCAAAGAAAAAAAAATGAGATTGCAATTAGCTGTTAAAAGTAAAAAAAAAACTATAGTCAAATTATAGCATCTCTTTGTTCCCTCCATTGTCAACGTTTTCATCTTGAAATTCAACTCGAGAAGAAATGAATAATTAAAGGTATAATTAATGAATTTCAATATCGTTATAGAAAGTGCTGAAAAAGAAAATAAACTGAGAACCATTGACTAAAGGAATAATAAAAAGGCATAATAATGGCAACGATTGTTGAGAAAAATTCAACGTCCAATTTAGAAAATAAAAATAAAACTTTAACGATTAATCAGGTACCTCTAACGTTTTTTTTTTTTTTTTTCATCATTTTATAATACATGATTTTATATATGTTTTTATCAGGAGAATTCATCCAACGAGCAACAACAAGAAAAAGAGCCAGAACAACAAGAAAAAGAACAAGAACAACAACAACAACAACAACAACAACAGTTAACTGTTTTAGAAGATTCATCTGTGGAAACTCCAACAACAAATTCAGTTCGTCGTTCGACTATGAAAATAATAAATAAAAAACCACCTAATGCAATTACAATGGCGAAACAAGCACGCGAACTTGAGAATCAATACTTCGTTAAAAAGAAACGTTTCGTGTTGCTTAAAACTCAACTTATGCAAAAACAAGTAAAAATTGTTAATTAACTATTAATTTTATAATCTTTAAAAAATAGAGAGAGAAAAACAAAACAAAACAAAAATTACTATCGCGTATGAAATAATATAATTTAATTTTATTTTGTATTTTATTTTATAATTTTTTTATTAATTTTATAATATATTATTAACTTGTAAATTTTGTTTTTTTTTTTTACTTCATCAGAAAACCACACAAGATTTATATCAAGATATAATACAATTACGTGATAAAATGATATTAAATGGTGCAAAGGATCCTGGAAAATTGGAAGAATTGAAAATCATTGAAATCGATTCGTCCAAAATTCAAACAATTTTACCAAAAATTCAACAACAACAACAACAACAACAAATATATTCTAACGAACAAAAAACAATTAATATTAATAATAATAATAATAATAATAATAATACAATAATAAATAATCATATTAATAATATTAACAATGAATACGTAATAACGTTTAACAACAAATTAAAAGAAATAACCAAATTATACGAACATTATTGCAATGATTTATTAAAAAAACATTCCATTATGATCGTAACGATGGAAAATAATATAAACGATATTACTGATGAATCGAAAAAAGATATTAATGATTTTAATAGGGAAATAATAATGCGTATTGAATCTTATCGTAAAGACAATACTGCGTTGAAGTCGCAATTGGAAGAAATAAAAACAATTCAATTAGATATGATGAAAGAATTGATGAAAAATATTCAGGATTTTTACAACGAATATGAAAATTGTCGTACACGTATGAAAGAATTATCCAAAACTTTGGACGAGTATAAAGATATACGTGATAAATTGACTATTATTACCGAAGAATTACAAATTGAACGTAATAAACATAATTTAACGAAAGAACGTCGTACACAAAATGAAATACAATTGCAAAGATCGCGCGGCAAAATTCGTGATCTTGAAAATAAAATAACAAATGACGAAAGTAAAATACAACAATTACAAATGCAAAATAAATCATTGGAAAATCAAATTAAAACGAAGGAACAAATTATGGAACAACGTTTGAAGGATATGCAAAAGACAATAAGGAACAGCGAAGGATTGGTTACGAAAATGGAAAAACAACGGGACAGTTTTGAAGCACGGTTGTTCTCTTTGTTTTTACCGAATAGCCAATCATTATGAAAATCAATTTTTTGTCTTTTATATATCTATCTATCTATTTATCTATCTATCTATCCATCTATCTATTTATATATCAATTTAAAGTGTATTTTTTTTTATCTCTACACGGTATATTTCTCTTCGATTAAATTGCTTCAGGCTGATGGAATTGAAGGAAACTATGAACTGTAAGGAATTAGCTGCTGAAAATGCCATGAAAAACATGAAAGACCAATTGGGTGCCATGATCGTCGAAATCAATCTGGAAAAAGAAAAAAGGTAAGAAGAAACGTCTTTTTTTTTTATTCTTTTTCTTTTTTTTGAGACAGGTAAAAAAGAAAGAAAAAAAAAAGAGAGAAAGAAAACCTACTATACTGACTCGAATTACTTGGTTGCTGGCGTAAGCATTTAATATATTAGGGTGAACAATTCTACTTTTTTCTACCTTGTCGAAAAAGATTTTCCATCAGGGTTTCCTGATATTGACAGATAAAAGATCGAGTTACCTGATTTGATATTAAAAAAAGAAAAAAAGAAATATACAATTGTGGAATAAAATTAAATCGTAACGTTGAAAACAACACGACTTTATCATTGAATTCGATCAAGTAAAAGTGGATAGGTTGGATATATGCGATGATGTTCATCCTGTATTCTGTTCGATAAGTGCACATACAGCACTATATTCTTTCTCTCTTTCTCTTTAAAGTCATAAGTAGCTTAAATCAGTAGGCCAAAGCCCTTGATACTATAATGCCACTTACTTTATTTGATCTGTCGTGCATAAAATTCAAGCTCGATCGGGAATCTTTATCAATGTATTTCTTATATTTATATTTATATATGTGTGTATGGATATGTTTGTTTAATTTTTTAATAATTAAATTAAAAATATTATTTGGTATGTTAAATATATCAAAAATTCATAATAATATAATGAATATAATTTTTATAATAATATATACATATTTAATTATAATTATTCTTTGAGATTATTCTTAGAATTTTAATAGGCAAACAGTGGAAAAAGAATTGACCGTAATGCAGGAACGTTACAAAGAACTTGAAGTAACGAGTCAAGAAATGTGCAAACTCTTGGAACAGAATAAAAGTTTTGCGATAACAGGTAGGATATATCATTATTTCAAATCCTTTTTTTTTCTTTTTTTACATACAATTATTTTACTTTGTCACGAATTATATTCTCTCTCTCTCTCTCTCTCTCTCTCTCTCTTTGTTCTTTTATTTGATTTTTGTTTTATTCTTATTTTAAATCGAAGACGGCAGTCATACGGAAAACGAGCTTCGTTTGTTCAACGATTTAAAACTTGCACGAGAGGAACTTGAAGAACAGAGAGTAACTATAATGAAATTACAACAGGAGAAGGAAGAAATAACTTCGGTGATGCATCAAGCGGCTGTTAGTTTGCATTACTTTCGAGACATGTCTTTTTACAAACCATAAAAATATTCAACAACAAAATATATATATATAAAACACACTCTATCATCGTCAAATTCGTTAAAAAAAAAAAAAAAAAAAAAATGTTAATCGGTAAGATATCTAATCAATTAACGATCTATTATATTTTCTCTTTATTTTATGTTATAACAGAATAACGCCGAGGACGAATCTAACAATAAATTAATAGCAGAACTTATGATCAAGTCTAAAGAAATTCGTGAAGTTACGATGAAACGTAATCATTTGCAACAAATTAACGAAAATCTGTATGTTATAATAATTTTTGTATTAATATAATCTACTTTTTGTTTCTTTCTTTTAATTATGTTTCATTCATAACATAATTTTATATATATAAATATTTTTAATTAATTAATTCAGTCAAAAACGTAATAAAGCATTGGAGGAACAAATTCAGGAGATACAAAATCGTTTGCAAGTACAAATGAAAGAGGGTGGTAAAACTGCGGTTAACGTTCTTGTTATTGAACTTCAACAACAGATATCCGATCTTCGTAATAGTTTAGCAGATGCAACATCACATACTGCCGAGTTAGAGACAGCACTTACGCAAAAGCAACTTGAGCTTGAACAACGTGATCGTATAATGAGAGAACAAAGTAAATTTCTCAAAGTTAGGGACGAGTTGTTGAGTCTTATAAAAGGAAAAAATAATCAAATTGATAAAGATCATTCTAATGACGACGATGACGAACATCATAAAGATATTGATGAAGTAATTTGACTTCTTCTTTTTTGTTTCTTATAATTTAATACATTCGCTATCACGGTCTAATTAAAATAATTATAATAATAATAATAATAATTAAATACCACCACAGAATCATATGCACATACACACACAATTATTGTAATTATTATAAAATATATATTAAATATATAAATAATTACACATATAACATTATACATTTTTTTGTTAAACTATTTTACAATCTTAATTAGCAACAAATAATATATACAATACGTGAAAGCGAATGCATACAAATATTATAAATATAATTATACTAATATATAATTTTCTTGTTTTTCTTACATTTCAAGATAAACAAACAAATAATCGCTAAAACAGAAGCCATACAAGAATTGTACGCAACATTAGAAAACAAACAGATGCAGATATTACGTTTGGAAAAAATAGTTAAACAAATGGAAGATCATCAGGATCATGCGCAGGCACAGAGAACACGTTTGGAGAATCGTATAGCTCAATTGGAACTGGCATTACAGGAAAAAAACAGAGATCATCGGTATGTCAGGAAACGTTCTTCGTCGTCAATGTTGAAGTCCAATGCGACCAAGAACGATAACAATCCAAAATCATATTCCAAATTATCGAATAATTACAAAGGAGCATTGTTACGTCCAATGATGCCGTCAAATTTACAACGTTCATTGACGTTACATTCTTCAATTAAATCACCATCTATGATGATTCGTCATTGTAATCGTACAACGCGTAGTTCAAGTTTATTACGTAATAAAGAAATTAAATCCAAATTATTTCCATTTTCCAAATCGGATTCTAAAACGCGTGAATATAATGACGATGATGATAATAAAACTTACATTTGCAAACGTTGTCGTCGACACGAGGAACGACGACAATTTCGCGAACCAGTTTTATTTTTCACCAATAAAAATAATCACTCTAATAAAGAAATACGCGAATCTTTGTACAATTGGCTTTTAGATACAACTGAACATGAGATTGTTGATAATTATTTATCCGATGAATTGAACAGTTCATCTTTTTGTAGCAATTCTTTATCATCGTTGGAAGAACGATTGCAATGTTCTAATGTTATCGATGATTCACATATTAAACGTAATATAAGTGAAAACGTTAATACAATTAATGATAGAATCAATTATAATCATGACGATAATGATAATGACGATCATCATCATCATCATCATCACCGTTCTCGTCGATTTTCTTTAAAAAACAATTAAATCAAACATTCTTCTTCCTCGTGTCATATGTTCGTGTAAGTTTGATGCTTTTAATATAAATAAAAAAAAAATAATAATAATAAGACGTATACAACAATTGCTCTTTTGTACAAATTTGAAGTTAATTCTTCATCAAAATATATTTTTATTCGTCATTTTTCTGTAATATTATTGATAAGTATATATAAATATATATATATCTCGTCCTATAAAAAGAAAAGAAAAAAAAAGACATACATACATACATTAAAATATAATTTATTGAAAAGTTAATTTCATTTTTTTGTACTGTTAAATTAATGAAACACACATATTATACAAAAATATATTAAATATATTATTACAGTGTGGTCTGTTTTGATAGGCTATGTACTCCTCCTCCTTCTCCTCCTGAAATCATCATTGGCGTTAAGACCGAATTGTTCCTTACAGAGTGCCTAGCCTTTGAAACAGACCAACTATTAATTTAACTTGCCTGATTTATTATGTTTTTGTGTTTTAGGAGTAGAGGGTTTGGCATCCTGTAAGAAACATTCTTGTCATCGCCATTTACTACTAGCACTGTAAAATTATAATATTTTTTAGAAGAATTTTAAATACATATCTCGTTTTTGATATCGTTTAAAAAAAAAAAAAAAACCATTGTACGCAATTGTATGAATTTTTGTTTGTTAATTGATAGTAAGTCCACTGATGATATATCTCTTTGTTTATCTACAGAATAATTAATTTACATAGCCAAAAATTGATTTAAATTAATTACGTGTAACAAAGTTTTATTTATATTCTTACCAGAATATATATACATTCAATCAAATTCTTCTATTTTTTTTAGAATCATTTTATATAATCACTATACATATACACGTTTTACTTTGTACAATATATATTTATATTATGAAAGTCTTAATTTATCTTAAATGCAATTAATTGATATTACTTGCATTAATTACTGTCGTTGTCACTACTATCGGAATATTCTGTTAATAAAGAAAGACTATTTCCAACGTTACTGGAACTAGGCACTGTATTTTCACTAACATTATTAACCGTTTCTGTATTAACTTCCGGCAACTTAACAGTTTTCATTGAAACATTATTTTTCTCATTATTATTATTATTATTATTATTACTATTATTATTATTATTACTTTGATTAATTTTAACACCTAAATTGACTTTCTTTTTAACAAGAGTTAAATTCTTTTTATTAAACGATGCCTTGGTATCATTTGAAAATACTGAACTTTTGGCAGTTGTACATGTACTTGTAGATGGTCCCGATAAATTATTATCGTTCTGTTGAAAAATAAATAAAACATGTTATAATTATATTTCAAAATATATGAATAAAACACAAAGGTATACACATATCAAAAAAAATTGTACATCATCTCGGTTCCAAGAGTTCCGCAACCTTTACATACAAATGGAATAGAAAGTTGGTCGTCCAGATTGCAGTACACACCAATACCTCTAATATCCAGTATTAACCGTGATGATGCAAAACTTTTTTTACTCATAATAGTGTGTATATTAACTTACAATTTCTTTAGATTCTGCATCGTCCAATCTTGAATCTAAATTATTACTATGTTTATCTTTCATTTTTGTTTTTAACATTTTTTTGGGAGGACCACATTCATCCAATTCCACAATTTCTTCTTCGACGACAACACCTTTTTGATTTTTATTACCAAATACCGATTTAATGTATTGTTCATCCAATTCCTCTTGTTCTTTCTCTACCTTCTCTTTACTCGTATTAAATTGTCCTATCATTTCTTCAAAATCAATCGATTGCAATAAACGTCGATTGAGGTCTTTTAATTCTTCCAACGATTCCAATAATTCTAACTCTTGTTTAGATTGTTGCGTCCTTTTTTCCAAAAGTTTCATCGGATTGGTAGCTTCTTCTTCTTTTTCTTCATCTTCCTCTCTTTGTGCTTGTTCCTCTGCTAATTTCAATGCCATAAAATTTCTCGTTGCACCAGCTTCAATTTCATAATCCGTATTCTTAGGATCAGTTTTAAATGATATCTCTTGCAAACAACGTGTACATTTGATATAAAATCTGTAAATACGTATTCCTAAATAATCATCCCCTTCTACGTCCTCTTTACGTGCATTAAACTTTTTCCCTTTGTAAATGTATTCTCCGCAAGTTTTACATCTCATGTTGAAAGGTGCCATCAAACGAACCGTATATTGTCGATTACGCGCCAATTTCATGCGCGGAATTTTCGACGGATCGAAATCCGGCGGATAATATTTCTAATTAAATACATAATATATGATTAATGTTCAATGCAAATAATGAAATGCATATGATTCTATCACAAATATATCTATTTGAATTATACTTACATTTAATACTTTACGTTCGGACATTTTTTCTTTGTGTAATGTACTTCTTTAGAAATTTATTAAAATACAATTTAATTTGCCATTAATTTTATCAAATATATAAATATAACCTTATCCTCTTGTGTTACCTTTTAATAACCTATAATACTTTCTTACTACAAATAATAATTATTTTTTCGTAGCAATAAATTGCACATATGATGACACGTTTTATATAAATCTGTTATATAAATTACTGTAATCACTTTTGTCAAATGTAAAAATATTATAATGACAATGCAAGAAAGTAATAATAATAGTTGTCAAAATTAAATAAGGTTAGAAACGCGAACGACACTAGTGTAATACAACTAGTGTCACGTGATGCAGTGACGTATTAGAGTGATACCAAAAGGAAGTCACGTTTTTCCCTAGTACAGTTATTTTTAAAAGTACAGTAACTTTATAAAATTAAATTAACAATATTTTACATAAGTATACGCAATCATGAAGATAATGAGACATTATTTATTCTAAGAAAAAATAAATATCTTTAATATAGATCGTACAAAATACACAATGTTCATTTTGACTAGAAAATGATATAATTGTTACTATACTCGTTATATTCTTTTTTAATCTTGATTCGTATTTATTCTAATAACTAAAAATATTTGTGTCTCTTAGAAAATGCAGACACACTAATTACTATTATTATTTGTTCATTTTTTTCTCCTTTAATTTTCGTTATAATTGTTTAAATATAATCAATAAAAATTACATTCAAATATACCGCGTTTTAAATGAAATAAGCAATTCTAAACGTTACTAGATAAAATAATTCCTAAGTGATAGAATGAATCAATTGAATTACTTTTATTAACTTAATTGCATTAATAAAAACTCTTATTAATTGTGATTTCATTTTTTTTAAAGAAAGATTAAAAATTTTGCATAATCTCTCCCTTAATTAAATTTTATATTATTAAGTATATAACTTATCTTCAATCGTTTTTCTTTAGATGGCTTGTAGATATATAAATTTGTTTTAAAATGTTGAAAGGTTGGTAAAAATGATTAGATTTACCGATTCGGAGTAACCGTTTTCGTCCATTTTGAGTCTTACTTTGCAACGGAACAGTACCGGTTTTTGTCGAAGTGAGAATTAATATAAAAATTAACAATTATTTTTTTAAATAATTGTCTTAATTATTAAACAAATAGCTCCAAGGTAATTATTACTATTTATTTAACATTTCAAATGATCTATTGTTGTTTAGTTTATCGGTTAGATTTTTCTTTCAAAGTATTCCTTACAATTTCCCTCCTAAAAACGTACACGTGCATTCGGTAACCTGTATTGTAACATTTTGAAATTTTTAATCATTAAATAATTATAATCCTTTAGCTTGATATTTTTTTTTCATATATATATTTAACCTTTTGATTTATAAGATGTAAATTAATATCCCAAAAATATAGTATTAATATAAAATTTTGTAAATCAAGGTATTAACACTAAACCCAACATTACCGGTTTTTATCAAAAAAAAAAATTGTAATAAATTATTCAAATATTAGGTTAAATTATTATCAATGAAAAATATATTTATATATACATATATATATATATATCTTAATTTTCAATATATGTTTGTTATATTATACATATTCATATATATATATATATATATATATTTTAAATAAATATTGTTCTTTTTATTTGTTCTAGCATATATAATTATAATATTATAATATTTTCTACAAAAACACAAAATGACTAAAGTTAAATCTAATTCAAAAGCTAAAAATGAAGCTTTGAAAAAACCATCAAAACTCATCAAGGATAATGCCATTAATAAAAATAAAAATAAAAATAAGAATAATAAATTTGTTAATACGCCAACTGGTAAAGTGCGTTTGGTCAATGACAAAAAAGCACAAAATAATCAGAACAATGTAAATCAATCTAATAAACAAAAGCCAAAAAAGAATTTGGAAGCACAGATTAATAATAATAATAATAATGCTTCTCCGCAAAAGAATAAAAACAAATCTAACAAACAATTAGTTAAAAACAATAAGAATTTGTCATCGAAGAAAAGTAAACTTGATGAATCATTGAATGATACAAGTGAAGATGTAACTGAGTGTGATAGTAGCAGTATTTCAGCAAACGATAGTAATATTAATATAAAAGATATTTTAGGAAAAAGTTTGGCAGATAGTACTGATGAAGATGATACCGATTTTGTCGAAGACGAGGAACCTGATGAAGATGAATATGAGTACAATAGCGATGCAGATAATTCTGTTTCGTTAAATAAAGGAGTCAAAATGTTCAAAGGAATTCAAAATATTGACGATGACGACGACGACGATGATGATGATGATGATGAAGAAGATGAAGAAGAAGAAGACGATTCTACTGATGATGTTGATGATGAAAGCGATGAAGACTTAGATGGTAAATTCAATTTGAAAGCTAATACTAAAAAATCAAAAGCTTTAAACAAAAATACGAATAATGTTAATAATAAATCAAAGAATTTGACTAAAAATAATAAAGGTAAAGTAGAGGAAGATGATGATGATGATGATGATGATGAAGATGATGATGATGATTTTGATTTTGATGATGATTCGGAGGATGATGAAGATTTTATGTTTGGTGAAGATGATGAGTATGATGAAATTGAAATTGATGAAGATGATGATGAAGATGAAGACGATGACGATGATGATGAAGATGATGATGATGATGAGGATGATGAGGAAGAAGAGGTTCTAGGTTTGAAAGCTCTTTTAGCGAATAGTATTGCTACCGATGATGACGATGATGAAGATTTCAAAGAAGAAGATGAAGATGATGAAGATATTGATATTAGCGATGAATCAGATTCTGACATAGGTAAAACACATAACAAAAAAAGGTTAGTAACATTACAAAAGATAATGAAGAACAATCTAATAAATCTGAAGATGATATATCTGGTAAAGAATCTAGAACAATTTTTGTCAGCAATATTCCGAAAGAAACAAAAAAAGAAGAAGTAATGAAAGCATTTAAGAAATTCGGTGCAATTGAAAGTATAAGAGCAAGAGGCATAATACCTAAAGATCCAAAAATGCCGAAAAAAGTAGCTGCTATTAAAAAAAAATATGATTCCGTAACTAATTCTATTATTATGTATATTGTATTTAAATCAAACGAAGGTGCTAAAAAAGCAACTAGCATGAATGGCAAACAATTTAAAGGAAATTATTTGAAAGTAGATTATATTAAAAAGGATTTAAGAAAAAAACCTGATGAAAAGAAGGCCGTCTTTTTAGGAAATTTACCTTTCAGTAAGTATAGCCTATAGAGATTTATTTATTTTCTTTATTATTATATTTTTATTAAAGTATCCTTTTATTTAATGTTTATCGTTATCTCTTTAGCAATCGAGGATAATGATCTTTGGAAACATTTCAAACCATGCGGAAAAATTCATTCAGTACGAATTATTAGAAGTAAAACATTGGGTAAAGGAAAAGGAATAGGTTATATTAATTTCATAAATGAAGATTCTGTAGCTTTAGCATTGGAATTAAATGGATCAACATTATTAGATCGAAAGATTCGCGTTCAACGATATTCTTTAAATGATCAAAATGAAAAGAAATTGAAACGATCACGCGCACTTAAAAATCAAGATAAACCTAATAAAAAATTCAAATCTAGTGATTCCGATGAAACTACTTCTCCAAAGGTAAATATTATTATATTTACTTTAATTATATTAATATCACAAATTTTATAAGAGATTTTTTATGGTTACAGGAAAATAATAATAAGAAATTGAAAACTAAGAAGAACAAATTACAAAAAGGTAATAACAGCCCAAATAAATCAGAAAAGGTAGCAGCTACTACTTTTCAAGGACAGAAAGCTACACTAGAAAAGAAAAAAAGAAGAAGAAGTCTAAGCCAAATCACAATTTGTTGAAAGTATAGAATTTCTAATTAAATTTGTGAGATTTTTCTCTTCATCCATGTACAGAATCTATTTAAATCTACTACAAAATCTTATACGGATAGATTTTGTATCGTATTTTTCTTTTCATTTTTTAGGTTTCAGCACGATATGAAATTCATTTTAGCATTATACAATTATTATAATCTTATTAACATTAAGATCTATTATTCTCAATGTTTATAACTATTCTCAAGAATATCTCTTTTTAATTACTTGTAAAACAATAAGAAAATAATTGATTTTTTTTTTTTTAAACCCATAATTTACAGACGCAGTTATTTTCTTTCGCAATAATGTAGAATTTTAACTTAAAACTTGTACTTTAAAAATATTCTACGAAATAAATATCAAAAAATCAATTAGATATTTTTATATCATTGATTTATTACGTTTTTATTTTGGAAATAATTTGTAATGGTAATTTATCCGAATTATTGACAGCGCAATTATGACAAAATCTTTTAGTAAAAAATATACTGCATCCTAAGCAAACTGGTTTTGTGCAAATATTACAATCGCCACCTATAACTAGAACACCTTTTGCAGATAAATCAAAAGGATCTTTCATGATATAACATTCCTCTGAATAAACGATGTGTCGTGCGAAAGGTGCTTTTGAGCCCTTAAAATCAAAATGTTCTTGTAAAGGGCAGAAAGAACATTTAAACATTTCTCTCGTTTTTTCCTTAGATTCTTGTATCGTTGAAATAGAAGACATCTATAAAAAAAAAAACAAGAAAACAAAAAAGATAATAAAAATGAAGATAAAATTTAGAATTATTACATTTGATTTCATTTTCATTAAGCTATAATAATTTTATTTATAACGCTTATATAATCCACATATAATAATAATAATAATAATATAAATAAAATAATGAATTAAATTTAATTTGTTTATTGAGTAGATACACCTATTTTAGAATCACGTGGCCACCACACAGGTTTTATTATTTTAACTGGATATCCTTGTATTTCAATTTTTTTAGCATTAAATGTTTCATTCAATCGCATTAATCCTAAACCGTGTTTATTAATATGTCCCCGATAACTGCCTATCACTTTACCAGACTCATCAATAATTTTCTCATCGAATTCAAAAGATACAGTTGGAATTTGTTCAAACATTAAAGGTAGCAAACGTTTTCTTACTACGCCAGTATGATAAGTACGAGCTGTTAATTCTTGTCCGATATAACAGCCTTTGTAAAAACTAACACCATGTAAATAATCACAATTGATTTCTAAAGGTAATGGTTTGCCTGGTGGTAAATCATTAACACCTTCGCCAAGACCATTTTTGTATCTATATTCCTTATAACTGAAAGCATCTTGACAAATTGCGATATTTGGATCCAAATATTTGATAATTTCAGATCTTTCGATATTTGATTCAGCAAGAATTCTTAAACCAAAACTGGATGATCTAGGATCTTCGCATATTATAACATTGTCTATAAATTTGCTGCCTTTATTATTATTAGTACCACAAGGAAAAATAGAACCTTCCAAAGTATCATTCTGATTTTCTTTATCGTCAATAATAATCTCGGTTGGATCAAACATTGACCAAACTTTCATATCTTTATCTAACAACGATATATCTATCTTTTTTCTTACCCTATACATCTTTAAATGTTTCTCTAAAGATTTGGTTACTTTAGTATCACATTCTATGTAAAAAACATTATCTTCTTTGCTTTTATACAAAATTGTATCGAACAAAACTCTACCTTTGACATTTAAAAATAAAGAATAAATACTCGCAGAACCTTCGTGTAAATGTCCTATATCATTTGTTATTAAACCTTGTAAAAATGAAGCTGATTCATTTCCACTCACACGTAATACGGATCTTTCATTTAAACATTCTAAAATTCTTTCTTTGGATTGTTGAACATTAGAAGTGTACGTTCGATTTTCTATTTGTTTTACATTAACAATCTTATATCTTTGTAAACAATTTCGTAAAATAAATTTGTTTAAAAGATTTAATGTACTTCTCGACATTATATATGAGGATTATTATTTTGATTAATTACTTTTTCAATTTATGATACATAATTCAACGATATCATTTACAAAATGTGATATTAAGTTTGTATATATATATTTTTTTGTTCTTCTTTAATGTATTCGAAAACTTACATTAATTTCTTTTTTTGTTATTACTTTAGGTTTATTTCAAGATTTGTCTTCTCTTTGACTATTCTTCTGCAACTCTCTGTTTCATCTGCAAATTATAATTAAAATTGTAATTCTCGTGTTATAATAAAAAAATTATAATAACATACACATTCTTATGAATTTATTTCTTATGCACTTATTAATGCATTTTAAATACTTTTACAACTATAGTATATTAGAATAAATATTGCAAAAACATTAGATAAACAATGAACTAACCTCTCTACTGCAGAAGAAATGATGCGCGCCATCTGTCAGACGGAATTCAGTAGTGGCAACATTAATACCCCGCGTAATTTCAAATTTAAATAATGTACAGATACATATGAAATTTATTTATTAATAATATCATTTTGTTATCTTTTTATAATACAAATAACTTTATAATTTTTCAGATAATTCTTTATACAAAAAAAAAATTCAATTCGAATAATCGATAAATTATGAAGACCAATAGAAAAAGATCCATCAAATTCAAAGATATATCGCAAAATCGATAAATAATCATGAAAATAGCGTTAATGTAAATCAATAGTATATTGTTTTTCCCGTATAATGGCTACGCTCGAATGATACACGAATTTTTTCTCTGCCCCGCTTCCACACCAAGCTCAACAAGCTGGTATATCAACGTACAAAATTCTAGTGACCTTAGCTAATTGAAATGACAAAACGTATCCACGTGGGTGGATTATTAATGTAAAAGAAATTGCTTATCCACCTCCTTCGGTTCACATAATTATACCCCGTTCTGTCCATGTTGAGATAATTTGAAATTTTGTTAAGTGACAGTGACAGAGTAAGGGTATGATAGATACAAAATAAAAAGATAAAATATAGAAAGAAGAAGAAGAAGAAGAAGAAGAAGAAGAACTAACGAGGAAAGCATAGGAATCATTTGGATATTAATAAGATCTTTTAACAAGCAAACAAAAGCTTGATCCTTATGGTTGCCTATTGTGTTGAGTATTGGTGAACAACCCCCAATGAAGAATCACTGGCATGGCCACACGACTGAGCCCTCGAAATTCGGAAGTAAACGCACTTGAACAGAGGGGCTATTTGATCGGCAAGAAAATCGGACAGGTTTTCCTTGCTGTTTATTTTCTCCCTTATATTAGGGACAAAGAAAGATTGTATTTAGATGTTCATCCCTCTTGAAGTTGTTAAAACGCTATTTGTCCTTTCATTATTCTCTCTTATTTTTTATTTCCTGCTAGTTAATCCGTTCTACCGTTTACAATTGTATAAGAACAGATTTTCATTGGATTAAGTTAAATATGTATTATAAAATAGTATGAAATATAATATCATCGCTTAGGGTTCCTATGCCACTGTACATTTGGCCGAATATGTCGACGGAACAAGTTCGAAAAAAATGCGATTGGCTTGTAAAATCTTTGACAAGGAAAAAGCACCGCCCGATTTTCTCGAGAAGTTTTTTCCTAGGGAATTGGAGATATTAACGAAAATCGAAAATCCTCATATTATTCAAGTAAGATACGTTCTTTATGAGAACGTTCCAATAGGAGACACACAATCCAACTTTGATTAATCAATTAACATGTATATATATATATATATATATTTGTATCTTCGATCGATTGGATATGTTAATACGTAAATACAGGTCCATAGTATATTGCAACGTGGACCAAGAGTCTTCATCTTTATGCGTTATGCTGACAACGGTGATCTATTGGACTTCGTAACGAGAAATGGTGTTGTACCCGAACAACAATCCAAATTATGGTTTCGTCAAATGGCATCGGGATTGCAATATCTTCATAGCAAGAATATAGCTCATCGAGATTTAAAGTGCGAGAATATTCTCTTGTCAAGAAAATTTAACGTTAAATTGGCTGATTTTGGATTTGCAAGATTTTGCGTAGATCACGAAGGTAGACGAGTATTAAGTAGAACTTATTGCGGATCTGCCGCTTATGCTGCGCCTGAAGTTGTTTCCGGTACACCGTATAATCCTAAGTTAGCTGATGTTTGGTCACTCGGTATTATTCTCTTTATCATGTTGAATGCGTCGATGCCTTTCGATGACTCCAATTTGAGAAAACTTCTGAAAGATCAAATGTCAAGGAATTGGGTATTCAGATCTCGAGTACGAGAAGCTGTTTCAACCTCGGCGAAGAGTATTGTTAGACATATCCTTGAACCGGATATCACCCTTAGGCTAACTCTTGATAGAGTACTTGGTCATGAATGGGTACGCACCAAAAAGGAAAAAGTCAATTCTCTTGCAGGCAGATTAGTTCATTCGGCACCACCTATTCATCCACAGGTTCGTATTCTCTCTCTACATTTTTTATTATATATATAATATTGTAAGATAGAATAGAAAATATAAAACGTAAAATCCTAGTTGGAATTGCAATTAGGTTCATTTTTTTTCACGAATCCTACAATATTATATATATTATAAGTACAATATATATAAAACTCGTTGAAACTTGTAAATATCATTTTATAATTAATAATAATTTTGAAAAACTAAGAGAGAAAAACAATGGTTATACGATAAAAATGATCAGAAGTTACTTGTGTCTTGTTCATATTTGAAAAAGAGGCCTGCATTAGATAAATCATCTCTCACTCGTTTCTTGATTACTCTTATCTTATTACCGTAGTTTATTAATAGACATTCACGTTGTGGGTGTTATATGTTATTCTACTTGAAACTCTTTAAAAACGATAAACGATAGATCATGATCATTCAGTTATTTTAACATAATAGAGATAAAAATGAACATAGATCATCACATAAACTACTTGTTTAAAAATAGGTGAGCAGTGGTGTTGGTGGCGGTACTATTACAAGTTCCATTGCCAGAACCGGAAATCTTCCTACTTCAAAAGGTTTAGCTCAGTTTAAAAATTCCGAAAATCAAAGTACCCCTGTCAAATCTGTTGGAACTTCTGGCAAAGATACTCAATCATCCATACCAGTTGAATGATCATTTTAATTATCAAGAATCAAGAATATTCATTATATAAATCCCAAATTCGAACCGAAGGTGTTTTAAACATGTTGTTTGATATTTGTTAATCAGATTATTACAAGTACGAGAGAAAGTATTATTTTTTTGATAAGAATATATATATACATATATATTTTTATGTATATATATATATATTTTTTTTTACAAATAAACAAATCTACACGATTTTTTAACTTTGTTTAACGTGGACGACGGCGGCAGAAAGAAAAGGGACAAAAAAATACAAATAAAAGACAATTAATCAAAAATCATAAATGAAGATAGAAAATAGAAAAAGAAACAAGATTTTAATTGTTTTTTTTTCTTTTTCAATATATATCATCAATCGTCATCATAATCATCATCATCAAAGATAAAAAGCACGTGCTAATTTATTCGTTGGAGTATTTTTCGTACGATTCTTAACTGGAGACCCTTTTTAAAAAGTCGCCTAATTAAAATATCCTAGAATAAAGACGACTATAAATTAAAATCGTAATATTTTTTCTTCGTTAATCATTAATCAATTAAGTTTATTGTACAACTATACTCTACTAACATATAAAACTATAATTTCTGGTTACATATACATATAACGTAATATCGTATATAGAGAATGTATATAACGGTATAAGTAAATAGATTTTAATATATATATATATATATATGTATATAGTTTTCCTTAACGTAAGTTGCACACTCACACACATACATACATACATACATACATACATTTACATATTCATGCACGCACGCACGCAAGCACGAATGTGTAAGATACACTAAAAATTTTGGCGTATTTTGTATGCAACCTACGTTAAAACGATAACAAATAATTTACACGATTTTTATTATTTATCGCAAGGTACAAATCAATCTCGCTCAGTATCATAATATTATAATAGCACCTTCTATTAAATTGGGGAAAACATATCTCGTGCCGTTAGAAATAATAATTCATGATTATTTTTTTTATTAATCAAAATCATTAATATTATTATTATTATTATTATTATTAATATTATTAATATTATTAATATTATACCGTACTTCTTCTTATGCACAGACGTGATTGTTTGTTTTTTTTTCTTTTCTTTTCTTTTTATTTCTTTTTTATATAAAGGTACGCGTGAAATAGACTAGACACTCATTGTATACATTATATATTTATATATATATATAAATAATCGTTAACGGTAAAGTCAAATCGTTAAAAAAAAAACAAAAATTCTGATTTAAACATTATAAATCAGATCGTCTGAAAATTATTAACACACTATCGGCGGGTCGCGTATTAATATGTTTTATGCAGAACGTAAGTTATTATTATTATTATTAATTTACAAGATCATTCTCCAACAAGCGTCTAGTCGAAACTTTTGCATTTTTGTTCCATTACCAATGAAAAGCATAAAAGAATTTTTATCGTTATAATATATATATATATATATATATATATATATATATATATATATAATTTGTTTTTTCTTTTAATCTAAAGTAAAACAATAAGTAAACTACATCATTTTTCTTTTTTCCTTTTTCTTTTTTTTATATACTTTTACTTTTAATCGTCCGTGCAGGTTGTTGTTGAGAAAGATAACAACAAAATATTATTCGTTTGTTATCAAAATATATAAACGTTCCGTACATTGGTATAGTATTATCATGCGTAAATTAAAATCCGCATTTGTTTAATTCTAATCTCTTGACAGATCGTTATTTTACATAATTATTCATCCTAATGCATCTTAATTCAAGGACGATAAAAGATCTATGTGTGTATATATATATATATAAAACGATCAGAGTTGCATTATTAATTCATAAAGAAGGCATTTCTCAATCATCATTTGGACGATTAAATTCATATTTCTATTTACACATCTAAAGCATTATTTTAAATATACGAAATTTTACTTTTCCCAAACGTTTTATCCATCGTATTTTTAATTATTAATTATTAATTTTGTTTAGAAATATTTTTCTTATTCCTCTTTCTCCCTTCTTTTTTTTTTTTTTTTTTTCCTTATTAACCTTCACTGACAATGGCCAGTGTTACTTTCAAGTAAGATTTATGAAGAAAGAAAGAGAGAAGAAAAAAAGAAAAAAACCATAGAATAATAGAACATTCTTTTAAAAATATAAAAGCATACTTTTTTCTTCATATTGAGATTTTACTCATAGCCAACCACCTGTCAATTTGTGGAACATTTCTTCGTTCAATGTTTGATTAGCTTCCTTTGAACGCATCGATAGGAATATATAACCACCTATAAACTCGTGTACCACTTTACAATCAGCTGATTGACACTCGAATATAATATTTTCTTCTTCGAATTGTACCATCATGTGTTTTACTTCCCAATTTACGTTCCATGCCTGGATAAAAATATAAATTATTCTTATATTACAGATTTGTTTCTTACAATTACACAATATTTTTCTTAGTATTTTTTATTTGAAACTTTCAAGATTATTTATTATCGATAAATAATTTAAATAAAAATTAAAAAAAAAAAAAAAAGAAGAAGAAGAAACTTTGAGGATGATGAGAAAGAAGAAAAATATACAAACTTACCTTCATAGTATTATACCTCCATGTTTTTAAATGATCACCACTGTTAAGTTCCATTCGCATAAGCCTGTTATTGGCAATACCTAATAGCTCATCTTTACTTTTACCGGTGAATCTAACTACGAAGAGAGATATACCATATTCTGGAAGTGATTGCCAAGCCTTTATGTAATTCAATTTGGCCTCAACCAAAGGCAAATCCTTTACGTTAGCGTGAGCCTCTAAAATCCTATGAACCAGCTTCATGGAAATTGAAGAAACATGATTAAAGGGTTCCGTTCGTTTGTATGATAAATCGATAGATAAATTATTAACCTTGCTATAAAGGATATCCAAAATTTTCAGAAAACGAGATCAAAGTTAACTAATTGGAAATATTTATTAACACTAGATATACCAGACCTGTCATTTTGACTGGTCGGGGCCATTTTAATTCAAAATTTCTACTACATGTAACATTTGAATTCTGTAAATAATTTCAAAATGTCTATAAATCGAATTATCTATTAAAATTATTATTGTTAAACATTTTTTGTTATTTTTTAAAAGTAAATAAAGACTGGAAGGGTCAAAAAGCATTTTTTTTATACACCACTCATTTTGACTAGTGTGGTAGAAATAATAAAAATGGTGGTAGTATATCTAGTGTTAACAAAGTTTTAAAATACTAATTACTTTTTCTAACTAATAAGTATATAATTATAGTAATAACTAATATTTATTAGATAAATATTTAAGAAAATAATTTAAAACTAATTAGAATTTTGTTTATTTAGAATTATTTTGTATAAATATTTCCAAATTGCAACTTTTTTCTTCTGAGTGTTCTGAGGATTTTTGAATCCTTCAAAACTTTTACTTGAAATTAAATTGCTATGTTATTTATTCAGTGATAATAAACATATTTGTGGTTAAACAATTCGTATAGTAAAAATATAATAACGAAAAATAGTGTTTATACCTTTCCTTTAAGCCTCTTTACGAATCTTGGTGCAACGTAATCATCCGGTGTTATATCCAAAGAGTTTGGATTTATCGCTGGTGCTGGAGCAGGTCTTTGAAGTTGCAAAAAAGCTATAATGCTGTTTACTTCAGTTTCGTAAGATGAATCTGCTAATGTACGACCTTTCGCTGCCAATCTACAAGCAGCCATCCACTTTGCATATTGCTGTTCCTGAATAATAAACATTGGGAATGAAGTTGTTGTTGCATTGTAAGTGTTTATTTTCAAATGCATTAACTTTATAATTTATTACATTTATTCCTTTATCACACACACATATATATAAAAACTTTAATTTAAATAAGTACGTTATCAAATTATTAATTTTGAACGAGATTTGAATTATAAATAAATATTATATGTTATTTTTTTGTATTTTAGAAAATAAAATTATATAAATGATTATACAACTTACGGTATCACATCTGATCCACATTTCGGTCATGCCTTCTGCACTTGGTACCTCCAATCTTATAGCATAACGACCTTGAGAAAGATGAACATCTGGCGTAACTTCGCATCCACGTAAATTAATGACGTATGCCGGTGAATCCGAACTATTTGTTTCCTCTCGCGTTTTGTGCAATCTCAATTGTAAATCCCTGCACGTAAACCAGTATCGCTTGAACGCCTTCAATGTGAAACGTTTTGGTTTGAAGAAACGCAAGTAATCGCAAAGTTCTGGCACCTGCGTGATGTCACTTGGACCGTTATTTATGTTACTACCCTCGAGGGTAACCTGAAGGTCCGTTAATGCTGCATCTATGTCGTCTTCTACGGGAGATGATGCACCATTGCTATCGTAACTTGTTTGTGGCATACTAGCTTGAAGATTTACTTGAACCTAGGAAAAATATGACAATTATTTTTTTGATTCAACTAACTTTTACTAGGAATGTTTTAATAAGAAATTATATTATACAAAAAACAAAAAGCAATGTTCATTAATTTTAACATAGGAATATAATAATATATTCGATGGAAATAACATCGTGATAAATATCGCGAAAGAGAAAGGGGAAAAAAAGTAAATATCGTAAGTTAAGAGGCATGTGCAGATTACGTTAGTTTAAGTCAAGAGATAAAGATAAGTTCTTGTCGAGTGTATATATGTGTGTGTGTGTGTGTAAACACGCGTGGGTAACGAATCGGATTCGATTTAACACCATTGCTGACGGATGTTTGGATAGTGAAAATAAGCGTACGCGTCTTCCTAAAAAAAAGAAAAAAATACCCGTTCTTCTATCTGAATACTCTTACAAAATAAAATTAAAAAAAAGAGAGACTGCAAATAGAGAAAAAAAAGAGAATGCAAGTAGAAAGGGAAAAACAAGATTACGTTATAAAATTCGTGGGAAAAACGTTTGGAAGAAGAAATATCGTATGAATTTCTTTAGAAAGAAGGTTTAAGTTTCGAAAAAATATTTTTCTTGATTATGGGGTACAGCTGAAAAATCAAAAGAAGAAGAAGAAGAAAAAAAACATAAAAGATGAAGCTTGACCAATAGGATAAAATAAAAATAACACAAGATTTCTTCTTATGTACCTGAAGTGCAGCAAACATGAGCATTTCTTCTTCGGTACAGTCAATTTCTTCGGCTAAAAGTTGCCATTTGGCTTGCTCGTAAATCATGTTGATTCTGACAGCATCGGTTTTCGGGTTTAAATCATAAAACGAATAAAATTTAAATTTGAGCCTTAGAGTATCGTATTCACGTATACCCTGTTCCATGATAGAAAGTGAAGAATCCAACCATGCTACGTTCATTCTTGCCCTTTCTACGAGACTTTTTGGCCTGATTAACTTCGAGCGTACTTCCGGTGAAATTGAAGCCGGACTTTGTGCAAGGGATTCAGATAAACCACCGTTTAATGCTTCCAAACTCATCGTACTGTTGTTTGCATTGAAAGATCCGGTACTGCCAAAACCTGACGAGTTGTTATTTCTTTTCCATGTACTTGTATGTTGAATCTGTAAGGATTTTAACGTGTCATTCTATTTGAAAACAAAAACAAAACAAATAATATAAATGTTAATTAAAATTGTTAGTATTGTAATTGACATATAGTCAATTTTTATATTAACACGAGTATTATCACATTAAAGTTTTATAAAACTCAGATAATAATTGATTTTCTCTGTCTCCATATTAATATACTAACCGATACCGGAGAACTGATGGGTGTACTGTGATTCCTATTACTGGGTGTAACTGGGGCACACATGAAGGGACTACTTTGGTCAAGGCTTCCTGTTGATCCTCTGGGACTTTGACTTGCTGGGATAAAGGTATTCGTATCAGCTGGTACATTCCAATGACCGTTCTTTTGATTTTCAATTTTCTTCTTCGTTGGTAAATCTTTTAAATTGTGTTTCAAATGAGACGGTTCCAATGGTTTACAAAATGACAATTCTTCAGGATGTCGGATACCTAAAATGTATACAAATTATTAAAATAATTTCTTTTCTTTTTTATAATAATAATTGATTATCTATTGAAATATTCATAAAGTTGATAAAACTTGCCAAGTTCTTTGCAGAGATTGATTACTGCGTTAAATGTTTTTACTGAAAAATCTACCCTACAATCCACGGAACGCATGTCAGGTAATTGTACACGAAGTGTTTTGTGCATTGGAGTGAAATGTAATAATGCATCTGCAGCAACACCATACTGATCCAATGTACTTCTCGTTCTTGTCAACCAATGATTCCGTGCTGGCCACCATAAAGCGTGATCCGACCAATCCATGGCGATATCTGTAAAATATTTTTTTTCTTTTATTTATCCTTAGTGATTCTAATGTTTTAATTCATTTTCTATTATACGAATAATATGGCGGAGCATAAAAATGGCGAAGTGTAATAAACAGTAAAATGTAATATAATAATGGTGGATTAAGTCAAACGATGGGTCCCTCCCCTCTCACCAAGTGATACAAATTTCTGGGCTTTATGATTTAAATTAGAAAAAAAACAAAAAAAGAAATTAATAATTTTATACTGCAACACACTGATCATAAATTTTATTTCAAAAAACATAACTTTCCTTCTAACCCTAATAAAAAACAAATTTCAAGACTTGTAAAGACCCCTTCTCCTATGGTATTCCAGAACCCTACGGGGGTCCAAGCTTAGTTCGTTTACCGTTTAATCCGCCGCCACTGCTAATATGAGGAGAAAATATTTCAGTAGTGAAACGCGAAACCTTCGGGACGGAAATAATATCGTGTCTCTCTTCACCCTTTCGGCTTGTGCATTCCAATATTTTTCTTTTCTCCCCCCGTTCGTCGTCGTCGTCGTAGCATCTCTTACCCTGGACGATTTGTTCGAAAGAAAGTAACGGCAGCGGGTTGCCCTCCACTCCCCCTTTCCCGCCCCTCTCACTTTACCTCGTAAAGAAGAAGACGAAGAAGACAACGGGGGTAAAGGGGGGGAGGAGGGAAGGGTAAGGTTGGAGACCACCACATTCGTTTTGCGGTGAATGTTGTGTCGGGCGATTCAAAGGTTTCTTTTCTTTCTTCTTTGTTGCCTTGAAAATGAAAATATGTAAAAAGAAAAAACCGATCGAATTCGTTTCGTCCAAAAAAAAAAAAAGGGGAATTTATTCGCATTATTCACCGTAACAAAAAAAAAATAAAAGGAAAATATAAATTAAAATATAAATATAAATTTCACATTCAAACGAATTCACCAAAATGAAATAATAAAAAATATGAATATTATAAAAATGAGCTCATAAATTTTGGTGGGTTCATTAGTAAACGACTTCCATCGTAGATACGGGGTTCATAGAGAAACAATTTAATCAAATAAAATATACAGTTAAAAAAAGAAGATTAACTTATTTGTCATGAAATAAATAATAATACTAAAGACGAATTACGAGAATAAGAAAAAAATCATCTTAATTATTTGTCTTTATAGAAGATACACACAGACGTACAATTCCCTCCTGTTGACTGAAGACAGTTAAAAAGAAACGATCCTAGAGGGAGGTAAAACACAAAGGATTATTCGGTAGCGAATGGTGTTGAGGAGGGTGGAACACAGGGAAAGAGAAAATATGGGGTAAGTATAATTATTTGTTTAGGATTTAATGAGTTCCCAAGAAACACCTCGGTCGTTTGTTTCTTTTAAAGTTAAATTGGGGGAAGAAGGAGAAGAAAGGGAAGGGGAAGGAATGCTTCAATTTCATATAAGACTTAAACAGAATTGATTTTACGTTAGGGATTGTTAAATTGTGTGTGTGTGTGTTTTTTTTTTCAAATAAAACGAGAACTAAATAAAGTTTTTTTTATAAGAAAGAGACTATATAACACCACACACACATGTGTAAGTAAACGTATCCTTGAGTTAAATCGTTAAACGAAAAAGGAAAGATCATTTTGCGAGAAGATTTCCTCCCCCATTCCCACCTACCCACTTTAATCAACTACTTCATTTTCTTTTTCTTTTTATAATGTTTTCATTTTATTTTATTCTCATTCTTTGACCATATTTATCGAGATAACTGAAAGAATAATATACCCACGTAAGAAATGTACAAGTAACACGCTTTCACAAGACCGTTATGTCTTTTGCTAACCTAAGTTACGATTTGTGAAGATGATGATTCTTTACGTTTATGTGTATATGTGTATACTTATAATCCTTTGATTGTAAGAATAAGAAGACATAGTAGTAGTAGTAGTAGTAGTAGTAGTAGTTAAAGAAGAAGATGAAGAAGAAGAAGGAAGTAAAATGTGTATGGTGTATGTGTGTGGTGTTTGTTTATGTGTACGTATGTATGTCTGTACGTAATCCTTTGACTGTAAGAATAAGTAGATGTTATAGTAGTGTAGTATTAGAAGAAGAAGGAGGAGGAAGAGAATGGGGAGAGGATAAGAGGGGGTGGGGGTGGTAAAAGAAGAGGAGAGGTGAAGAGTGTTTCCCCATAGAGTGGCTGGCAGCAGAAAACACACAGAGAGAAGCACACGATTCTGCAGCTGCGCTCTATAAATATCTCGCACGTTTTAGGCCGAACCACCACCAACCGAGGAAGCAACCGCGAAGTTAACCGCTTGTTTTCATGGACCGGAGATCCTAAAATCCGCCTTCTTTGGTCACCATTTGATGACAAAAAGACAGAGAGAGATAAAGAAAGAAAGAAAGAAAGAGAGAGAGAGAATATTTCAACCGAATGAATGACGCCATGATTCCTTATCGGGATGTATTTATTTACCGCAAAAAGTAACGCACTTTTTATTACATTTTATAATTTGAACATTAATATCTGGGTTTAGATTTTTATTTCTCTTTTGAATCATCGTGAGATAATCGAAAGAACAAAAGTTATGGTGTCATGGTTTATATATAAAGATATTTTGTTTGTATTATAATAACAAACAAAGAATTATTAATCATTTGTAATTTATTTCTCGAATGATTATATTTATTAGTATTCAATTGATCTTTTAAAATGATCTGATCAAAGAGAAAAAAATGATTTATATATTTTGAACGTTATATTATCTCCTTTACAAAAGTAATAATAATAAAATATTATTAATACTTTCATAATCTCAAATATAATAATAATAATTATATAAAAGCAAGCTTATATAAAGATTTCTCTTTCAGTCTTAAAAACGATGATAAAACTACTGCGCAAATAGTCGTTGATGAGAAATGTGTTCTTGGAAAAAAAAAAAAATTATTAAATCTCGATCTTTACCGATTCGATTCGATTCGATTCGATTCGATTTGATTCGATTCAGTTCGCATAAGCGTTACAAATTATGGTTGTGCTCGTTATAAATCGTTACGTATATACATACATATATATAGATGTGCATGCCATCGTTTAAACGACCGTCCTACTTTACTATCAAGTTTATCACGATATTTTCTAACATTGGCTAATTTCCTCCCATTTTCTATTCTCTCCTCTCCTCTCCTCTTCCTTGTTCTAATTTCCTCTCCTCTCCTCTATTCCCTCCCCCGTCATCGCCCTCACACCGCCCCCAACTTCATCACTTATCTACAATATTTTTTTAGATATTTGTTGTTGTTGTTGTTGTTGTTGTATATTTACTGCTTCTAAATTCTTCGCATCAAATTTCTTTGTAAATTTATAATTAAATTGACAAATTTATCTCTTATATTGTATTTATAAACGTTTATTTAACAATAACAACATATTAACAACTATAACAAGTTAAATATTGTTATTGTATTATTATTTTTATTTTTTGTATAAACATTCACGATTTAGTTATACACAAGTCAAAAGAACAAAAAAGAAATGTAATAACGATCATTAGAGATATGTTTCTTCTTCTTCTGATAGAATTAATCTTAAATTAGGATCATAAATTTGGTGATTTAATTGACTCTGGTTAAAAAGACAAAATGAAAGACAAGGAGAAAAAAGCTTCTTCAAATGAGAATTAGTTAATTCTCATATCGAATGAAAGTTTCTTACCGAGAAGGGGGGGCTAGAGGATGGGGGCGGGGAGGTGATGAGGGTAGTAAGAGTGTGGGTTAATTTGAGAGTCGATTCGAAATCTCGAGATCCAATTAGCTTCCTCGAGGAGCGTTTTATTGCCATGGACTTTAAACTCGTCGTATTCGTTTGGAATTCTCAATTAAACGAATTCCCCCCATCCCATCCCATCCCATCCCATCCCATCATGAGCCCATCGTTTTATCCTTTGGGAATCTTTCCAACGACTTGTTTTCCAATGCGACGACAAAAATAAATGAAACGTTCGTATTAAATTATTCCATGCTGAAGGTGTGAGTTAATCGTTTTATTTTTTTTTTCTTTTTTCTTTATGCTTTGTTTCTTAACATTTTGATAAAATAATCCTCATTATAATGAAATGACAAGTGTTGAAATTTTGATCGAGAACAAAGTTTAAAATACATCCCCCCCCCCGCCATTATTATATTTTCGTCATAAAACTTTGCTAGTTTGACAGAAAATTGGATGTAAGTTTGTACGTTTAAATAAAAATTTACCGTTCAACGTTCCCAATTCAATGAAGGTGACGGAAGTTCGGATTAGAAATAGACGGAAGTGGGTGTAGTATATAAAATAACTTGACACATCACGTCCTGTTGAAGTTAATAAAAGAAAGTTTTCCTATGTGCAGCATGCAGCATGCATCATGTCGTGGCTTGCATAATAGAAAGAAATTTCTTCGATCTAACGATCAATAGATCCATCTATTTGTTCATCTATCGAAGATATTAACAGTTAGGTGTGGCACGATGACACACTATCGTGATGTGAAGAGGGATAGAAGGGGAGAAAGTAGAGAAAGAGAGACAGAAAAAAAAGCAATAATTTCTTTGATCTTCTTCAACTTTTCATTTTCAATTTATTTCGATGAATAATATATATATATATAAGAGAAAATTAATAGCGATCTGTATAATCTTGTACATTGGTACAAGGTCGTATTAAAGTAGGACATTAATTATTACTTCTACTAAGCCAGACAAGTATCGCATGCCTAAGCTTTTCTAAACCGTTTTATATACATATATTATTTTCTAATCTCTTGAAAGAGGTTTTTTTTATTATTTCTTTTTTTTTTTTTTTCATGTAAACCATCCGAGAATAGAAACCAGCAACTGTAGGAGAAGGAAGTAAAGTGTTGTTGAGTATGTTGCATTAGTTTAAATAACCAATTATAAAATTCTCTTTAAATCGTCGTTTAACACATTGGGTAGAATGAGTTTGTTTATCTTTATGCACTTCTGGTTTTCTGAGAGAAGAAGCGGAGAAAAAAAAAAGACGTCGTCGAGAGAAAACGTGGAAAAAAATATTGCTCGTGATTTTGTATTTTTAAACGTAGTAGAAGAAGAAGATATAAAATCAACACAAGAAATTTCATTATTTGTGATATAGGCACGTGTGTTGTTCTTATCCACGTTTTATCGTCACGTAGAAAACGATTAGTAGTTTTTTCTTTTTAAACTAAAAACAAGGATAAAAGTAATCATTCGTTTCGTTGAATCATTTTACTTGAAGATATTACAAAAGAAAAAGAAACAAAACAATTATTTACTCATCATTACTCGTATTTCGTATTTGCAAGGAACGTGGTCTTTTTTTTCTTAACAAAGTTAAAAACTTCCTGACAAAAAAAAAAAGACAAAAAAAAATAACAAACATTCTTTGAAGTTTCCGGGAAACTTGCATATGTGTGGCTTTTTTCTATCACACTGGATATATTTGGATAAGACAAACATATTTATTTAAATCACGACGTTTTACAATACTTAACGTTAAATCGTATTTGAAATATTAACCATTTAAACAATTGTTTTTATTTTTTTGTTTTGTTATTTTTTGACGTGATATTTAATTACGTGACACGTAATTTATATATATTAAGACTATATGTATTATTATTATTATTGAAAATTTGTAAATATTATACCATCTAATTTATAATTTATTAAGAGATTATTATGAAGCAAGATTAAACGATATTATCAATTGAAAGTTTAATGTATATAATTTAATTAAAAAATTCGCGTGGGATATAATAGCTATGATCCAGTTTGCGTGATACTTGTCAATAAAAAATACATAAAGATAAAATATGGAAATGCATAGGAAAGTATAATAAGAACGAACGAAGGTGTGTAACTTGGAATGTGATGAAATATAAAATGATGATCATAAATGAAAAAATTGTAAACGTTAATTTAAATAATAATAAAATAAAATTACACATTAAATTTCAATTAAATTGTATTCCTACTCAAGCTGTTCGAGGTGAACAAAAAAAAATCAAAACATGAACAAACAAAAACTATCTATCGATTGGTATCACGAAAACACCATAAATAATAAAAAAAAGGCCAATAGTTAAAGTAAAAGTGCGTGAGAGGTGTACAATAGAAATGGGCGGTTCTTCTCCACACGCGTAAAACTTGAAATAATTACTCACCATCACTAATACCATCACTACTACAATTCAACCCCCCCTTTTGACGATCCTACAAATAGGAAGGATCGATGTATTGTCTATTGTTTAGCAATGGGAGAAGAAGCAAGCAATGGTAGGGAGGTTGGAGGGTTGGGGGTTGAATCGACAGTGATGGTAGGTGAAAGAAAACCGGCTATTTTCTACAGAAAGGGAAGAAGAACAGGGGTTGACGTTAAAGGTAGGGCTTGCAAAAAGGGTGGTTTTTGCGTAGTACCCAGTACTACTACTACTAACCACTCGTTTTTCAAAGTACCCCCTTTACGATTTCTTTTTTTTTTCTTTTTCTTTTTCTTTCCTTTTATCTCCCTTTTTCTTTTCTTTTCTTCCAACTACCTTTCCACCTCTCAGCACCAACCACCAACCCTTCACTACACTCCCACCATTTTTTTTCTTCTTCTTCTTCTTTCGTTTCTTCTTTTTTTTTCTTTTTCTCTCTCTCTTTTTCTCAAGTAGATTCGAGGATCAACGGAAAGGACTGGTAAACCATCTCACCATCACCACCATAACCACCATCATCACAACAACACACCAACAACCCCCTTAACTCAGAAAACCCACGTCTGAAATCCGGCTGACGAAGAGTTCCCTTTGATTTGTCGGGCCGATTAAGTGGACCTTTTCCTTTCTCTCTTCTCTACCATTTCACCCACCAACCCACCCTTCTTCTTCTTCTTCTTCCGATATTCGTAGGACAAAAAAAAGAGGAGGGAAAGAAAAAAGAGAGGAAGAGGGAGGAGAGAGGGAGTAGTTCCAATTGCGATTTGGCAATTAAATCGAAACATTCGTGGGAGAACAAAAAAGAGAATACTTTTATTTTTATTTAATTTATATTTCCTTTAATCTTTTATTTATTTGTATATTTATATTTTAATATAAATCATTGAGAGACTTGTTTTTTATTTTTTTTGTTAATTGAATTTTTTAGTCAATGAATTAACCGTGAATGAACAAATTTTACACACAAGTTTGCGATAAAAATATCGATTATCTCGATTTGTTTTATATTTTATTCTTCTTATCAATGTTTCGATAAGACCGTTTGACGTTATTGCTATGAAATATTCTCTCGACAAGCCAACGGAGAACAGGTAAACTCTCTTTCCCCTCCCTTTCCCCTTTCTTTCTCTTTTTCTTTCTCATAGCACATCGATGACGTGCATGCCTTCTATGGTGCACCAAATGAATATGTATGCTTCACTCGTTCTCGAGTCAAGGTCGTAACTGTTTCCGTTACGTAGAATGCAACACGACAAACAACACAACGCGTAAAAGACATTTTCTTTCTTTTATTTTCTTCTTTTTAAAATCAATTAATGTTCATTAAAAATTCATTTATTGCATTTTGGTGGACTCAATACAAAAGTTGATTTTTATAATAAATCAATTTTTTACACATCTACAATCAATGATCAGTACATTGATCAGTAGTACAACACCAACAATCTTATTATTATTGAAATGAAACCATTATGAAAAAAAAAAATTTCATACTAACATACATCCAACTGTTTTATATTAATTTTTTAAAAAAATTTGTTAAAAAAAAGAATGACCTTATATTATAAATATAAAAACATATATATGTAATAATAAAAAGTATTTCTCTGTTATTTCGAAAAATCACGTATGAAATTCCCAAGAAGATTTCATAGGAATAAAATAGTGAAGAACTGCAAGGCATGGCAATCCCAAATATTCGAGACACTCCTCCTACACGTTCGTGCTTAACAATGCGTAGTCGCAATATAACAAGAAATAAAGCAAGAAATAAAAGAAAAAATGAGGGATGAGAATGCGAGTGGTTAGTGTGGGTCGTGGGACGTGGAAAAGATGAACGAATGTGCACCAATGATGATGGTTTTATTCCCTCTAGACTAATTGTCATATAATAATAACATCATTTCTTTTCTTGTTTTTCTTTTTAAATATTTTTTTATATTGTTATCTAATTTATTGTCTACAATTATAAATACAATTTTATTAATTAAAATGATTAATCCTCTTCTAATCCTCCCTTTCCCACCCCTGCCTCTCCTCTTCATCTCACCCTCCAAAAAATAAAAAGAGAACAAAATATTCTGATACTACGATATGATTAGCTTTATGGCTTTTATACTTATTTCAATTGTTTACAATGGCAATTATCTTAATTATTATTATTATTATCATCTACGTTAGTAATAAATAATATCATGATCAAATATTATTTCATTAAAATTGTTCTATGCTTTTTATATTTTTTTCGTGTATTATTATTTTATGTATTTTTTCTTTTTTTCTAATTGTGCCATTATTTTGTCTATTGTTTTAATTTACTAAATAGTTTATTAGAATTATATTAAAAATCAACATTTTATTACAAAGCCACAGCAACGTGTGACCGGAGGAGTATCTTAGTATATATAATTTAAGCATGCCAAATTTTGACTCTATTTAAGCAAACAATAACGATCACGTGAAGTGAGATCGAGTTCAATAAGGGGACTGGGGAAAGGGTATAAAAAAAGGGAGGGTGGGGGATGGGAGGGGAGGGAAGAAAGATTGTATGTATATTGAGAACACGTTGACTCGATTCGATGAACATAAAAGGTGTAGGTGAAATTTTAGGAGCGTCTGCAGGACACATCCCATCGAAGGGATGAGAGACCCAACTAACCCAACGAATGATGGAAAAGAAAAAGAAAAAGAAAATGAAAAAGAAAAAGAAAATGAAAAGGAAAGAAGAAAGTATCGATTTCGTTTAGCTTTTAAGCGAACGAGGGCAAATACACGAGGACGAACGTGTATGTGGTTATATATATATGTGTGTGTTGGTGTATATAGATGCGGGCGGTGGTATCATTTTCGTAGTACATACGAAATCGCTCGTTTTAGCTCTTCCCAGGCAAACTTTTGTAACGGTGACGTCACATTCAGGACACGCCATTGATTTAAATCGGTATTTTAAACTGTAAGCGGGATTTTACGATTAGCTTTTGACCCACATTTAACATTACGAATATACATAACTAGTATTTCTATAGGCTAGGTATATTTCGCGTTTTATTTTTAAATGTTACTTAATTTATTTATTACCAATTTTATATATATATAAGTGTCGTAAAAAATAAATAGATGAATATAATAGAACGTGAACTATGAAAACCATAAAGAATATTAGTCACGCGTGTTCATTTAAAACAACCTCTTGACTTAGTCTTAATGATAGAAATTAATTCGCGTGCGAAATGTTTAACGAGCATGAACTAAACGACAATTCCTTTGTGTTATATATATATATAGATATCCATTAACAAATTTTATCCCCTTATTTATTTCGGATCATTTAGGGACTTGTTTTCCTTCCCTTTTATCCCCCCCCGTTCCTTTTTCTATTTCCCTCTCTCACCCTTTTTCTTTTTTCGTGTAACTTCAGCAGCAATCAGGGGTGAAACACACGCTTAAATGGGGTATCACCATGGGTGTTTTTCACCTCTTAATCGTTCGATTTGCATCCCTTGTTATTTTGATTCACCACCCCATTCTATCGAATACTATTTTCTACATTCACCATTGCAAATACCCTTCTTCCTTCTGTCACCTCCCCCCCCCTCCTTCCTTCCTCCACTAAATCACCTCCTTTCATAGAGGAGAATAAAATTGTCAGATTTTCTTTAACCAGACATAGTTTTGTGATTGAACGAGGAAAGAATAAAAATAAGAAATAAGAGAAGAATATAGAAAGATAGAAGATACAAACAAGAAGGGGGGAGAGGGGATAAAGAAGGGAGAGGTAAAAGTGGGAATGATGATGATGATTATGACGATGTTCATAATGATGATGATGATGATAGGATTGGTGCAATTAGTCGCTCCACGGGAAACGCACGCGTTAATGAGCCACGACCGGTCTTCACTGCTTCCGGAATAGTTGCGTTACACTAGTACGAACTTTATAATATATACACACCTATATGTATATTGCAAAACTATACTTACATTGTATGAGGTTATTCACCCCCCTACTTTTACGATTCATATTAGTCCAAAGAAAAATTCAAAAAAGTTAAAAGAAAGAAATTTTAATATAAATTAAAATAAAAACCAAAAAAAAATTAAATTAATAATTTTATTTATTTATTTATTTTTTTTTTGGTTTTTGTTTTAATTGTTTTAATAATTCGTTTATTTTATATGACAAAAACTTGTCTAATTAATTTATATATATATATATATAATATTAATATTATTACATTTATCATATTTAAAATTAATAATAATATTAATTCTATTTAACTTTTGACTTTTTGAATTTTAAACGACGACGACGACAACGACAACGACAATGACGACAAATATTATATACATATATATATGTATAAAGCCGATATCTTTACGTGCAATGCACGTATATTATATACATATGTATATACACATGTACATACACATGTATGTACTAATCTATACACGCATATCATAAATACTTGGTATGCTTATGCATACACACGTACATCTATCTACATATACACAGAATATACAAGAATCCTGGACGCTTTATCAACCAGTGCATGCACATTCTTAGCTTTCCGCATTCATGGATATCGTTATAGACCGTTTCCGGTCATCATGTTTAGGATAAATCTTCTCCCCTTTCTTTTTCTCCTTTTCCTGTTAAATTTTTTTCCTTTTGCTAAATAATATTTCTATCTAATGATAAAACAATAATAATCCTTTTTCGTATTTTACATAGAATTAAATATCACGATACGATTTATTTTATATTGTTTAATATAAAAACAATAAAACAATTGAAACATTCATAGATTAAGATCACGAGTCTGACTCGTGATATTCACGTTTGACATGAAATTAAACAACGAGTCAGACTCGTGAAAATAGGTGCAAGGGGTTAATATTATCTAATGAAAGACATGTTATAAGTAATAATAAGATAAATGGTTTGTTTTTTTTTTTAGATTAAACTCAATGAAATATATCATGAATTTATTTTCCAATGTTTTTCAATAAGAATCGTGAGATAATAATTAGTTATCGTATGAGTGAGATCCGTATAAAAGAATGACGTCGCGTGGTACGATTACGTACAACCCTAAGTAAGTGAATTCTAAACACCATGAATGGAAACGAAGGCGTTATAAGTGAATGGAAAACGAGAAGTGAGTTTCGCCTACGCATTCGATTTTAATCGTTTCAATGTGTGTGTGTGTGTGTGAGAGAGAGAGAGAGAGAGAGAGAACCTTATTAATACTTTTTATTATACTCTTTTCCTTCATGATTTTCTTTTCCCTTCTTTTTCTTTTCTTCTCTTTTTCATATCGTATTTGTGTAATAATATTTTTATAATTACATTTTATTTGAATTTTATTTTATTCTCTTGTCTGTTTTCTTTTCGTTCTTTTCTCCTATTTGTATTCATTGTTCGGAAATTTAATTATCACCGGAAGTAACGATTGGAAACGTCGATCGATTCACGTTTTTCTCATCAACCGGATATTCGTTCCAGTCGTTTGAGCATCGTCTATTTATAGAATAAATTAAGTTTCATCTAATATAAAAAAAAAAAGAAACAAAGAACATTCCTATGTTGTTTTCATTATAACACAATGATTATAATTAATTTCGCGTATAATTGAATATACGTTATATCTATTAAAAAAAAAAAAAAAATCAAATTAAATTAAATTAAATTATAATCTGACTAGACATTCACACACCTATATTAGAATAAAGGTAAAAGTTGGAATTTTTTTTTCTTTTTTTTTCAATGTTTCTTCGACTCGATTTGCACTTTCATATCGCATCGAGAGGTGAAGGTCGGTCGGTGCATTCTACGATAGAAGAGAAGGTAACTTGCAACTTGTATAAATTCAATACCTTATACGAATGGAAATACATTTTTGTTTTCTTTTTTCTTCTCGGTTGACCATAAAGTTCAAAATCATTTTTTACAATACACTAATAATTATTCCTTTATTAACTTTTTTTATTACTTTTCATATATTGAAATAAAACAATTTTTCAAACTGTCGTTGTTATTCCTAATGCAAAACAATTCTCTAAACTTCCTTCAACTTTCCTCCAAATATTTATATAACTTGATATCCCCTTCTTCCCCCACCACCCCACTTGATCATTCGATCAAGACGATATACTATTACTAATTTAAAACGAACAACACACGATGATAACTACTACTAACGACTGACTTGACTTCCAAGAAAATTCTTCGATCAATTACATTTTTGAAAAACCTTTTTTTTTTTTTTTACAATTTAGAGTTAGAATGATGAGAAGGGTGAGAGTGGGGTTACGTGAACGAGAGGAGAAGGGGGAAGAAACGGGGGAGAGGGGCGGGGAGAAAGGGGGGGGGGACAGATGTTTCGAGTGCGAGAAACAGGGACAGTTGAGAGAAGAGTATACAGAAGATTCGCTGACGTCAGAAACTATGTTTAAACCCACTACGACTGATGATGTTGATGATCATGATGGCAGTGGTGTTAGTGATAGTGGTGGTGGTAGTGGGCAGACATCATCTTGTTAGTGTTAGTGTTAGCAAATGAAGAAAAAAAAAAAGGGAAAGAGAAAGATAGAAGACACGTGACACGCATTTTACAGAAAGAAAGAGAGAGAGAGAGAGTGAAGTAGGTGAAAGATGTAAGAGAATGGTTGGTGGTGTTCGTCCATGAGATTAGAGAAAGGGATATGGTGTAGTGGTAGTGATGGTAGTGGTGTTGGTTTGGTAGTGTGGTGGTTAGATGGATAGATGGATGTTAGTAGGGACTATTACCCGGTCCTTTTCTTTCACAATGTACCATTGTCTTTCTTTTTATTTTTTTTTTTATTTTTACTCCTGCTTTTGACTACCACCTTTCGAATTATATGTTTTTCTGTTTATGTATATATATATATGTGTGTGTGTGTGTGTACTTATACTCTTTTCGTTGTACCACTTTCTAGTATGAAATGGATCATCATCGTTGTGTGTAAGAATCTTTCTTTCGTTGCAATATGAGAACGCGGTGCAACAATACAGTGCAATAAGTAAAAAAGATGCAAAATATGAAATATGACGAAGTCTCAATAATTAATAAAAAAAAAATACGAATTATAAATTTGATCGAATTAATTAATAAGATTATCAAAAAAATTAATAAATAAATAATGAATTTTTGTCTATAAATAACGTTAAATGTTTCATCATTCATGTGAAATGACTCATAAAAAGTAACTTATTATAAAAATGCTACGTGATCACATTTGCAAACATATATATATATTTTCTTTTAAGGAATAAAATAGGGTAAACGTTGATAAAAAAAAAACAAAGAAAAAAGAAAAATTATGTGTAACTGCTATGGGACACAGAAAAATAAGAAAAATTCGACGACGACAACGATGACCATGAATCATAGTTCTTTTCCTGTTACTCTTAATGGGATTTCACCAATCACGTAATATTTTATTCTGCTAATCCTAATGCATTAGTCATTAATACTTGTTCACTCATTCTTTTTTTTTATATTAATTTCATAATAAAATTAGATTATATTTTTTTACTAAATATAATAATCATCATTTTCTTCCAACGTGTGATTAGTATTTATCATAATGTCTTTATGTTAATATAAAGTAGATTTCTTGAAATAAAAATAAAAATGGATATTGTGAAAAAGAACTAAGAGAAGAGAAGTGAAGAGAAGAGAAAAGAAGAGGATGTTATTCATCTCCTTTAAAATGACGTGGGTCTCTTAAAACAAACGTAATGAAAGAGACAACCTTCTATGATTTATTCTTATATATGTCGACCCTTTTTCATTGATACGTATAATAAATCCTACACGTCAGTAACAATTCAACCAATATATATATTTGTATGTGTGTGTGAGGGTGGATTGAAATTGAAAATCTTATACTTGAAATTCCTACTTTATGGTAGATTGTTTTTCTATTTTTAGGATCAAAATATTTGTTTACTTTATTATTTAAAATAAAATTAAATTTCGAAATTCAAATGAATACATATATGTATACATTATATTAGTAAATGTTATACATATACCTCTGAGCAATTTCCTGGCCTAAAAAGTCAGACGTTGGATAAATGTATGACGAGATGGCGAGCTAAATAACGAGATAAATTGCAAGGATGTCGGTAGTTACTTCATCGAATCAACTTACCATCATCACACTCGGTTGTGTTGTTCGTAATCGACTTTTTCTCAAGTCTTTTTAACTCATACTGACAAATAAATGTATTACTTATTAACTGTCTTTATTTCTATTATTATCTAATAATATTAGTTATTAACTAACTCTATATTTATGATGGTTACTAGTATAATTAACATAAAATAACAAAATAAATGTTGTACCAACTGTCTGTAGTAGAAGCAAGCGAAACCACAAATTGTTGACTCAAACCTAAATTTAATAATTTCCCGAGTATAATATAAATAAAATAAATATATGTTAATATCTTTCCTTTTCTGTTTTTTTTTATTTATTTTGTTGTTGTAGAGATTACATCAACTACTATGAGAAAGCTTCATTATCCAGCTAACTTTGAATTTACTTTCCTGGACTTATATGGCTCGTTGTTCGCCCGGTTTAACCGCGATAATGGACATTGCTCGGTCAAGGTTTCGAACATAGTGTTTGCGTCAGTTTTACTATATATATATATATATATATTTCTCTCTCTCTCTTTTTCTCACAATCAGTTAAACAAACAACGAGAATTACCGTTGAAATATATTGAAATATATTTTATTAAAATCGTATTACCAAAAATAACGTGATACCATGTATAAATCATATTACGTAGCAACACACGATTAATTAAAAAATTAACTTTTGAATATATCAAATATTATTATGATTTAAAAAAAATTATATAACATTTTGTAAACAAGTGTTAATCATATTTTTTGTTTTCCTCCTTTTTTTTTCTCTTGGTTGACCTTCTATGAAATTGAAATGACAAATTGTAAATCGAAAAAAATTCTGTCTGGAGATAATAAAAAGAAATAACGAAAGAAAGAAAGAAAGAAAACAAATTATAGGAGAGATAAGACAGCAAGGTTTTGTTATATATATAAAAAAAAAAGTTAAAAAGAAAAAAATGAGGTTCTCGTTTTTATCGGCAGGTTTGGCTACTTTCCAAAAGGGTTGCTTGTGTGCGGCTAGACGAAAAATCTTTTATTCGTGATAGTGAATGACTCATGGTACTTAAATAAATACTTATTTATCTGCCTAAGCTGATTCACGTATTTTTTTGCTTCTATAGAAATTTAGTAAAAAAGAAAAAAAGAAGAAAAGTTAATACAAAGAAGAAATTTGTTTACAAACAAATGGATGAACCAAATAATTCATACGATATTAACAAATTATTTTTATCACGAGATATAAAATCATTGTTAAATATATATATATATATATATATATATATATATATATATATATATATATATATATATATATATATGTATTAATAATGTGTGAGTATTTTGAACTTGATATCGTTATAAATACTTGATAGTATTAGTAACAGTAGTAAAGAATGACAATATATAACACACAATGTAACCGGACTAGACTACACCGACTTATCATGGTTGATCATCGCTCATGATTTTACGCCTTCCCATAAAAGGACACCTCTCCTCTCTTTCCAATCAAGATTGTTTTGTGTCTCTTATTTTTCCGAAGCGTGACGTGACATAAAAAGAAAGGATCACCCTTCCGTCCTTCCTTCCTTCCTTCCTTCCTTCCTTACTTCTTCTCGTAATACCCTAGATAGAGTTGTCAGATCAATTCAAGCTAGAGTTTCTAAAGCTTCAACGGGATCCCCCCCCCCTTTTTTTTCATTGAAATTGATCGATCGATGAAATTTGATATACAATGCAATAAGTATTTCTATAGTAATATAATAGTATTATTTTGCAACCTTTGACAATCTTTGTTCTTTATTATTTTTTTTTTTTTTAAACAAATCATTATAAAATATATTATTATTATTAATTGGCATTAGGAATTCGAAAGTTCATTACCACAAATACCAAATCCCGCCAATGTTACAAAAATATGGTAATGATATATCATCGATCAATTTCGTGAAAAGAGAAAGAAAATAACAAAATGAAAAATATCATCGTTCTTAACATTCTACGAATCGTAATTTTCGTGCAAATTTAAAATTCGCGCTCTTGTGATCCGCGCGGAATATGAAAAAAAAAATGGCGCACATTGGAACCAATTGAAGAATCAATGAAATCAAAATCAAAAGAGAAATTCATTATTATATTTTTATAAATTGTATTCAATAAATCAAAGATTATTGATCACATTTAAATCACGAACCAATCATTTCTTATATAAATAATTACGTAACGCGCATATGCCGTTTATAAAGCGGGAATCATTTCAACCAATAAGAAATACCTGTTGCATTCACGTTACTCGTTCGTACCTAATATCAACTAATAATAATGCACTTTAATGTACATTTAAGGAAAAACAAAATAAAACATTCTAGAAAGATTAAAAGTACGCGTGATTTCAAAGTGAGAGAAAAGAAAAAAAATAAATAAACAAACATACATATACATAGACGTTATACACGAGACAAGAAAAAGGCCAAGGACGTCGATTACGACAATTTAACCCCACGTTTTATCTTGCACAATTCCCGTTAATTGGTACGTTACAAATAATTCAATATACAAAAGAATTGAAAGTACAATGAAGGGGGAGGGAGTGAGGGTGGGTTAAAGACGTAAGCTAAGCAGCAAACCGTGTGTGTATATATTCGTTTAACGATATCCGTTGTGTGTCGTCGTCGTGTTACACGTCGTTAAACTAGTTCGGTGCATCCAGTTTTTCCACTCTCTTGGCTTGCCTCCTCTGCCCAACACACGTTTCGTCGTCCCTGGACAACGAAAGGGACGACGACAAATACGACACAAAAACGAAAACGAAAAGAACAATTAAATATTATTACGAGAATCGTATGACCGACATAAGATGATAATTATATACACATATATGTATATACATTCGTAGTTTTTTTTAAATCAAGAGAAAAAAGATAGATTGAAAGACATAGAAAAAGAAAGAAAGAAAGAAAGAAAGAAAGAAAGAAAGAAAGAAAGAAAGAAGAATGAATGAATTGTAAGTGCGGCCCTGCATCGATCCCGATAACGACGCAACTTGTTGCCTCTATGTTGAATGATCAACGCCACTGTTTGATCATCGTAGTTATACCAAATTGTTTTTCTTTCTTTTTACTTTTTTTTAAATATATTATTTATTTTTATCCTACCAAAATTTATTTAAAATTTTTTCGATAAGTAAGAATATGATTTAAAGAAATATTGAATATATTAAAAAAAAAAAAAAGAGTCAATATCAAGTTTCGAATATGTTAATACGACTCGAGTCAAAATCAAAAGTGACATAATGAAGTATCTTAAAACACAGTGTTATTTACCTAGAAATCAACTAAGAGAATATTTGAAACTTGAGCTTGGTATTGTATACTCTTATTACCACTTAATTTGTTCAACTTACCGAGATCCTCGACAAGACGTAGCATGACACCACCGATGTGCAATTCTCCCTTAACGCGTAGGCTCCTCTCTACCTGCAGATCCGTCACGTAGACTCGCAGCACCCAGCTGCCGTCTACTTCGTGACCGTCCGAATACATCTTCTTTTATTATTTACTTTATTTTTCTTCCAAATTTATTCGTTAAACCGAATCTATCCTCCTACTTCTTCTTCTTCTTCTTCTTCCTTTTTTTCTTCTCCACCTTCTCCTCCTTGTTATCTTCTTGTTCCTTGCACTATCTCAAACTTCTTCAAAACGTTGTATCTTTAGATGCACTAAAATGTATCATGGTATCCACTTTTATTTCCACGTGTTTTAAATAAGAACTATATAACATTCGTATAACCTATTTTAAATCTTAGAATAATCTTAATCTTTTCACAAACAATAATGATAACAACAGTTATGATGACGACACGACACGACAATCACACGACCAAGACCACGATCACGACGACCGACGACCGACGACGACGACGACGACGATGACGACGACGAATTCGCGCAAAGTTTCGTCGTCGCGCGAATACGATATTATAAAATCTCTTCTCCGGATACGGTAACGCGTATTTCGAAGGATCGTTCTCCTCTCTTTCTCTTTCAACTCTCCTTTACTTCGAGAGATCTCTCACCGAGTAACGCCTCCCACCACTGTACTCTTCCAACTACCACACAGCGCGAAGAAACGAGATACAGGATCGCACGATTTACGATCTACACGACCGATACTGCACGAACGCTCGCGCTCGGTTAAGCTCGGCTAGGCGACTGAAAATTCGACGAGCAGCCACGAACGAAGACAATCGTCAACGTTCGGCGGCCCGAGTTCGGTATGCGCGTAGCGAACTACTTCCCCCACCACCGTGCTTTCTTACTTCTTCCATCTCTTTCTTACCAGCCGCACCTTCTTCAGTCAAACTTTTATATCTTCAGGGACGAACTAATATGGAGGTGGTATAGGCACCACGCAACTAGCTTTACATGAAATTCAAGAATTCTCTTTCTTTCCTTTGTTTTTCTCTCTCATGCTCTTTTTACCTTGTATGATTTTTATATAAAAATATGAGATTTAATATTAATCAATAACTCGATATATCTTATAGATTATTACGATTAACAGATTTTATTCTTACTTTGTTGTAAATTCATTTATATTGTACATTTATTATCATCATCTGATATATTTCATATTTTTAAATGTTTTATATTTTAATAAAAATAGGAAACTTTAATAGTACTTTATAATACATTTGGAGTAAATTCTTACTCTCATTATAAATAAGGTTAAAGGTTTTGGATTTAGATAAGATAATCTCTTAATTATCAGTTGAAGGAATTCATTGTATAAAGAATATAATTTTACATAATTTATTAATCAACCGTATACATGGCATTTCTATGCAGTTGGATCATCTCCCTTAGTTGTTCTGGTATAAATGAGTTGTGCATGATGTTGAACTACTTGTTTAATTAAACCTTTTTGTTGTAGTTCACTTAATGCTCTTCTTGCAAGTGATCCTCGGATTTTTAACCTTTCACTTACAATGGATGGTGTAATTAATTTGTATAGTGGTACTTCTTTTAACAATTTGTCGTATGTACCTCTATCGAACAATACTTGATTGTTCAATTTATCACGAACTTTTCCTTTGGACCACTTCTGCAAAAATAAGGAAACATATTAGTTTATAATTTGAATAGAACTCAAAAAATGTTTATGTACATTCATATATAATGTAATATATGTAGCAAAGGAAATATATCTCATCAGGCTCATTAAATCAGATTTTTGCTTCCACGATTAGTCAAGCTAGACAAGTTATCATCATACAAGATAATATTTCCATAAGTAATATAATATATAAACAAAACTCTGACAGATATAGGAAAAATCACAAACCTTCTTCTTTGCTTTTCCACCAGACCCACCCTCCTTCTTCTTTTGGGTCTTTTGTGGTTGCTTCGAAGAACCCTTCGTATCCTTTTTAGGAGGCTAAAATGAAATAATTAGTATAAGTATAAAAGATACTCTTTGAATATATTTACTAAATTACAATACTATTATAAATAAACGTTAATATAAACTACATGAGAAAATGTTAGGTTAGAAAAATATTAAGAATATACTAATGAAACTAATTCGACATATTATTTATATCCAGTGAATGTTTATTATATAAACCATTATTAATTTGTTAAAAAATGTAAAAACTTCAATAATAATTTGCTGTAATTTATTACACGCTTGTTTTTACACCATGTGGATACAATCATGCACTAAAGTTTTTTCACATATTCACAGATTCTTTAATATCTTTTTATTATAATTAAAAGTTCACTATTTTGTTTTAGCTACAAATTCTACGTTAAAATTGTAAATAGAAATATATTTTTAATAAATTTTTAACTATTATTTGTTGTATATATTCTTATAAAACTTACCATGATTGCTACCTGTACGTAAAGGAAGAGCAAAGAGACGACGATAGTTGTGCTACAGTGGCGCCACTACTTTAATCAAATACTTTTTTACAAAACTAATTCATATGAAAATAGTATTTAGAAATATATAATTTCTTTTAACGCTTAAATATTAGAAAAAATTTTGATTTATACTTATTTATTTCATTAGATTATATGAAATATAAAATTACCGATGAATTTAGAGAAAATTAAAATTCATTTATTGTATATATATTTTTGTATGCAAGTGACATGATATGAAAATATATTATACAAGCATCGAAAAACATTTAAATAGGACACAAAACAATTTATTCATTTAATAAAAAATTATAATTCGATATTAAAAGATAAAAATTGTCTTGAATTTTCACAAATATATTTACTTGAATTACTTTTCATTTCTTTAACTATTAAATAGCTAACATGGCACTTGCAACAAATTATTCATGACATTCTATTAAAATCGAATAGAAATGATACAAATTAAGCGTATAAAATTATTATTCTATTAGTCATTAGAAAACTATAACTATAAAAGATGATGTATTCAGACAATTACCAGAAAGTATATTAACTTTTTATTTAATTTGTATAAAGTACATTATTTCTACGTTGCAGGATCATCTCCCTTAGTTGTTCTGGTATAAATAAGTTGTGCATGATGTTGAACTACTTGCTTAATTAAACCTTTTTGTTGTAATTCAATTAATGCTCTTCTTGCAAGTGATCCTCGGATTTTTAACCTTTCACTTACAATGGATGGTGTAATTAATTTGTACTGCGGTACTTCTTTTAACAATTTGTCGTATGTACCTCTATCGAACAATACTTGATTATTCAATTTATCACGAACTTTTCCTTTGGACCACTTCTGCAAAAATAAAGAAATATATTAGTTTATAATTTGAATAGAATTCCAAAAATGTTCATGTACATTCATATATAATGTAATATATTTAGAAAAGGAAATATATCTCATCAGGCTCATTAAATCAGATTTTTGCTTCCACGATTAGTCAAGCTAGACAAGTTATCATCATATAAGATAATATTTCCATAGGTAATATAATATATAAACAAAACTCTAACAGATATAGGAAAAATCACAAACCTTCTTCTTTGCTTTTCCACCAGACCCACCCTCCTTCTTCTTTTGGGTCTTTTGTGGTTGTTTCGAAGAACCCTTCGTATCCTTTTTGGGAGGCTAAAATGAAATAATTAATATAAGTATAAGAAAAATACTCTTTGTACACGTTTACTAAATTACAATGCTATTATAAACAAACGTTAACATAATCTACATGAGAAAGTGTTAGGTTAGAAAAATATTAAGAATATACTAATGAAACTAATTCGACATATTATTTATATCCATTGAATGTTTATTATGTAAACCATTATTAATTTGTTAAAAAATGTAAAAACTTTTGTAATAATTCACTGTAATTTATCACACGCTTGGTTCACACCATGTGGATACAACTATGCACTAAAGTATTTTTTATACATTCACATGTTCTTTAATATCTTTTCATTATAATTAAAAGTTCACTATTTTGTTTTAGCTATAAATACCACGTTAAAATTGTTAATAGAAATATATTTTAAATAACATTTTGTATATTATTTTTTGTACATGTTCTTATAATACTTACCATGGTTACTACGTGGGAAGAAAGGAAAAGGAAGACGACGATAGCTATGCTACAGTGCTGCCACTACTCCAATCAATATACGATTTAATAAAATTAATTAATGTACAGATATCAATATTAAAGTATACAATAATTCTTTTTTTGTAAAACTTTAATATTCATAAAAATATTAATCTACAATTATTTTATTCATTACATTATATTAATTATAGAATTGATTCATGTAGTATTGTCTATTGAGTTTTCTAGATTTCTTCTTTTGTTTAAGTATAAAACATAACATTGAGATATTTATTAATTTTAATGATATTCTTTTTGAAGTAATTTTATACAAAATATATTTAAATAATATTGCAATATATAAAAGAAAAATTTTAATTCAAATCATCTTAATGATTGATAATATTTTAGTCCTATCTTTTTATCATTTTATGTATAGTTTAAATGAATATTGCATTTCAATGCTATAAGATCAACATTATTTAGGATTTAATTTATATAGCATATATATTAAATGTAAGTATTGTTTTATCAATTAATTGTTTATTTTATATAATATTTTATTGATTATTGTCTTGTGATTAAAATAATATTTGAAAATTTTTAATATTTTAGCAGTCAATAATGTAGTGTTACATCAATACCGATGCAATATTCGTCTAAAGCCATCTTACAAGAAATGATTGTACTAAATACAACATTGGAGCTTATTTTTGTGATATCTAACGATTTCTTATACATTTGACGCGTGGAATCCAACATAGGCTGTCAACGTTCAAAGTTTACTCTTTAAGTAATGATTTTTATTAAAAAAAGTTTAAAGAAAGTGTAATTCAACTTTACATCAATATAACTGTATTATCATCTGTTACAAATGGCAAGAATCTTTAAAGATGTCATCGTATTTACTTTCTAATACATTATCTATTGTAAGTAATACGAAGAATGTTAAATTTTTATTGATATACTTTCAATGTTTTTCTTCTAACAAATATCATTTTTCCTAACGTCATAACATTTCGAAATCATTGTAAGTTATTTATCATCGTATACGTCTCAACAATTAATGTATATTAGATTTTTTTGCTTCATTTTGTATTCTTTTCTTATGTTTGTCATGTATTATTCTGTCTGAAAACATTCGAGATGTTATCGCATATGATTATTATGATTCGTCTCACTGGTGATATGACGTTACAAAACCATATATATTTCTCAGCAGAATTCTGAGTAATACATACATTGGAATTTATCCTGGGCTTGTCAAGTTAACTTTGCAGTAAAATCAAACATGACTAGTAAAAAGAGCCATACTCTTAGAATAGAATCTGAAATTGATAGAAATAGAGAAGAAGCTAATTGGAAAAAGGTTATAGAATTGGCTGAACATCTTAAAGCACAGTATCCTAATAATGGTAAATATTAATATTCTTATATTTGTATTTCTCCATCATTTATATATTTTTAAGTATTTGTAAAAAAAAAAAGAAATAATTCATAACCTTTATTTTATGATCTATATTTAATCAATATGTGATTTATATTTTTCATTTCAGAATGCTTGGCAAATTTTCTTTGCGGTGAAGGAAGATTAGAAAATTTTTTAGAACAGACACCGCCTATCGATTCTAACATAACTAAAGCAAAAAGTGGATTGTTAGAAGCTAAAAGATATTTACTTCTAGCTGCAAACGAAAAGGATAAACAAGTATGCGCTGCTATGATCAATTTTATATATTTAATATTTAAATATTTAATCTGTTAACATTTAATTTAAGATTTCGTTTGTTATATACGTTATATTTCTTTCTTTAATTATGTAATAATATATTTGTAGGCATTAGTGGTATTGGATGCACATTTACTTCTCGGTAAACTTCATTATGCAATGGGAATGTACGAAGAGGCACTATATCATTATCAACAAGCTGAATTACATACTTTGACAGAAAAAGAGTTACCTAGTAGAAGTCTAAGGATTATTGCTGAATCATATGCAATTAAAGGTTTGCAGATTGGCTTTCATTTTTAAGTCAATACGTGATAATTTATTTCAAATCATACATTCATTCATGCATCTATCGGTTGGCATAAATATTTTTTTATATTTGTTAGTTTGACTTTTTTCTATGGAGTAAAAACAGGTGTGCTTTGTAGGATTTATAGAAGGGAGTGAGGGAGGGGAAGGGGAAGGAGGGTGGGGGGGGAGAGAAAAGAGCAGCATGTTATTGTGTAAATTGTTATTTGTAGTTTTGCAAGTATTCATTTTCCAGATTTCTAAGTAACAGTTTATCAGTATTTATTCTAGCATCTACACATTGTTCATGGTAGGTCTCAGTCTGGAAAGGTTGCCTCCAAATTCTAAAACCAAATTTAGAATAGCAGAATGGCAAGAGGAGATGGTTAAATGTTTTATTATTGCGGGAGACTTAACGCTTGTATACTTACAAGAATTAGATAAAATTGCGCTACAGCAACAAAATGGATCTGTTACTGTAAATAGCAATAATATAGGTACTGTCACACAATATCATGTGTTAAAATATTTATTTTTAGCATTATTATATCAACATTTAATTGATATTTTTTAGGAGTATATACTACACAATCTTCGGTTTGTGTTACAAAACAAATTGGTCCAATTTTAGAAACGGCATTACAACGATCACCTTTGTTATATCTTCAAACTGGCAATGTACAAGCTGCTATTGCTCGTTATAGGTATCATTATTAAAATATCTTCAATATAATTTAATTTTTTAATATTAATATATTGTTAATTATTTAAAAAACAATCAATAATAAAATCCATTAACAGAGAAGTTTTATCAGCTGTGGAGACAACAGCAACGCAAAACTTGAGAGTCAAAATGACTAAACAATTAGCTGAAGTACTGTTGCGAAAAATATGTAGTACTGATTACAAACTTCCAGAAGGATTAATTGAATCAACTGGTTTGTATCTTATTATTATTCACTCATTGTATCTTATGATTATGAAATAAGAATAATATATATTAAAATTTATGTTTGATACATTATTAGATTCACCATGGAAACCAAAGAGATACGTAGGGCTTAATATGTTCCTTCCAAAAAATGAATACGAGGAATTAATATTGTTATTACTCATTAGTGAAGCTATGGCAGTACGTGATGCAGTATTAAGTCAATCACCAGAATTCAAGGAAGCTAGAATACAAGCATTTGAGAATGCTACTAATATCTACGATCTTTTAACAATTATTGTTGTTAGGTGGAATCAAGTGGATCTACTGCACGAGGTAATCATTTATAATTATATATGATATATTTGAAAATATAGAAAACATTTTTCTTTTATTATTTTTCTCTCATAATAATATTATTTATTATCGACAGTCCTTCGAAAGAGCAATGAAATTTTCTCACGAAGAGGCACATACGTGGACGCAATATGCTTTATGTTTAATAAGTTTAGGAAAATACATGCATGCTTATACAGTGTTAAAAGTTGTAACTAGATTGTCACCTCATAAAGTTGTGCCTTGTTTATTGGCTGCAAGATTGTGTTATGAACAATTTAATAGGGTGAGTTTATTTATTAAAATGTGTATTCATATATATATATATAGAAATCTTTATAGAAATAGATCATGTAAATAAAGTATTATACTTCTAGATACTAGAAGGTATTGATTGGAGTCACAAAGCATTACAAAGGGAAACTGCAAGTCCTCAAGGAATGCAATCTAGGTGTCATCTATATATTGGTATTGGTCACAGTATACTTTCTGCAAATACCACTATCAAACAAGACAAGTTACAATACACTGACACTGCTATGGATTGTTTTCAAAAGTATAATTCACACATTACTATTTATATTATAAGTTGAAATTATTTTTAATTATAATTATATTAACATTATATAAAATTTCAGAGCACAACAATGTGATCCAAATGATCATTTAGCAGAATATTATTTGGCACATGAATATGCGATGAATAGACAAATAAATGAAGCCATGATTCACGTTAAAATAGCATTAAGTTTAAGGGCAGAACACATTCCGTCGTTGCATTTATTAGTATTGCTATTATCTGCCAATAAACAATATTCAGAAGCATTACATTTGATCAATAGCGTATTAGAAGAATATCCTGACAATTTAAATTTTCTTTATGTAAAAGCACATTTAGAATTACGAAGTATTAGCGGTGAGGTAGCATTATTTACGATAAAACAAATGTTTTCACTTTGGAAAAGTTTATTCGAAGATCAAACAAATATAACTTGTAACGAACAACACAGTGAAAAGCGTAGTGAGATTAGAAGCGTATGTCAATTTTTCGCATCAGAATTGTCTGATAAAGATTCCAGTAAGTATTGCAAGTAAAGCTTTTTCAAATTATGTTCGCAGCATATTTTTATTTTTGTGTTGTAAATTTTAAAATTATCATATATATATATATATATATATATGTATATTTAATTTTTGCAAATATAGGTTCAATGCATGCACAATCATTAGCTGCTTCAAGAGTAGAACAAGCTCTTTCAGAAGTAGCATCATCATTAAGCTCCTTTACACCTAAACCTGGTCCGCAAAGAGCTTGGGTTTTGCAATTACAAGTTTGGTTGTTACTTGCAGAAGTATTTTTAGCAATGGATCAACCAAATGGTGCTATTTTATCGTTACAAGAAGCCAGTTCTATATTTCCATTGAGTCATCATATAATGTACACGGTAAGATTTAATAAATTCAATGTAGAGTGCACGATCAATCAATATATAATATTTATTGTTTCCTTTTTAGCGTGGTTTATTACATGAATACAAATTAGAATACTCAGAAGCAAAACAATGCTATCAGAATGCTGTTACAATCAATCCGTCTCATGTAAAAAGTTTGCAGCATTTGGTAAATAATATTAAAATAATAATATATATCATATTTAAAATATACAAAATATTTGTAATATTTGAAAATAATTGTATTTAATATTTTATAGGGTTTAATACATCACTACTTGGGAAATCAGAGGTTAGCGGAGAAAACATTAAGAGATGCAGCCAAAATAGATCCTAATTCTCATCAGACTTGGTATTATACATATATATGAATTGTTTTTTCACATAAAACTTTTTGACAGTGCAATTTATATATAAATTAATATTAAATAATTTTCTAAGGTATAACTTGGGTAAAGTACTGGAGTCTTTAGGTGAGGTAGAAGGTGCAAGCGATTGTATGGCAACAGCTTTAGAAGTAGAAACAACAAATCCTATTTTACCAATTTTGTCAATACCATTGACTTTTGAGTGATATGAAATATAATCAAATGATGGAAATTTTCAAATGACGTTATGAACCATGCCAGTATTATCGGCGTACATTTGCCTTCGTGTCAATAGTACCTGCTTCTATAGATACAATGTATATGTGTATAAACAGATTTATTTACAAATGGCGTTTAAATTATGCAAATAACATTTAATAATTGATGTAATTAATTCATGTAAAGTTTATGTCTGTAAAGATTTGTAGCAAGGGTGGTACAGTTATTAAACTTCAAGAGATTATTTCGTTACCTGTTTAACTAATTATTTGTAATGTAATATGTATATCTTTAAAATGCATTTAAATATGCATCCTTCCAAAGAAAACGATGCAACACAATGTTATCATAAATTTCTTACAAATGAGAATGTGTTTGTTTGATTTTTTTTTAGGTAGTTTAAATCATGGGTTTTTTTCGTTTGAAAATGTTCAACTAGATGTCGCATGTGTATCTATTTTTAAAATTGCATTTTACTTGTAGCATGTTTATTGTTTGATTTGTTCCTTTTTTTATTTTTAAGTTTAAATAAAATTGAAAACTCTTTCACACACATAAATAAATCATTTCAATATGCTTACTCTTCAATTTGGACAATGTGGAAATCAATTAGGACATGCATTGTTTTCAAAACTTTCTGCTGATATAGATGCTAAAAAAACAGGAGTGTCATATAATATTAATTATAATTACATTGAAAATGTATTTGACAAATGGTTTTCTGGATTAACCAAAGATGGCAAACGATTAGCGAGAACAATTCTTATGGATACAGAAGAAAAAGTTATAAATAAAATAACAGATAATAAATGTGAAAATTGGACTTATTGTACTAGTAATATCATTTGTCAAGCTGCTGGGGGCTCTGGTAATAATTGGGCATATGGATATATGGAAAAAGGAATTAGATTTTACGAATTGATATCAGATATTATTCAATGTGAAATTGAAAAGATAGATAATTTGGATGGTTTTCTTTTTCTTCTTAGTTCGTCAGGTGGAACCGGTTCAGGAATTGGAAGCCATATAATAGAATTAATGCGAGATGAATATAAAAATAAATCATTTGTTAGCACGATCATATTACCATTCTTATTTGGTGAAATGAGTACGCAAAATTATAATACTTTGTTAACTTTAGTTAAATTTTTAGACAATGTCGATACTGTTTTTCTTTTTGAGAATGAAGATGTTCATAATACACTTAAGAATTTATCAAATGTTGATGTTAAATTAGAGGATATCAATGAAGTAATATCAACAAATTTAAGTGTAGCTTTTCAACCGATAAATAATACTTTCAATAATTTACACTCGTTAATTGCCAAATTAGTTGTAGAACCATGTTATAAATTAGCAACAATTAAAAGTGTTCCCATTTTGTCTACGTTTAATGAATATAATAGTACGAATACTTGGTATTCATATCTGTGTCAATTAAAACGAACGCTTAAAGTATATTCTACCACTTCGGATGTAACTTCTACAAAAACAAAGATATTATCTCATACGTCCAGTTCTACGCCATCTTCATTGTATAGTCGTTCAATATCAAATGTTTTAATTACTCGTGGAAACTGTACGTATAAAGATATCAAAACAGATGATTTAAAAGAGAAATATTTATATGCAGATTGGGTTGCAACCGATTCGTTTACGCATTTCCATCAACAACGATATATTTTAAATCACGATAAGGCTTTAGCTTTACTTACAAATAATTCTAATATTTATAATCCAATTAATAAAGTACTAGATAAAGCTTGGAGTTCTTACACACATTCTGCCTTTTTACATCATTATAAAAAATTTGGTTTAGAGGACGATGATTTTTTGAAAACTTTTGCAAAAATTGAAAATGTTGTTAAAGATTACAAGAATTTAAACGAAAGTAAAGAAGATGGTGATAAATGGTAGAAATTTAAGAGAAAATTAATTAAGAATATCTGATATAAAAACAGAAACTCTCTCTGTGTTAAACCTTTAGTTATTAATTCTAAGCCAAACGATCTAGCATAATTGTATACAAAAATGAAGTGAATTTATAATCTGTTTTTACGATATATAGATTTATTTATTATATTATTTATTATATTATTGTGTGTAAAATATTATTTAATTGAATTAAATGCATTGTGATATTTTTTTACCTTAAATAAATTTATATCTTTTTTTTCTTGCTTGTGTGCAATTGTATTATATATTTAAATTCAACGATTTTTTTTCATTTGTTTTATTATTTATTAAATCTTAATTAAAAGTAGACATTATTAATTATTTAAGAAAGAAAGAAAGAAAGAAAGATAAAATAAATGTAAAGGCATTTTAAATTTGGAGGGCTTATAGTACGACCTATTCGCCACCAGGGTGCGTGGCAGTAGCGTTGAAACACCTCTACAAGTGACATTGCCTCAGTACAGTTGTAGCCGTCGTTGTCATCGGTTCGTCGCGGTTTATCGTGTTCGAATTAAAAATAGAGAGTGGAAATAAAGTTGTTCGATCGAGTGTGTTAATGTTCGTAGGTTAATATGTATATACTTGTGCCTTTCTTGTGTCTTCTTCAGTGATCTAGTTTCTCGAAAACGTGACACGACGTTCGGAGGAATCACGCGTGATGTTTCGAAAGTGATTTAGAAAATTGACGATCCTTCGTAATTTTCCTTTCCTAAATCCTAATCCTTTTCCTTTTTCGTACCTTTGATCTTTTATCCTGAATAAAGTTTGTCATCATTTTCAAATCCTTCAACGGTTGGATTGATTTATGTACAACGACAGAAACAATTCGGATCAACAAATTTGTAAGTTTATTATATTATTTTTGAATATTAATGTACTCGGCGTTTTGAATTTATATCGTATCCAATCAACGATCTTGTTTTAAATATGAATACTTTTTCGCGGGTTAAAATGCGCGTGCGTACACACACGAATCTTTTCGACAAGATTTTTTTACACGAGAGAGAGAGAGAGAGATAATCAAAATATAATAATTAATAATTCATACTCGTACTTACAATCGTTTTGTATTGTACATTAATATATTTTTTTGTTTACATTCATCATCGTTGTTTAATTATTTGTTGTCATATCAACTAAAAAACATGATAATAAAGAAAAAACGATCGTCATGATTTTTACGATAGAATATTACCAACACGCATACACACATGTGTGTATATCTTGAAGAGGAATTTTAAATCTAGTACATCGTGAAAGTTCGTTACAACTATAGTATGGTTCAATGAGTAACTTCCTACTTTTTCGTAGATAATATCATTGGTAAATTGATCAAAATCAAATAAACAAGTAGATGAAAAAAAGGTATGTTGCAAAATTTGAACAAACGATGTGATAACGATAAAAAAATATAATAAACGATTGATCGATTGATTGATTGAATTTATCGTTTCTCAATGTATTTCTTTCTTTTTTTTTCTTTTTCTTTTATTTAACTTTTTATACAAGATTGTATTTTTCTATCGAAAAAGAAGTAGAAGTAGAAGAAGAAGAAGAAGAAGATTTCTTTGTATCCTGAATGTATCGAGGACGGGTCAGGGATCGGAAACAACTATAAGAAAGTTTTCTTAGATTTTCTATCTTATTTACGTTGGACAATTTATTTCCTTAAGTATTAAACATTTACAATGATATTTGGGCGATAATAAAAATGATTATCTTATCTGTAATCAATATCATTTCTACATATTTACTAATGTATATATTATTTGATACATCTTACGTTAGATCATTCGAAAGATGATATATAAGTTTTGTTTTAGCTTATTAAAAAATTCGACATTTTTTTCTTACAAAATATTTTCTTTTTATTTATTTTTTAATTATTTTTATTTATTATATTTTATTTTATTTTTTATTTTCGCCACGCACTCTGGTGACGAACAGGTCGTATTATAAACCCTCCAATTTTAAAATGCCGTTACATTTATTTTATCTTTCTTTCTTTCTTTCTTTCTTTCTTTCTTAAATAATTAATTGTGTCTATTTAAATTATATTGTTTAAATTAATAATAAAATAATAAATAATAAATTTATTTTCAGATTTTGGTCTTTTGTAATAATAATAAACTTTAAAAAAATTTACCACGTAGCTATTAGTAAATACATCACGTGACCATTAGTAAATACACTACGCTGATGATTGAGGGTTAGATTAAGATTCGTATTTTCAAAAAAAAAAAAAGAAACAATAAAAAAGAAGATAAAATATACTTTTTATTATTTTTTTTTCCTTTGATAAGACGACTTTTAAGATACACTTTGGATTATACAATCTAATCACGTGTTAGTATATTTTTCATTATTTATTTTTTATATTTCATTTAAAAATAAGTTTCTCTTATGATTATTATTATTATTATATTCTAAATATGATTTTAATTTAATAATGAATAATCCAGTAATAATATTAAATTGCATAAACTTTTATTTACTATAATTATTTAATATTATTTTAAAACGTGTGAATTATGGTTGGAAGATGGGAACAATCTGTATTATTGGATAATTCAAATTGTTTTTTTTTTCATTTATCACACGTTAATCACACGCTCAACAATCGTTCTTCTATGCACTTCCGTATTTGACATGAGGAGATTTTCAATTGGTGGAATAGGTGAAAACGTGAAACCATCTTTTATTATTCTTCTAACATCCTGTTATTTATATTTATATATAGTGTATATATATATACATACACAAATACAAAAGTGTGCTTAAATACGTTATGTACTTACATTTTATCAGTCTCTTTTGTACATATATATATGTATGTTTATGTAATACATTATCTATACGTATGTATGTATATGTAACTATATCACTGTATATATATATATATATGCATCTTTTTTGTTATTAAATTATGTAAAAAAGTTTCTATGTATTTTAATGCTAAACTAACATAAAATACATTTATTTGTTTTTATATTTTAAATATTACAGTCTTCTACAAATGATTTAAAATCGTTTCGTGATCGATGTTTTTATTTTTATTTTGTTTTTATAGTTATCTTGACTGTTAATACGTCAGTCTTGTTTCATTTTTTCCCCCATTATTTTATAGATTTTTTTGTAATAATAGTTTGATAAAAGTTAAGTGCATCTTCTTTTATCTACTTCCTCATATTGTCCAGTTAATTCAATTTTTTTGTTCTTATCTGATGTTAATGTTGTCTCCGTAATTATATTTATTTCACGGTAGGTAACTTTTCGTGCAAGAGTTATCATTAAAAAAAACAGCTTTCAAAGTTCTTCTCAAAGTGAGAGAAGAGTATTTTTGATTCGATACACGAACGACGTGTGGAAAATTTATTCGACATTTTTCCTTTTTTTTGTTCGTAAAAACAGCACGACGATTATCCATACAATTAAAAACTATATTTAATCAATTTTCGTAGAATATTTTTTTTTATAAATCGTTCGATATACATCGAATTTTTTCGTATCCTCGTTTTAACAGGTGTCCCTTTTTTTCCTTTTTTCTTTTTTTCTTTTTTTTTTTTTTATACGTCATGCACACAACGTTACACGAATAATTCAAATGAAATTCTTTGAGATACGTTGAAGAATGTACAATTGTTTTTGCGCAAGTGTAAAAATCAATCTCGATTGTATTATAGAAAAACACATGAAAATTCATGATGCGTGTGGTTTAGGACACACCCACCACTCACTCATCCATTACCACATTCTTTTTTTTTTTTTTTTTGATACTTGTTCTCAATTATTTATGTTGTTATTTATCGTAATTCTTATTTCAAAATGATTGTGTTGAAGGTTGTCTCAAGTATTTCGTAAAATGTTTATAAAAGAAGACTCGCTCTCTCTCTCTCTCTCTTCCTTTCTCTCTTTCTATTCTTCTTCTCTACCTCTCCTCCTCTCTCTCCCCTTTCCCCTCCCACTCCTTTTCAAGATCATCTGTATTCTCAGGAATGATCACAGGGATGTTTCATAATGCAGTTTTCATTTTACAAATAGATGACCTTTCTTAAAGGACTTTAACACATAATTATTCAATTAATTAGTAAATTTACCACATATATATATATATATATGTGTGTATAATAACAGGTTTTGAAAAAGCCACAAACATGAGCCATGACGAAACATGACTTACATTAGTTCACCTAATACATCGTATGTTACAACCACAAATAAGTATATACATATATATATATACAGAAAAATGTAAACAAATAATGAAACAAATTAACAGGTATAAATGGAAAGATTATAAGCATGTAATACTTGATGTAACGTGATATATCAGATGTTCATTGTAACGAGAAAGATAATTATTAATTGTTGTATTACGTTAAAATAATATTCTTGTGAAAATGTACAATTTGAAAAACATTCATTTGATTCATCAATAATATAAGATGAAATTCGAGAAAGGACGATTTCACGAGATCGAAATTGACTTATATGATTTCACCAGAATGACTTGGCTAAATTATTAACTCTCTTCTCGTATGATATGAAAAAAAGAAAAAAAAAAACAACAACAACCATGTATTTGCAATAAGTTGTACATGTGTTTTAAATGCTTTGCAAATTTTCTTGTTTGTTTATTTTCTCTTTGTCTTTTTCTTTATTTCAAATTATTCTTTCCCAAAAAATATAAAAAAAAAGGAAAAGAAAGGAAAGAAATAAAAATGTCTATGAGTGCAATAGTATGTGTACACCGTTTATATTACTATTTCTATCTTTCTTTCATTAGATATATATATATATATATAATAATATATGAATGAAAATACTATGCAAGCCAATGTTCATCCAAAGCTGATGCTGATGGCTGTATTGCCTTTCTCTGTTTCGTACTACTTTCGTATTGCCATAATCTCCCCTTCGTATCTTAATTTATCAAAGCCTACGACGAATAGAGAGATAAACGCACGAGAAAGAAACTTTCAACTTGATTGACTTTGACTCTTATTACTATTTTCTCATTTTTTGTTTTTTTATTTCAATTTCTTCAAACGTTGAAACATCAAGTTACGAAAAAAAAAGAAAAAATTAAATAAAATACTGTAAATGAATATTTAATTAAATACTATAAGTATAAGTAGTATAAGTAATACTTTGTAGAAGTAATAATGATAAGTAGTTATGCTATAAGTTAATAAATAAAGTTTATATATATATATATATATATAGGAAAGAAATATCTGGCATGAGTGTGAATTTCGAAATACAAACACGTACAAAGACCTGGCCAAAGTGAATCTCTTTTTTTTTGTTAGGTCGAATAACGGTTAGATAGTAGGTTCGTATTCTCTGAAGAAGTGTTGAAAAGGAACACGTTTCGATAAATAGAAATACCGATATGAAAAATAAGACATTTCTGTTCTTTCTAAAAATCATTTTATATATATTTTTATATCCACCTGTACTTCAATTATTTTTTATTTTTTTATATTTTCTATATTATTCTTTTCTTTTCTCTTACATTTAAATAAGTCTGGCTGGATTATTTGGATCATTTGAATATTATTAACGTGTGATAATATTTTGTGGTATACATTTGTACGATTGTATATGAATAAAAGGGTAAACTCATTCAATTTGTATGAGTTTCGATGTACAACGTGAAATTATTTTACGTATTACCTTTTTTGTTGTACTTCCGTTTGACACAGTTTATCGTTGACTCTCTCGCATCATTTTTCAATATTTATTTGAGATCATTTCTCTGATTATATATATTCATTTTATTTTATTCCATTTCATTTCATTTCATTAAGTATTAAATTAGTTTAATACAATAAGTAATATTAGAAAATGAGTAAATTAAAATTACACCTATTAATAATTATTATTTACTTATTGATAAAGAGTACTAAGATATGGTACGATGATGCAGTTGGATCAATGGGAAGAAGAATTCGTTTCGGCGAAAGTTAGATTCGAATCGTATGTTGTATCTTTAATACCATGAAATCTTACTTTACCCATATTCCCTCTCTATCTCTTTCGATAAATCTTCTACTTTACCATTAGCATTATTTTATAGGTGACAAATAAAAATAATAATAATAAAAAAAAAGAGAATTATAGAATAAACAAAAAAAGCTAATATGTATAACCATTTGACATCCCAAATTATTTATCAAACGAAAGTATGAATATTATTTTTACGTGAAAGTTGAGTAAAAACAATTCGATCGATAAAAAGAATAACGATTGAATGAAAGTCTTTTTTTTTTTTCTTATAGACACATCATAAATAAATTCACACAGTGTATATATATATATATATATATATATAGATCGAGTTTTAGAATAGATTTACATAGGTAAAGTAAAAGTGTATTTTTTTGTTTAATAAAGAAATATTGTGATCATATATATGATCATATGTAAATCATATTCACAATTAAATGTGATCAATCAAATAAAAAGAAAAAAGAAATATTATATTAAAAGAAAAATTATAAAATATATAATAGTATCTTCCATAAAACTAAACAAAACAAAACAAAACAAAAAGCAATGAAATAAAATATAATTGTTTAATATAATTTGTTGTAATTTGTATGTAATTTTCGTTACACACGAATGAACGTTTTTTAACAAGGGGAGAGACAAAAAGAAAAAAAGTGTTGAACAATATTGAACAAATGATTTCTTACTCGTATTATCTTTTATAGAATTATTGTCCAAGAGAGAGAGAAGAGTCGTCATTATAATGAATCATGATTCCAAACGATTACTATGAAATAACGGAAAAAGCTTGTTAAAAAGCAGACAGGGTATATAAAGAGATACCAAACGCGTGATGCGTGTCGTTTTAAATAAATTAGTATATTAACATATTATACTATATATAATAATAATTATATTTATATATAATTTTAATATATATATAATATTTTTATAATGTTATATATATATATTATATATTGGAAAAGATAAACCCTTGCCCCCTTTGCCCAACCTTATTCGCAGTTAGGACAGACTGTTAATGTATTTAGTATATATTTGTAAGACGTATGTGTAAATATATTGGCTGGCACATTCGAAAAATGTCATTGACACAGTAAAAACGTTTTTATATAGAACCCACCGTTACTGTTACCTGTATGTGGGTCAGTGATCAACGCTGCAAACAAAGTTTTCTTCGGCTGTCGGTTGTATAGTACGACAAATTTTAATTCAATCTTCATTTTGTATATGTATACAATATTTTTTTTTTTTTTTTAAGGGTACTATTGAAAATCTTCCTTTTTAATAATATAAATATACATATATATATATATATATATATTTGTTTTCTTATAAATATATAAAATTATTTATATTTGTTGTTTTTCATTGTTCTTTTCTTTTTTAGGGAAACATATCAAAAATTATAGAAGATAGAGCATGCCAATGAAAAAATGGACCTCATCGAGCAATATCATCCTATTTTTTCTCATTTGCACAATAACGTACGTCCTTGGTAAGTAAACAAGAATTTTAATTTATTATTTTATTATCTACCTGTAATAATAGAATAATATTATCATTAACGTTCATAACATTATTTAGATATTTCTTTACAAAGTTCAAAAAAAAAGAAAAAACACACAAAAGGAAGTAAACGTTTCATTGCCACAAGATTTTTTGTTGTATCATTCTTTTTCTTTTTTTTTTTTTGTCTTCTTATCATTCCTTATATGAAATTTTAAAATACCATTTATAAGTTTCTAAGAATTAGAAAAGTAGGAAATATAAAAACAGAAGAATTTCTTTTGTCTATTTTTGTTAATATTAACATTGAAAAAATTTAATGTGACATATTTTATATGAATTTAACAAAATAACATTATATACTTATATAATAACATTAATAATATTAACTTACACTTACATACTTATATAATAATATTAATAATAATATTATGAATTACTTATATTTAATAATAATTACAATAAATATTATTTTATTATATACTATATATAAATGTTATATTAACTAAAATAGAAACAAACAAGAGAAAGAAATGAATCATCAAATACATAAATTAAAAATGAAAATGAGATGTTACCATAGAAAAGAATTATAATGAAATCATTTTTATTGAAATCGTTCGTTTGAAGGTCGTAATTGATTAATCACTAGATAATATATTGACTTGATCTAAACTTAATGTACTAATTAGGTAACTTGTTATATTTTTTGTTATTTCTTTTGTATATAGGAAACCCGATCCGGGAAAGGGAAAAACGAGAGGCGGAAATAGCTGCGACAAATTGGACACAATTAGCGGACGAATGGTTAAAAGAGAAAGCTAAAAATTCGGAAAATTTTGATATTGCACTTTTACCATTTAACAGTAGATTTCGTAAATTACCACCAACTGCTGATACCATTTTTATTAATGAAACCAATCGAGATCAATTGACAAGGGTAAGAAATTTCATTTTCATTTTTCTTTTTTTTTAACCATTTGTGTGAGTGCTGTTAATACTTTTACTTAAAATATTTTTGTAAAAACAGAATAATTTATTAATAATAAATTATATTTAATAATTCAAATTTTAGTTTCTGTGAATATAATTTAAATTCAATTTTTATAATATATTATTTCAGTAATATTATTAATTTAATGTATTATATTAATTTTAATTTTTTTTAATCTTATGATACTTGAAATATTTTGTGAAAGAGAAAATCATCTCAACCTAGATACGTTAGCCTGATTTTCTTTCACTCTCTCTCGAATTTAATTATCAATTTTTATTAAACTCCTCTTTCTCTTTCTCTTTCTCTCATATCAATATTTAAACGAGTAAACAATTATTAATATTTCTATCAAAAAAAAAAAAGAAAAAAAAATACAGGAAATATATATATAAAAAAATTTATTATTAATTCAAAGATTAAATTAGATTTAGTTTTATGCAACACCATAGTGTCACCAACTCTCACTTTCAGTGTCAAAATACTTTCACCATAGCAAAAGATAGGATTGCAAGTATTATACGTAACTAGCTTCTCTTGTATATATATGTATGTATATATGTAAAAATATATGTATATTTTTAGATACAAGCAAATGATTTGTCGGCAATGACATTGCTTTCGTGAAAGTTTTATGATAATCGAGTAATGTCATGGATCAACAAAGATAATTAATGAAATATATTCAAATATATATTAATTAAATTAACTTATTACTACCCTTCACAATACGAAAATACAAAACAAATAAATTAAATTAACTGTATAAAATGTTATTCATACTAATTAAATTAACTTTGACAAACCAAAAAAAAAAATAATTTTATTTTCTTCTGCATCTTTTTTTTTGTTTCTTTTTAGTTAAATTATTCACGAATGTTATGGGATATGGAAAATGTACAATCATCTGGACACTTGTCATTATTCGTGGATAAAGCATTAAAGTTATTAGATTTAAGACAAGTTATGATGGAAATTGAAACTTCTGTGATGTCTAAGGTTTCTTGTACAGCTTGTAAAGTCGGTGCTGGTTTACTTAAAAATTATATAAAAAATGGTAAAAGTGATAAAGAGATATTGGCAAGTATATATCAATTCTGTGTATCTCTCAATATTCAAAGTCCAAGAGTTTGTGATGGTGTAACTTTGGTATTTGGAGTAAGTATTACAAGAAATAAATAAATAAATAATAATTTAATATTATTATATTATTAATGTATTAATATTAATAATTACATTAATACTTTTTTGTTTGTTATTTTAATGTTTTGTATTTTCTTTTTTTTAGTCCGAAGTAATATACGTTTTAAAACAAGTTGACATGGGTCCAGCCCAAATTTGTAGTTTTGTTATTGGTGATGCATGCGAGGATGCATATAATCCATTACACGAATGGGAAGTAGCATTTCCACCTGTTAAAAAGCCACCAGTTAAACCTCCTGTACCACCTCAAGAGAACGCACCTACTTTCAAAGTTTTACATCTTTCCGATACGCACTTTGATCCTTATTATCAAGAGGGTGCAAATGCTGATTGTAACGAACCATTGTGCTGTAGGCTTACTAATGGTGCACCATTAATACCATCAGCTGCAGCAGGTAGATGGGGTGATTACAGAAAGTGTGATACTCCTAAAAGAACCGTAGATCATATGTTGAAACATATTGCAGAAACGCATCCGGTAAATGAATTAATTTAACATGATTACAGAAAAAAAAACATTTATATTAATATTTTATTCAATTATTGCAAGATTAATAATTAATGTTACCTTCTTCGATATTTATTATTAGAAAATGAAGAAATAGAAGAGTGTCATGATTATCTCTATTAATTTCGATAATTGGTTTATATAATAATATTTATTATAGGATATCGATTATATATTGTGGACTGGTGATTTACCACCTCACGATGTATGGAATCAAACGAGAGAAGAAAATCTTAAAGTTCTGCACGAGACTGTTACGCAAATGATTCAAATGTTTCCAGGTGTGCCTATATTTCCAGCTTTAGGAAACCATGAAAGTGCACCAGTTAATAGGTAAACTTTCCTAATAACAAATTCCATTGAAAATACAATCAAATCTTGAATTCCGAGTAATTTGTTTTATGAGTATTTGTTTATTATATATATATAAAGCTTTGAATTTTAATTGTTTGTAGCTTTCCACCACCTTTTGTACCCGAAGAAAATAGCATAGAATGGTTGTACGATGCATTGGACAAACATTGGAGACGTTGGTTACCTGCTGGTGTTTCGCATACAGTTCGAAGAGGGGCCTTTTATTCGGTCTTGGTTCGGCCAGGTTTTCGAATACTTTCTGTTAACATGAATTATTGTAATAATAAAAACTGGTGGCTTTTAATTAACAGTACTGATCCAGTTAGCGAATTGCAATGGCTAGTTTATGAATTACAAAGTGCAGAAATGAATGGTGAAAAAGTACATATAATTGGTCACATACCACCTGGTCATTCAGATTGTCTTAAAGTTTGGTCAAGAAATTATTATCACATAATTAATCGGTCAGTATAATGGGGGGGTAGTTTATTGGGCATATATATGGGGGGGGGGTCAGTATTATTTATGAATTATTTTTAATTGAACATTATTCAGGTACGAATCCACCATAACAGCACAATTTTTTGGTCACACGCATTACGACGAATTTCAAATATTCTATGATACTCGTGATTTACGAAGAGCATTAAGTATAGCTTATATAGGACCTTCAGTAACACCATATTACGATCTTAATCCTGGATATCGAATATATTACATTGATGGTGATCATCCTAAAACGACAAGGGTAAAAAATTACAAATTACAAATTAAAAATAAAAAGACATTGAATCTCTTTTTAATATTAAATACACATGTATTCAATATTTTTTTTTTTTTTGCAGATGGTCGTAGATCACGAAAGTTGGGTGATGAATTTAAAGGAAGCTAATCTTTACGATTATCCTATCTGGAGTAAAATGTACAGTGCTAGACAATCATATCAAATGGCATCACTCTTGCCAAAAGATTGGGATTCGTTGATTGATAAAATGTCTAACGAACCTTCTCTTTTTGATCTTTATTACAAGTAATATTAATACTTTTCTATTTTATATATATATATAAAATTATATAATTAAAAATTCAATGTGTAATATGTAATTTATATTGTAAGAGATTTATTTAATTATTTTAATTACAGACACTATTATAAGAATTCTCCAGTAAGACCGCCATGTAATGACGAATGTAGAAAACGTTTATTGTGCGATTTAAGAAGTGGCAGAAGTCATGATCGCAAAGCATTGTGCCAAAGTATCGAATCAAGAATTGACAATGAAACGAGAACAGGATGGAGAGCATGGATTTATAACGGTTTGGCATTATCGTACGTAGATGAATGGTGGCACAATAATTATAACGGTGATACTAGAACTAACAACGTTGATTATTAATTTTTTCTGCACATTTTATTATTTACACAGCCACTATTAATTAGAAACGCGTACTACACTGCTACAAACTTATGAATTCTTTATCTGTGCAATACTTCTTATCTTTTCTGCACTCGCTAAAAGCAATATAATATATGCTTTTCTTTTTATTTTTTTTAACATAACAATTAACCCTTTCGCTATGGGCGAATTTTGGCGATATTTTCCACGGTGCTACTTCTACTGAACAGGGTGCTGCTAATACGTGCAGCAGCATCGAAATTGCACTTTATTTTCAAGTAATTTTCTTGTTGATATTAACAATTTTTATTCAAAAGAAACACAAAACACTAAAATTACACGTCCACAGTGGAATATTTGACTTAGTGTTATAACTGCATATGTTTGTCGTATGTAAAATATTCGATATTTTATGGAGGGCCACTATAGTGGTCCGTAGTAGTGAAAGGGTTAAACATTAATAATTATGCATATGGTAGGACAATCTATATGTAATATTGCAATAACGTTGTTTATCAATCTATCTTTCTTTTTTTTCCTTTTTTTTTTTTTATATCTGTAATACTCCAAATTATTAGAATATTATTCCAAATATTATAAATAGGGCAATATTTGTTTTGCAATATTTTATCAATTATTTTCTTTTACATATTATACTTCTCTTAGGATTTCTATATATATAATATTATTTTTTAACAAATAAATATGATAGGACTGTAAAAAATATTCACTAAAAATATATATATATATATATATATTTGTATATATATATATATATATATTTTTTTTTTTACCAAAGAACAAATACAATTCTTAAAGAATATTTTATAAACAAATATTAATAACTAATATAAGATTATTTTTAATACATAATATATTGTTTAAATTTGTATATATATTTTATATATATATATATATATATATTACATTTAATATTACTGTTTTCAAATTAACAATAATAATAATAATGATTGTTATTCTATAATAATAATATTCTGTTATCCTGATCGAATATTAATCTATTTAATAAGATTATTATTTATTTGGCATGTTTATAGAATTGTTTTTAAATAGATAATAACATATATAATAGATTTGTCTTTACCTATAAATAGGTAAGTAATTATAATTAAATGATTAACTATGAATAATTATATTTAAATGTTTAATACTTGCATGTTGAAAAGGCACTTATATTTATCAGTCAAATAATTATAATATTATAATGTATGCATAATTATATTTATCTGTGTTTCAGACGTATCTTTGCATATAGCTGCATAGGTTTTTCATGTTCTAGTAATAATTCAGTCAAACACGTTGTTTATAAATAAATAGTAAAATGTATTATAAAGTAATAAGATATATTTTATATATCTGCGAAACAAATTTTCTTGTATATACACATATATATATATATATATATATATATTTAAAAAATACTACTTCTATTTTTAATAATAATTATTAAGTAATCTTTTGCACATAACATTTGTAATTAGATATGCAATATAGATATATTTTATTCTATTTACAACCTGGTGATAGATTATAATATGGTGATCGGTATAATAATATCGTCACAAAATTATTTACATTTGAGTAAGTAACGCATTTACAATTGCTTGCTTATTTTTAATTACTATTTCGGGCAGCTTTTTACTTTTAAATAAATAAATAAATAAATATAACAATCGATAATGATTACTTATCTTAATGGTTGTATAAGTATTATTATACGAGCCATTTATTTTTTGGATTTGGCCTAACTCCATTTTGCGTTTCAATGCAATTATGAGTTAATTTTATAAAGTAAGAACGTAACATTATAATAATAATAATAATAATAATAATAATAATAATAATAATAATTCTAATTTACTTGAAAATATACAATAATTTTGTTTTATACTATGAAATAATATTTTTTCCATTGATGAATAATAATTGATTATCATTTTGCAGGATGTCCGTCGTTATGGCTATTCCTAGATTCGCGTACAATTTACCCAAATACGTTTTAGGTCTTGGATAGAAGAAGAAATTTCAAGTGATATAAATATATACATGTGTAGATTAAAAATAAAAAAGAAAAGAGAGAGAAAGAAAGAGAGATTCAAACTTTTGTGATGTTAAGTTATCGACGAGAGAATCGAATAATACAAAGTTTGTACTCTACAATAAAAAAAAAAAAAGAATTAACTGCAACTGAATATGCAGTGAAGAAGAAGAAGAAGAAGATTCGTTGTGAGAACGAATTGATCAAAATGACGTTGACCAATTTATTGGTCTATTTGTTAATATTATATCGTTGATCATTTGGATCAATTAGATAAATTTAAAACAAGTTTTAAATACTTTCTTTTTATTTTTTTTTTTTAACGATAATTTTATTTATTTGAATAAAGAGCCGCATAGAGAGATATATCATCTTTTGCAAAGAGATGCAAAATCACGTGATTACCTCAATTTTAATTCTTTATAAAGTAAAAAAAAAAAAAAATTGTTAAAGAATTAAAGGAAAAGAAAAGAAAAAAAAATAGGACAAAAATGACTAGATGAAAGAATTTGTAAATTAATTGTTAATAATTCCTCAACTCAAATAGTTAAATATAAATATATGTATAATCCTATTACCAGTTTAGATAGTCTTTGTTTTTTATTTTTTATTTTAACGGTGTAAAAAGAGCGTATCCATGATATTAAATCTATTTTTATTTAGAATAGACGAAAATTTAGAAATATTTATTATTAAGAGAAATGCCAGATTTGTAATTAATAATTAAGTTACATTTGTCCATGTAACGAATATCTACATTGATTATTTATTATTAAATAAAAGAAATGATTGAAGTGAAACTTCTTCTTCTCGTTTTGTTTCGTTCATCGGAAAGATTACAAGATTTGAGAGAAAAATATGAAACAATTAGAAAAAAAAATTATAAACATTTTTATGCTGGACATTTTTCGTAAGTTTCAAAGCTCAAAACTTTTTAAAACTCTCTTTGTGTTCAATTTAAAATTTGTCTCCATGATTTCCATGCATGACAGAAATGAAACTTATATTATTATCTAAAAATAAATCAATTAATTCATTTGCTAAAGAAGTTTCACTTCAAAAAATAATTAATAATCTAATAATTCAATAAAGTTACCAATTTTCATTTCATTCAACGTCATTTAACATTTTCGATAATTGTTTTTTTAACACTTCAGAACTATCGTGCACAGAGAGATTTTCTCACATTGTTTTTACAACTTGTTTTTCTTTCTAAAATTACATACAAAATTACATATTGTGTTGTATTTGATATATAACCTAAGGTTATTTTCGTAGAATTTAAATTTCGCTCTTTGCGCATGCGCAATAGGCGTGAGAGTTTCTGCCATCACAATAGTAAAGACTGTGGTATGGAAGACGAATGTTCTGAAGTGTTAAATAAAATTAACATAATTATTTAATTCTACATGAAAACCTTTCATATTATAACAAAGTTGTATAATAATTGTAAACAAATCAATACTATGTTCTATATATATATATAATATATAACAATCCACATAACCTATATATAAAAATCTCGTACTGTAAAAAAAAATAACAATTTTTAATAATATTTTTTAAATAGTCAAGGATAAACAAATAAGTAAGGTATAATAATATTTAATCTGTTCATTATAAAGTGTTCAATTTTATTTGGACGTCAGGCGTAAGAAATGACAACAGAATCTTTGTTATTAAAACGTAAGAATTGAGTTATCGTGAACACGTTTTCTTGTTTAATCGAAAAGCCCAAAGCCCATGTCATCGTCTTCTGAATCTGATTCTTCTTTCTTTTCTTCTTTCTTTTCAACAGCAGGAGCTTCAGCAGCAGCAGCTGGTGCAGCAACAGTTGTTGTAACAGCTGCAAATTTGCTGGGATCCTAAAGAACAATAATAATATTATATTAAGTAATTGTTTTTATATAAACACAAGAAAAAGAATTGTATAATCTTTAAAGAAAAAGAATCAGACAGCGAATTCACGCTTATTTATCAACAATGAATTTGACATGTCAGTGGGTTCCGCTATTTCTAGCTCTGACATGGAGATTCAAATCCTTAAGACGTGTATTGTTTTCATCATGTATATAAAATAACCTCAATTTAGAAAATCTTAATTATAATTTGATATTCAAATTTATATACCTTGATGTATTCTTTGATCGTCATCGCTTCAGCGAATTCAACATCAGTAGCAGCAGCAACAGCCAACAAGTTCTTGAAACCGTTGACGATGCTGTGCGGTGCGCTAGCAACAGTTGGATAGCTGATCGCTAAACAAACAGCTGCTAAATTAGCAACACCAGCTAAGAACTTCTCACGAAGATCTTCAGGTTTAATATCCAAAATTTCCGGTGCAAATATGGTACCAGAATCATATACTTGTTCAACAAGCAACCCATACGAGAATGGAGAAATATTTAACATATTTAAAAGAGTTGCTTCTGATGCACCTACTTTATCACCAGGTTTCAAAATATGTACATCGTTCTAAAAAAAATATCAAATGACAAATATTAATCGTTAAGAAAATTAATTCATTATAATATTTTCCATGAGAATAAATACACACTTACAATAATTTCAATAGTACCCTTGGAAATTTTGGTTGGTATACTCAAAGCTTGGAAGAAAGAAGTTTTTTCTGGACCAAGACCGGTGTTTTGTGCCGGAATGATGACGCTCAAAGGTGCAATAGCACCAGCTCTAGCTGGTGCACGTACTTTGTTTTCCAACAATTTGTCTCTGACTTCGATCAAGTCGCCACGAGTGAAGACGAATCCAACATTGCCCCTAATGTGTGGTAATAATTTTTCCAATGCAGCATTTCTTTCAATGTGACCACGAATAGCCTTACGCATCATGGTATTCTTTCCCATAAGTACCACTGCGTTGCCACGCAGGGACATACGAATCTGTTGCATTTGCTTTGACCCGACATTGTCCGCTCCAACGATGAAACATTTTGGGAAGTCATCGAGAAGTTGCTAAAGGAAGGAAAACAAAAAGAAAATCAATTTAAATGATTGATTTTTGATTCATGCAAAAAGATTTCTATTGAAGAGGGATAACAAACAAAATATAATATTAGATTATCCGGAAAGTTTATGCCGATTTTCAGTAGATGGCATTAAAGTTCTTTTGCAAAAAATACCTGAAAAGTTTTCTGGTTTTCTGAAAGGGGAGGAAATTTTGAAGTTACCCTTAAAGATGGAGAAAGATTATGAAACAGTATGGTACTTAGATATAATATAATAAATATATACCAAAACAAAAAGACTTAAATTACAAAACATTTCAATGTTTTAACAAAATCGGCATGAACTTTTGAGAGAACCCAATAATATTTTTGTAAATGTATATGAACACGTACTACAAGTTTGGTGAAGTAATTAGACTTCCAGGTTGCTTTGTCCTCCCTACCCATCTTAACGTGTGCGTAGGGATACCTTACGGAAATTTAAGGACTGCAACAAAATTATATATTCTAGAATAATTTCATTGTGAAATAAGTTAGTCAATTTAAAAAAAAAAACAATTTGTTATAATTATGTATATATATATATTAAGTTTTCTATAATGGTGGCCATGTGGCCGACCTAACCGTTCTACCACCTTATACAATCATTTTTAACATATTGAGAATATTTTTCTAATTTTTAGTTTTTACTTCATATTTTAAATAATTAAATATTAAAATTAATATTACGAGTTTACTTAATTGAATGCACAAACTTTAAACGTAATTATATCATGAAATATCAATTGCAAAGTATTTTTAATAACCGCCATGTGACCACCCATTGATTGTACAAACTTTCGAACATATCTTTTAATAATATATTTATAATCTTTCACATTTTTTATTTTAATTTATTATTTAATAGAAGATTATAGGTTCGTGGTTCAAATGTAAACTATACGTAATAAAAAATGTTTATGTGAAAATATAAGAAAATAGGATGAACAAAAATAATAAGACACACAACATACCTCAGCAAAGAAACTATTGCAATGGAAAGGAAACGGAAACTGTTTTCAGTAGGATCGTTGGTATTGGTCGTTGATTAAAAACTAAAATAGATTGGGTAACTCTAAGATGAAATTTATCGTTTCCGGTACTTTGATGCCATCTATTGGAAGAATATTATATTATATGAGTGAGTTATGATTCTAAACATTTTAATTCAATATTTTCTCTTATTTTTTTAATACGTTTTTAATCATTTGATGGTTTAAGTAAAAGCAATAATATGTTTAGAAAAATTAATCGTTACAAGAAGATGAGATTTCAAAAATGTTTCTAGACTTTTGGTAATACATGCGTTATCTAGTAAGTATATAGTTTATGTTAACATTATGCTTTTTGAAATTATTTCCGTTTGTGTAACCAATCCACAATCAATCCTCGGTATGTCTATAATAAAATGAAGAATATAAATATAATATGTGTGTAAGTTATAATATAGAAATATAATATTTTAATACAAAGGTAAACAGAATACAGTTTTCTAAAATTAGATTAAGTAATTAACCAATCATTTTATTATTGTAGATAATAACATTTGTATATTTAATGTTATAGTAGTTAATTTTATTTTGTATTTAGGTGCAAAGAGAATAGTACACAGAGTTTGTTTCTAAATTAAAAAAATATAAAGTATTAAAATAAATAGTATTGCTGATTTTTAAAATATTTGCATATAGCAAAGTTAATAATATGTAATAAATTTTTATTTTACCGACAATCAGCTTAGTCGGTAATAGTTCAGTCGGTAATAACTTAGTCGGTAATAGCGCAATCAATGATAATTTAGTCGATAATAGTACAGTCGGTAAAAGCTTAGTCGGTAACTACTACTATTTAATTTTATAAATAATTCTCACCAATCATAATAAATAACTTTCTTCTCGTCATAAAAATCTTTAGAGATAACATTAATCATATAAAATACATATTAAAGAGAATAATAAACTTTTTTTTATAGAACCTTGTTTGTAATAAATAAACATAATTGCAATTATTTTATTGGATGTCATTTCCGATAAATAAAAATGATAACGTTTATAATTTAAATAATATGTCAATATTTTGTCTTATTTATTAGATACGTATCTCTTTAAAAAATGACGTCATTTTGAAACAACGATGATGAATCAGAACGAACAAATAACTGTACAAATCGTCTGGAGGGAACAATAAACCGGATAGGAGGATCCTATACAATCCCGAATTGTGTCTTGTTTTGTAATTTTACCAACCTAAATATATGAAAGAAACACTTAATGATAAATGACGTCGTAAACCAAACTATCGATCGAAGATGTTTATTCAATATCTAAAAACAAAAAAAAAATGGGTGAATAAGTATGAAAGCAAAAAGAAAAAAAGAAAAAAAAAGAAGAAAGCAAATATATTCACATTATCGATGTTATACCACATACATAACAGGCACTTATGTTAGTTCAAAGAATACTATCTGGATTTCGCTTAAAAGTAACTCAAACAAGTTGGTAGATAAGATTACAGAAGTTTTTAATCTCTAATAAGGTGTGTTAGGAATCCAAAATCATTCGGTGTTGAAATTTCAACAACGACGCGTGCTAAATATCAAAATGCCAGGTAAAAAAAGACATTCATTTTTTCATCTATCTATCTAGTGTTAAATAACAATACTCTACATGTGTGTACATTGTTATAATATTTTGTTTTTATTAAATTGTCAGGAATATATTTAAAAAAATGTGAAAATGTAATAATATATTATAATAATTACAGCTTATAGATGGATTCATCGGTCGGCGGGATTATCAATACCCGAAACAGCTGTTGTTGGTGGACGTGACATAGATGGAAGTACCATTTATGTTGGTAAAGCTTATCACGAAGGTGATATGCTTCCAGCCAAAGTAATTCCTGACAAAAATGTTGCTTATGTTTGTTACAATGGCGAGGAACATGCCAAATCTGATTTTGAGGTAAAAACCATTATGATTTTTATAAAAATTTAATTACAGTAATCCTCCCCACACCCTATAACAGGGTATATTGTATGTATAAGTATAAATGATTCACTTTAACTTTTCTTGCGGAAAGTGGGGAATCCCTGGGTTATATAGGGGAAAAAAATGCGTGTTATACGAGAGACATGAAATCGCGTAATATGAAAACGAATTATAATAGTATAATTAGGGAGGATTACTGTATATATTTTTCTATCTTTCTTAAATACTTCGTTCAAATTCTGTGCACAATTTTATTTGTAAAATGATTAGTATCATATTATATCGATAGATTTTGATTCTCTTGTAATCTTATCAAATTACTAAGAAAACAAATGATATTATTATCGATATATTATTTTTCGCACGAATAGATACGTCAAGGTAAATTATTGAAAGTTAGTCATGGATGGTTTAAATTCTAAATGAAAGAAAGTAAACTAACGGTTTTAAAGAAAACATTTTTTTTTTGTCTTTTCTTAGTCAATAAATTCATCTCATTATTGTACAAGACAATAAAAAGAATATATAACATACATATATGTGTGTGTTATATAAAATCATATGTACAATAATAGAATTGGGAATTAGGATTAATAAATTTTTGATTGTAAACTTATAAAAAAAAAAAATAATATAAAATAAAATGTATATCAATAACATATTTATATATAAATTATCAATTATTAATTTATAATTATTTATATGTTGATTAATTTGTATATTTAATAAATTGAAAAAAATTTCATTTATAATTTATTTATTATTACAATTAATAAATCACTCTGGGGAATTCTTGGAGTGTGTGATAAGGGTTAATAATCATTTATAATTTATTATTAATTATCTTTCATTTGATTAATGTAAATATGATTTTGATTTAGGTATTATGCCAAAGCGAATACGTATGGGAATTTTGCAGTAACGGATCAATTCCTGCGGATGCTGTAGCTGGTGGAGAAACACGCGACGGTGAAACATTATACATTGGTCGTGTCCTTCACAATGGTTCTCAAACAATTGGCAAGGTATTAACTAACAAATATTATTATAAATATATTTCATTATTAATCGATTATTTGAATAATTTTTGATTTTTCTTTCATACAGGTTCAACCCAGTCACGGTTGTCTTTACATTCCTTTTGACGGTGAAGAATTATCCTTCAAGGATTATGAAGTTCTAGCCATTCGTTAATATTATTCATTTAATCGTATATTTATATTATATATGATTATATGATGATATAATTAACAGGTTAAAAAACAAAGGAATCAATTTATCCATTGGAGTTGTTTGAATTTTTTTGTATACCAAAAAATAAATGCATATTTTATTAAGATCAGCTAAATAATAAGCATAACATATGTTACTTATTTTAATCAACGTCATATATTTTATCTTTTAACATAAACACTTGAAAACTGATAGATTATCAGACTATATAGTCTATAAATATAGTATATATATATATATGTTAGATTTATTTTTTTTATTGTTTATTAAGTAATTAATTTTTTATCAATTTCTCTTCTTTAATTAATATTTATTTATTTTTTATTTATTTTTTTAATTATTTTTACTCCTGAAATTAGATTGCATTTTATCGATTGTCGGTAATATAGTTTACGAGTTTCATTTATCATCAGTTAGAAATGTAGTCCTTAGGTACAATCAAAACAATTAGTTGACACCGGGACCACCAGTAGGCGATAGTAGTTACTTTACGTTAGTGCATGTGTGTCAGTTGTTATGCACGAAGCAGTTTAAAGATTTGTTGATTTATTGTTGCATAAAAAACTAAATAATAAGATTTACAATAATGAATAAACTTCTGTCAATAACAAATTTATCATATACAGCGAAACAATTGTTAGTTTCCGAGGTAAATAATTCAAAATGTATTCTTGCAGCAATCTTAAGAAATCTTCACATAACCTCTTTCAATAATAAAGAGATAAGAGATAAAAATACAAAAGTTAGAGTTGTTTCAAATAAACATAATATAGCTGAAGGAGAAACAGATGGAACAGTACATAATTTGAATCAGTGAGTATATCTGATATAATGAAATTTATTTTTATTAAGTATTTTATTCCTATGGTGTGTAATTATTTATATATATTGTTTTACATATTGTGATTAGTATAATTGATTTATACTTATAGGACAGGACTCTTTCCAGATGAAAACACACCTAATTGGATTTTTAAAGGTATACCATATAAGGAATTGCCAATTGTTAATATAAATGCAACTCCTAACAATACTCATTTGAATTTGACGGATCATAAAGGTTATTTTATAAACTTTTATTTCAAAGTAATACTCAAAGTATATGTAAATTTGTATACAATATCGTATTTCTTATTATAAATTTCTATTCAATTTGTAAATGTTTTTATACACATATAGGGAAGATGTTAGCACTTCATACTGCGGGTATAGAAGGTTTCAAAAATACTAGAAAAGGTACCAATGTTGCTGCACAACAAGCAGCTGTTACTTTCAGTGAGGTACGTAAGAATTTGAAACAGTCTTACTTTGAATAATAACATATGTAAATTACAACTTCTAACTGGCATGTGTATTTATGAAAATATATTTATTTTTTTAGGCTATTCGCAATAGATCTGTACCGATAGTCAGAGTACGTATTCAAGGATTAGGTGCTGGTAGAATGGTAAATATATTATAATATAATATTCGAGTCATAAATAACTTTCGTTTTTATGGGACAAAGAATATTTTCATTGTGATATTTTGATAATAAATTACTATGAATTACTTAAACAAAGTCTTAATGAAATAGTATGTAAAAAGTTTAATGTGAATGGGGTTAAATAATACAATAAATTCATATAAATTCTTGTATATTTTAGGCTGCTTTGAAAGGTCTTCAAATAGGAGGAATAGAAATTGTATCGATTACAGATAGTACTAGGGTTTCATGGAATCCACGAAGACCGAGAAAGCCAAGGAGAATATAATTACATTCTATTGATAGTAATTGAAATATTATATATTTATATATGTGGATTGAAATTTCTAAATGCAACATGACTTTAAAGTTACGTACTATTTACAGTAAGATTTGTTCATTTTTATGAAGTTTATAGTAATTCTTACTACTGTATTACGTTGTTATGAAATAATTTGAATGTTTAACAGGTTCGATGTAAACGAATTAAGTTTTTCAAATAAGTTGAGAAAATAATGAAACAACACATTTGCATCATGACTAGGATTTTTGTTTAAACATCTGCGACATTCAACTGACGATTGATTCGTGTCACGTTCAAATGTTTACAGATAGAAAACCAAATGATTTTTATGCTGAATATTTTACGCTCGGTGATAGCAGAAAGTCTTTGCTCGCAGTCTCGGATGCAAATGGGTTAATAAATGTTTACACGTTTAGGAAAAGAAAACAATGAATTTTGATTTGATTTGATTTTAAAAATAATTACCCAAAGAAACGGTCTATTGATTTAATATAAAGTAATGTGAGAGATGCTTATTTTTCATAAGAGTGTAACAAAAAAAAACAAAAAAAAAACAAAAAAATTCTTTTTTATTTGATATTTACGAATAATCAATTATTCGAATCTCAAGAGAGTCCTACTATAAACTAGAAACGCGTACAATCCTGTGGGAAAGTTTGACCTAGATAGCTTAAAGTGCCCTTGGGATATTGTGTACCCTGTATTCTGCAATTAAGCGTTCCTGTCCCTTAACTATAAAGTTTCAACGAAAGTTATACGCAGCAGTTAATGTTCATCTACTACACGCGTTTATTACCCTGGTTTATCGACGATATTGTCTACGTCCTATCAACAGAATTGGCAAGTAGGTAAACTTCAACGGGATGGTAGTGAACTTTTCTTTTATGGCTTATTAACTCCTTTATTAACGGTTTATAAATATTTATATATGTCATTGTTTTATATTATATAATGTATATTATATATTAATTTATATATCTCTTTGTATCTCTTATCAAACTATTGACTAGACACCTCCATGAGGTACTCTAATATTCTAAACATTTTTAACATTATAATTAACGTTAGTTTTATGACATATGAAAATGCATAAATTTGATAACTTAAACTAATGACTTTTTGTTTAATAAATCGTATGAATCGCAAACGCAAAGCAGTAAATGAGATTGTCCATTCGTATCTTATCACTCGTTACGAAGAACATATATATACACATATATTATTATCTATTTGATTCAGTGATTAGAACGATGGTGTTCAAAGAATCAAATAGATTCGTCAATGATCTAATTAATTTCAATCAATGAAACGTGATTTGTTGCGTGATCCAAGATATATATTCGGAGATTCTTGTATAAAGACCAGGTAGACGTGGTCGAGCACAACCCACTCCAGAGGAAACTATACCAATGACTATTGTTCTTCTATTAGGATTACTTACGATCATAAGAGGACCACCACTGTCAGCCTGAAATAAAATATGTTTCATATAATTTCAATGTTCTCTATAATATTTACTAATTAATTATCATTAAATTAGTTTAACACGATAATAATCGTGAGATATTGTATTACAGTATTAATTTGGTTTATTCTGGGAACATTGGTTCAAGCTCAAATTATGTATGAAGTCAACAAACGATACGTTGAATCAAATTATTTCGCGTATCTTTGTGTTTAAGCAGCAATCTTAAATATCTACTAACTATTTCTAGATAGTTATTAAATCTTTTTATTTGTTCTAAATTCTCTGCGTAATGTAATTTTTTTATTTCTTATTTTCTTTTTTGTTTTGTTTTTTGTCTTTTTCTATCACATAGAAAAAAGAAGAAAAAAAAACAAAGCTTTTATACGTGCTACAAAAATATAATACTACTATACGGATATCCGACTTTTGTTATCCTTTGATGTCGAATCAAAGCTCTCTGATTCAATTCGCGTATTTCGTCCTTTTTCTTTTTCATTAAAAAGAGATGGTTAGATCAAAAGAAAAATATAATATTGAGTCAAAATACTTTGGCGTATATTACATTTTTTCTTTTGTTATATTACAATGAGATTATTTTTCTAATTTAATTTTATTTATTTTTAACGATACATATATATATATACAGTAAGGAGCATAACTGAATCAATAAAATCACTAGTTTTGCATAAATCTTTATTTATTGCTAAGAATGTAGAAGAATATTTAAAAATGAATATTACATTAAATTTTATTACAGTTAGAAGTAACATCAGAAATGTTTTCAATAATTAATGTCTCTCCTCGTTTAGCACTGGCAAAAAGAAACAGATTGACAAAACTAGTAGTTATTGGTTCAGGGTTAGGGTATCGTTTCTTTTTTCGTGAATAAAATTATGGAGAAGAAGAAGAAGAAGAAGAAGAAGAAAATGGAAGATGGAAAGCGATAAGGGACGAAGTACAATATCTACGATCGACTTTTATTTCATGTTGATCCAGTATTTTGTTATTTCGCGCTCGAACGAATATACACGTAGGGTATATCTTTATGGTAATATCTTCTACAAGATCTTTTTTTATTATTTTTTTCCCTGGATAACTGGACAATGAATAACTCGTTCTTCTTATCGTTTGGTCTTGATCGATCTCGAAACAAATACAAAACATGCGTCAGGAGTATAGAATTTCAATAACCCACGGGAAAAAAAGGAAGAAATCGTTTGGTATTCCTATTGAAAAAGTTCGTATATATATATATATATGGTACTAGGATTGAGAGACAATTTATCGTAAATGGGTCACGTTCTCATTTTGGATAAAAATATCGTGTACCCTACCATGTATTTTACAGCGTACCCTACCACGTACCCTACGCGCATGCATAACAAGAGGGTGGGTAAACAAAACGAATCATCGGGGGGGTAATTCGTGAAATGACGCATTTTACGAGAGGGTAATAAAATATCAAATAAAATAAAACAAAAGGAGAAAGAGGAGGACAAATATAAAGAAAGAAAATATTAATAATTGTTTACAATATTCGTGTATTTTCCAATTGCAAAAGATTTTCCAGACTTGACAATTGCCATTTCAAATGTACGAAAGTTCAAATATTTAATTTCCAGGTAAAATATATAGGTGAGATCGAGTTGAAATCGTGCTTCGAGTCGCATCGTGTCGTGTCATTCATTTCCATCGAAATAATTTCGCGTTGTTGCGAGACCACAAAAGCCATCGACGTTAATTGCTAAGCGGTTCCTCCTTCTCGTGTCTCTCGATCGCGGATCGAACGCTTTTTGATTAAGTGTTTAAACGATACGTACGATCATATGTAAATACATATTACATTTATATGTCATTTAATGTAATTTATCACATATTAGAGTGAAAAATTAGTTGTAATAAAAGGGAAGAGAAAAATAAGAACAAAAAAACCGATCCTTTTTCAGAAGTAAATTTGATACAGCATATCGTTCCTAGTGTGAACCTAATATTACAATCTATTATTCTTTTCTCTCTCTCTTCAAATAATAAGCTCAAAGGAGATAGAGAGGAAAATGAAGAGAGAGAGAGAGAGAGAGAGAGAGAGAGACAAATAGAAAGGAAGAATACTCCAAATGTTTATTGTGTAATACAAACGATCGTAACTCGTTAACTCGTAAGCGCTAAAGTTTCACGTAAATTAACTCGCATTCATATTACGAACGGATTATTCCTACCGCGAATTATGTACGCTTGATGATTCATTCGACGACGTTAAATTACGCCAAATAAATTCTTGCCATTGATAAAGCTACACCATTTTTTTCGTTTCTTCTTTTTATTCAAGTGAAAACTTCTTTAGAAAATAGTTATAAGCAAAATTATTTCATGAAAACTGTAAAAGAAAACCTCCAGCATCACAAATTGTCGAAAATATAAGTCGTTGTAAAGGATGGTCTAGACATACGCAAGTAGATTTAGATTTTCAATAATTCGTATGAAATAGGACAAAAATAATGATATATTCGTGCCAGAGTGCATTGTTCTGCCAATAGATTTGTCAACGTACTACCAGTACTACTACACACGACTAGTACTACAACCCCTTCTAGGGGGTGACTATCTCTCTGGTCTGCGGCTAAGCAATTATCGGGGATGTAGCTCTTACTATTCGTTCGTGCGAATTGTTCCTGAATTCTCTGCTAATCGCTCACGTACTACGACAATCTCTTCTATTATATTTATCAAATTTTGTCGAATTACTTTCTTTCGACGATATATTTAGAAAGTTTAACGATCATTCTAAAACCTTTTGAAAAGCTACGACGAGAAAGTGAACGTTAATTTACTCAATTATTTGGGGGTATACCGAAAAGTAATCAAAATTTGTTCTTGATTAGTATTTGAAATTTTTTTTAACCAAACACGTCCCTTTTTTCTTGTTTCTTATTCTATAAATGTAAAAGCAAAAGCCACTTACCCAACAAGAGTCTCGACCACCCTCCTCATGCCCAGCGCACATTTGTTGCGATTCCACGCGTGTAGATTTTCCTTGACTGGCGTACCATTCTCTGCAAACACTGTTCTCCACTACTCGAACGTTTACTTTCTGCATCACGTCTGCTCTTTTGTCTGCAAAGATACAACGTTAGTTTGCCGTTAGATCTTAGTCTAGCTTGATTAGTTCAACAAGGAATATACATAGAAATATTTCTATAATATAATATGTGTTCATGCATATTATTGAAGAAGAAATTAATTCGACGAGTTTTTCATAATATAATAGTAGTAAGTAGTATTAGGTAGTAAAGTATTCGCGTATGCGTGAAATTTCAACATCAGAAAGGACGTATATAGTATTATACGTTTTAGTAAGTTCGTTGAAGAAAACTAGTTTCATTTATGTCGTTGGAAAATGTCCTTTTTCCTCTTGTTACGAATCGAAATGACATCGGTGTAAATATATTTAATACATACTACGTTATACGCGTTTCGTTAAGTATACCGATTGTTGCAACGTCCGACTACCTTTCGAGAGTATTGACATTTCCGTATCTCCTTGAGAATACTGTGAATACGGTATAGAATAGAATTCATCTCTCTTTCTTACTCTATCACGTTCTATTTCCGTCTCACTGTCTTTCTTCGAGTAAAGTTAGCTCGGAACGTTCGCAAACGTGTTCCGAGTTCCTTTGACTCCGATAAGTAAGCAAGAACTTGAGAAGATGTAACTCGAACGCAGAATTTAGGAAGGTACTTGCTTCTACTACAGACAAAACTCTAAAGTACATTTTGATATCTTCCTCGTGCCGTGGACGCGTCGCGTCATTACCGTTTCTACTTCCTTCTCCTCCATTTCAGTTACTTTCTCGTAACTTCCACCCTCGACTCACGACCTTCCATCCTTATCCTATCAGAGAGAGGGAGAGAGAGAGAGAGAGAGAGAGAGAGCTTTTAAAGCACGAGCAAAACATTCGACTGGTTTTATTCAAATTTTCGTTAAATAAAAACATATCGATTTCACGTCTTTTTCATTCTTTTATTTTTCTATTAGGTGTTGGTGCGTATGAAATGTCGGATTTTTAAGTGAATATACAATTTGCTCCATTTCCGTTTCAATACACTTTTACAAGCAAGACTTAAAAAAAAAAAACGACATTTCATTTGCACCAATCTAATAATTACGCGTTATTTATGACAATTGAAATAATATTAGAAATGATTTATAGATGAAATCTATAATATAACAAATCTCAAATAAATGTAATTGAAAACTTACATCTAGATCTGTCTTCGCCAAGCCAACCCCAACCAGCAGCTACTGCATTCTCACCACCGAAAGCTCTGTATCCTGGGTTTCCCGATGCCGCGGGCAAACAGGCGGGTTTCACGCTTTCCGACCAGGTAATCGGCCTCGCCAGTTCTAACAGGGCGATATCGTCGACGTATCGGCCACACCTGTGACCGGGATGCACCACCGCGTTAATGACACTTTCCTCACTAGCCGCTGGCGTTTCCGGGCCTTTCAAGTCATACTCGCCAAGAGTCACTCGTAATTGACGTATCGGAATTGTCGATGTACCTCTGAAAATCGAATTTTAGTTTGACTCAAATATTCTTTTCTTTCTTTCCCGTTTTTCTCTTTATTTCACTTCATTCATTCATTCAAATTTCACTCTATTCTTTTTTTTTTTTTATATTATGTTTATACAATGATTTTTACAATTTTATTACCTGTATAAAAATAACAAATAAAGTAAATGCAATTATTCTGTGAACTTTCCCGTTTACATTAAAATAAATTCAGAATAATCTTTTTAATTTAATATTTCTATATATATATATAAACTTTATATAATATTTTGTATTTCGCATGTAACAATATTGTACGCGTATCGTATAAGTACATATATATATATATTATAGATAGATAGAAATCTATAACATAGATATATAGACTACACGGACAATAATTTTTCTTAAACTCAGGATTTTTGCTCTGTTCCCTGTATACCACAAATCTTTCTTTTTTTCAGTTGAGGCAGGTGGTGATAGTAGAAGCGAGATAGAAAAATAGAAAGAGAGAGAGGATTCTCGAGCAAACCGTACGGAAACTCGTCTCGCGATACTCGTATTTTAATTAATCCCCTTCCATCCAGTAGAAACGTCGTTCGTCGTCGTTTTCAGCGCCGTTTTCAGCGCCGTTTTTGAGCTTAACGAAGCTTAACTACGGATGGTGGACGCAAAGAGAGATAGAGAAAGAGAGAGAGAGAGAAAGAGAAGATAGACCAAGCAAGCAAATCCACGCGTTCGCGCGTGATTTCGTAATTTCATCTCGAATATTAACGATACTCGTTCGACGAGTTTATTTTCCTCTTCTTTTTTCTTTTTTTCTTTTTTTCTATTCTTTTCGAATGATTTTCGTTTTAGAATTTGAAACCAAGTTAAACGAGTCAACCGCGATTACTAAACCTTTTTTCTTTTTTTTATTGGACGAGTAGACATTATTATGGGGATTTACGAGAAAATGATTCGATTACTTTTCACCTATTATTCTTATCCTTGTCCTAAGTCCCAAATAAAAGGGAAAGGGTAGGAACTTACCCTTGATGAAAAAAAATAATTGCTTCCAAAACTAACAAAATAGTCTCTTTAGGGTGTTTAGTTAGGGATAACAGGACGAAGTCCTAAGAAGAGAAGATTTTTATCTTTACTGGAGAACCTTCATTAGAAATTTTTCGTCGTGCTTTCGAGCGGAAGTCAAACCTTTCCCCCGAGCCCTTCCAGTTTGCTCGCACTAACACATCACTCTATACGTTTATTCAATTTTCTTTCCAATTTATTCAATGGAAGATACTCCATTAAAAAAATTGAAGAGAGAGAATCGGAGTAGGAGGCTTTGGAATAAGACGTAAAAGGAATTGAAGTGGAAAAGATTAAGCGACTACGAAATTAATAATCTAGTATAATCCATTATAAAGATAATGTGCGACTTTGCCGCTTCCCGGTGGTTACTTATTTCCTTCTTGACCTAATTACGCTTTATCCTTTTCTTATTTTCAATCGATCCTAGTCTTTTTCTCTCACATTTTATCTTTTTAAACAATGAATTAAGAAAATGAATGAACACCGTAATACGATATCGTGTGAAAAGTTTCATCCTAGGTATAAATGTTAGAATAGGTATGAGTATCAGTTTTACTGTAAGGTTGATTAGGAATATATATGTGTGTGTGTGTGTAGTCTTAGTTATAGAACAGTTTCTCTCAATTGTGATCGATTATGTTGATTCGAGATACGCACGCACCCAATATCGCGGTCGATCAACTCTCCGATACGATTCTGTCGGAGAATGTGCTATTAATTGACGACATTTCTATACTACAGGTATATTTTAACACTCAAAGTCAAACTACCATGTTGGTTTATATATGATTGGCTACTATTTTAAATTTATCAAATTCAATTGTTTATGCCCACTTGAAAGGCCTTAGGATAGAAAAAGTAGCTTATCTTTGTGTCGTAAGAAGAAAAGTGTTTCTTTGGACATTTGCAATTATTTAAGCGGGACGACTACGACGACTACGACGACTACGACGACTACGACGACTAGGACGCATCTTCTCTTGGATTCTTCCACCGAGAGTCGCTACAGTGGCTTCACTTAATTAATCGGTTTACCCTACCTCCGAATAATTAACAAAATTACGACACTATCTTCTTAAACGCACAGCCACCCCATTCTGGAAACTCACTTTCTCTCACTCTCCTATATACTCCATGTATATTTCTCTTTCAGGACGAAGCTTTCTAAGCTCTTCTCCAGAACTCCTTTTCCTTTCTCGTCTTCTTCCTCGTCGTCGTTGTATCTATCTTGCAAAGCTGTCTTAATGGACCCTTTCCATTCCACAGCCAGTTTCTTTACTGCTATTGTTCCATGAACCACGGATTATAAGGTTTACCTCTCTCACCAGATATCTCCTTTCTTTTCATCGGTGTCACGTCCATTCGATTGAAATACTTATACCTAGGTATAACATTTCTTTTTTTTTTTTATTTATCATCTTATTTTTATAATATTTCGTTTTTAATATCAAAGTGTATTTGAACTCGTATATTTAATCTTCTCACAATAAGAAAATGATTGTTACACCTACGTTCCTTCAAGAATTTTTTGTCGATTAAGTTACCCACCTTAATTCTCGTTCGGTCCATATAATACATATATTACATATATGTATGTATATATATATATACATACATACATACATACCATAGCTCTTTATGATATCTCATCGGTGCGTTTTGTGCATGGCTGCTAGCAATTACCGAGTGGTCTGTAATCTACACGCAATCATGGCTTGCAATGGTGAATGCGTTCTCGCTTGTGCACTTGCGCGTTTGTGCGAAATCTCGAATTCTCATTCCCGTTGTATCCGTTGTACCTCCATTCTCTATCCTCTTCCTTCCTATTTTCCCTTTGTTCTCGAACCAATGACCGGGAAGGATACACGATAACTAACAGTTCGAATCTCTCCAAATGTACGGCCCGTCGCCCATACGTTTGAATTTACTGTTATGCATTGTACGACTTCGAACTATGTCAGATTAGTACAAGATTACATGATAGTTTTTTCCTTTTTTTTTTTTTTTTATCTTTTGATACAAAAAATCTCTCTAGATATATTTTTACTTTCTTTATCTTTTTCTTATTACTGTCCTATATAAATATGAATAACGTAATCAATGGCAATTAATTCTTGTTTTAATAGATATCATATTTTCAATAGATTATTGACCTATATAAATTCATTGAATTTCAATGAATTTTAGATAAATCGATAAATAAGTAGCTGCGTTACGTATCGATACGTATATACATATACATATATATATATATATGTTAAAGGTATCGTTGGCCTATATAAATTCTTACAATTTAACTTGGCACATCACAAATGTATTTTCTATACCCTATATGCAAGGATATCACTGACCTCTATTTTTTCAATTCGACATTCAATGCATTTTAGGGATACTTACGTCATCTTGCTATCGAGACTTCTTTTTTTTTTGTTGAAAGAGTCTAAATCTAGTTTCGATCGTTTCCAAATTTATTTCTTAATAATGGTGTGTGAAAAGTTGATAAAAAAAAAAAAAAAAAAAGAAAAATGAAACTTAATCGAAATTACAATATTAAATAGCATTATACATTGTCAAAGGGATGAATATGGGGGTATCGTTTTAGCGTTGTAAAACGAGCAACGAGATAAATTAACCGCTCCTGTTTTTAGCGTTCACCGTGTACGCAATTTATATTTTGTAATTGCTCGCACGAGATCACCCACTCTTTCTCTCTCTCTCTCTCTCTGTTTATAGTGCACACCGATGCCATGTCACCGAGCAAAATACATTAGATTCATTTTCCTTCCATTTTATTGCGAATAACGCGAGAGAAATGTAATTTTATCAACAATTTTTTTCGTTATGGATGGAAGTTGTTTGCCTACGTTGAACTATGATTAATGAGTGTGTACGTGGGCACATGTGTGTGTCTATGTTTGTTTGTTTGAGTTTGAAACGGAGAGAGATAGACTACAATACGATTATATTCTTTGAATTTGCATTTGAAGGTAGTGAGGCATAGAACACAAAACCAGGACCTTCTTTCTTTCCTTTTACATGCACATTACTTTCGAAAGTTGGTAGTTCAAAGATATGTACGTACGATGCCTATGGATTTGACGAGATCAAACATTTATCTTGTTTATGTTTTTTTTTATGTTTTCAATGCTTTTTTTTGGGGGGGAGGGGAGGGGAGGGGGTGAGGTATTTTATATTTTTTTACATTTTCGTGAAACAACCAGCAGCGGGCAATAAGTAAACGCGGATAACAAACGGGTTTTTGCAATATGAAAAAAAATGACTTTACCAAAAAAGAATTTGAACAACGATAGGTTGTGTCTTTTTTTTTTTTTTCAACGAATGCCCAAATTTCGATATCGGCTTTCCGCAGCCTGTCAAATTGGCATGAGTCCGAGTTTTAAAGCTCGATTAGTCCTACCAACCCTTTCATTCCAAAATCTCCCTATTTTTGTAACTAATTTTATCGTTGACAACTAGTGGTTACAATGCCGATGTATATGTAAACGAGATAGAGTTTTGTTTGGTTTTTTTTCTTTGGGGGTGGGGATAGGTTTTTGGTCCTTCTCTCTCTCTCTCTCTCTCTCTCTCTCTCGCTCTCGCTCTCGCTGTATAAAACAACGCGTAGGTAGGACGATATCGTTGGGCGATCAGGCGTATTCATCAGATTTGCGAAAAGAAAAATGGGCATCCTTCCATAAAGGGAATGGATTGCTCGTCTATGAATATTTTTGAATATATTTGCCGTTATTATTTTGCATTCGTTATTTTGAAAATTCGACTGTAGCTTTCCTCGCCTTAATATAACTATATTTTATACGTAAATTCGAAGTTGAAGAATGTGCGTTTAAGATGAAATAAAAGAAGAACCTCTGTATTTTTTTTCTTTTTTTTTTTTTTTTTGAATAATCTCCAATGTATCTTGAAAATTTAATTTTATCTAAGAAAAATTGTATTAACCAGTTAACCATGGCGGTTTTTTTTTTTGAAAGTGTTCACCGTTTTGTATCGTTAGAATCGAGACGTGACGTGTTAAAAGAAAGAAAAAAAAGTAGAAAAAGATGATTACTCACGAGCATAAACAGTGAGCAGCGGTGAGAATGTATCTTGAATTGAGTATAGTACCGCCGCAAAAATGGCCACCCTTTCTGGTAATGCTGACCAACCAAGGAAATTCTTTTGGTATCGCATTTTGACCTCCAACGATTCGGGCCGTTCGCGTTCCGCTTTCCCCATGACCACATGGGACATCTGCCACTATTATTAAATATAAATATTCTCATTAATGTTCGATACAATACAAAAAAAAAAAATGGATAAATGAATGAGGTTTAGTCTTGTTTCGATCACAACTGATGTTTTACATTTATTTTCTATGAACAATTTTGATAAATATTTTTTTATTTGAAATTAAACATGAGTTAGATAAATTTATAGTTAATTTGTTTTTTTTTTTTACTATGTTCCCCCACACTTGACTGACGCGAATTTGAACTTTTGTTATATATTTAACGGATGCCAAAGGATAAGGTGAAAATATTCTAATTAGAGTTTTTTTAATGAACTTGTTTATGAAATGAATTGAAGCGTGTCCCTTTTTTAGCACGGAACAACGCGTAAACCGAAAATTCCGAGAGGAGCTAAATAACATCTCGTCTGGCGTGTTAATACGAAACTTTTTAATGCCTTCGTTCTAAGCCACGTTTACTCTAACATTGGCGAGATATTATTTTCATGCCAGCTAATTAGCGTTCGCATCATTAGTTTCAACCATCTTTCTTTCTTCTCTCTCTCTCTCTCTCTCTCTCTCTCTCTCACTCTCACTCTTACTCTTATTCTCACTCTAGGTTGAAAATAGAATAAAAAAAAGTTACTTAGATTTTTCACGTATACTATTCTTATATTCTTTACTCTTCTTGCAAATATTATATATTTTTGTTTTATCTGAGAATATTTATTTTTGTACGTTATTAAAAAGATAAGCTAATATTTCAGTTTGTTTTTTTTTTAATTTTTTTTTTTTATTATTACTTCTTCGGTTCGTTGCCTTTAGCTTGTCTCGTTTATCTAGTCTCAAGAAATAAAATAATAAGAAGTACGATGAAAATAAAAAATAAGATAATACAGATTAACGACCGTGAAAATTGTCGGGGAAGAAGAACAAAAATATGTGTGCATATCACACAAGTTAAAAGTGAAACCTTTAAATAAACAAGTTTCGAGAATAATTTATTATATAATATTATTTGTACTTTTAATTTGTAATTATTTATTTAATTATTAATTTAATTATAAAAATGCGCGCCTGTTCGTATGCAACCCACTAGACACACTTTGAAAATGTTGCTTGCGAGCGTCATCTATCGGGACGGAATTTTTTTCTAGTCAAAACTGTTTATACACGTATGTATGACGGGTTGCCTATCTTTTTAAAGTCTGTCTGGAGAGTTGCATTCATACAGGCGCGCATTTTTATAATAATTACAAAGAAAGTAAATAATAAAATACTTGAAAAAATGTTTTCAAATGAAATATTTTGATAAATAATGATAGACTTGTCTCTTTTTCTCTTTTTACGTAGTGTTTTAGGCCGTTTCTTTCCCCCTACTGCATCGTCCGTTTGGTTTTCCCACTACATTACCGCGTTTCATTTTTTCAAATCACACCCATTCTAAAGAAGTTTTCGCTTAAAAAAAAGAAATCAAATAACGTAAATAAAGAAAAGAAAGAATTTAATCGAATATGTACACTCAAAACGAATCGGATTAGAAGGATAGGATCGTTGGAAAGTATATCAGCGTTTCGATTTTCCACGTTGAGATTAATCTGTTGCGCGAAACTCGACGAGCATCGATCGTTCGACGATTAATGTCCGGAACGTGTCCGCGATCGGTTAGATACTTCCTGCTGCGATTCCGGTGGGGATAGATAAGGGAATGACATTACGTTCGATTTTACCAAATACAGTACACGCAAGTGAAATAGTAAAAGAGAAAGAGAGAGAGAGAGAGAGAGAGAGAAGGAAGAAGAAAGAGAGAGAAGGAAGAAGAAAGAGGGCAAAAAGGAAAAGAGAGAAAAAAATAAATTACGTTCCAACTTTTCCGTGCACTGCATTTACTGACCTTACCTTACGGATAGCGGATACGGTAATTCTGATTGATTGCAAAACTTTTCCTTACGGATATGGACTCTACTCTGGTAATCTCTTAGGTTCTTTTCCTTTTTCGGAATCCATCTTACCTCGGTAGGAACGAATGAACGAATGAACGAATAAACGAACGAACGAACGAACGAACGAACACCGGTTATTAGAGTACGTTTAGTGTCTGATGTGAGAGACAACCGACAGACAGTGTTTCACACTAAGCGCATGATATTAAATAATAGCGAGAGACGTTTTCAATTTTGTTTTTATTCTACTTTTCCAAAAAATACCTGTAATATATAACAATAAAAACAAGTGATCTATTGTTTGACCTATAAATCAAAGATACAAATTATAAAAATCTTGTTATTCTAAACAACACATAATTGTTACATTGATATTTCAAAAGAAATTTTATCATTTTTTATCTTTACTTTAACAATACAAGTTTGCAGTAATCATTTTCAGAATTTCATTATTTTCAGTATTAGAAAGAAAAAAAATATACCAGCCCTCGAATATGTTAACGTTAATTTTCGTTTACTCCTTTCTCCACGTACATTTCAGTATTTTTTTCTTATTTTTTTTTTTTACTTCGGTTAATCAAGGAAAAGAGAAATTTGAAAAAATAAAAAACATCGTAAACGTAAGAGAAAATGTCTTTGGTTTTATAAAACTTTGCCTCGAGTCACCGCGCAAAATGAATTAGGTTAACGTGTTTGCATTCCAAAATAAAAAAAATAAAAATAAAAAAAAAAAATAGATAAAAGAAAAGAAAGAAAATGTTCTCTTGTAGAGAATCAACAGGTAATTCCCAGTGCATTAGATAAATCTCTGTTGGCGTATGTACATCCTTGCGACTACGAATGTAATAATCGATCGATCGATTGGAAACTCGACGAGTTCCATTTTCGATCGTGTGCTATTACTCTTCTATCGTACCTTTATCCTAAATACGAAAGAGAAAAATAGAGACAAAAAAACATGTCTGCATATCACACAAGTTAAAAGTGAAACCTTCAAATAAACAAATTTCGAGAGTAATTTATTATTAAAATATTATTTGTACTTTTAATTTGTAATTATTTATTTAATTATTAATTTATTTATAAAAATTCGCGCCTGTTCGTATGCAACCCTCCAGACACAGTTTGAAAATGTTGCTTGCGAGCGTCATCTATCGGGACGGAATTTTTTTTCAGTCAAAACTGTTTATACACGTATGTATGACGGGTTGCCTAACTTTCGGGCAGAAAAAATTCCGTCTAGAGGGTTGCATTCATACAGGCGCGAATTTTTCTAATAATAATAAAGAAAGTAAATAATAAAACACTTTAAAAACATTGTTTGCAAATCAAATATTTTTATAAATGTCGTTTCCCTACTACATCATCGCGTTTCATTTTTTCAAATCACACCCTTTCTAAAGAAGTTTTCACTTTAAAAATCAATACGTTTAATAATAGTTAGGAAACGAATAAATTACAATTTTTTTCTTTTCGATTAATTCGATTAACTCGTTTTTCGATGTATGTATTTACACGAATTTAATGTGTTCGCTAATTTGAAAATTATTATTGATCACGCGTGTTTACCGAGTGCGAATAATAAAAATTCATAAAGTTGTTTCCATTTTTTTGTTGTTTGTTCTCTCTCTTTTATTTTCTTTTTTCTTTCAGTCAACACTGAATTTTCATGCACTCGTCCGTTCAATCCTTCGCATTAATCGGCTTCTGTTTTGAAAAACGTGAGCGAAACGTGATTGAACTCGGTAACATCCATGAAAGCCTTTTTCCTAAAGCCAGTTTCACTCCCTTTCCCCTTCCTCGATAATATATATACATATATACATATATATATATATGCATACATATGTACATACATAGATAGGTAGGAAAGTTTGTTTAATTATTGATCGAACTAAATCAATTGTTAACTCGCAAAGTAGAAATATCTATCTATTTTCGCGAATTAAACAACGCGATATTGTATTTACATTAAATTATCTAAATATTCAGAAGATAGTTCAAATTGCATAGAATATTTTCGTAAAAAGTATAAATCTCGTTCAATGGTTTTGCGATAAATCCCAACGATTTTGTAATTTTTGTACCTAGTCATTTTTTTTTTTTTTGCAAATAATCGAATAAAAAATGTTTAAGGAATTAAATCATTTCAGTAGAGATTAATGAAAGAAGTAAAAGTTCGTTTTACTGAGACGTCTTTCAGTTTTCAAACTTGAATGACTGCACACACGCACGCATGAACTTGAAAGTAATCCTCAAAAAAAGAAAAAAATCTCACAGTATCTCACTTTTAGTATCACTCGCAGAGTTAGATTCAAGAGGTACGTGCCTACCTCGATCGTTCGCGTTTAATTGAAAGCTGAATCGACGCGTACAGGAATGTTAACCGGCTCGAGAGATTCTCTCTCTCTCTCTCTCTCTCTCTTTCTCTCTCAAAGACAGCAATGCCGGCACGGCCACTGGCGTAGCACGAATTTAATGCTCCGAGCAGGCAGATAGGGATAAATACGACGGATCTGTCAGCGCAATCCCTGCGACAGTACCTCCTCCGAGTCTCCTCCAACCTTCGGCCCTTCTCGTTTCACGCCCTGGCTGATTAATTGGACCTCTACGTCTGCTCCAGCACGGTTTCTCCTCTTCTCGAATCTCCCTCCTTGTCTTTCTCAATCTATCCTTTATGGAAGGAAAAGGGCCACGAAGGGAAGCGACGCATAGAATTTGAAGTCGTCTCTATTTGGTAATGCGTAATAGATATGTCAGAAGCAGGTTCCAACATGGTCATGATAATATGCTGATGCTATAGTTTACACCATATTCTCTCTCTCTCTCTCTCTCTTTATTCCCTTTTCCCTATTTTTCTTTTTTTTTCCACGTGGGAGAATACGAGTTTTCATCACCCTCCACTCGTTTCATGTATTACGAAGATATCGAACACTTTTCATTCTATTCAGATATAATATACTATTTTATTTTCCTCTCTCTCTCTCTCTCTCTCTCTCGCTCCCTCTTGTCTTCTCAATCCTCTTTTTCATTTCTTTTTTCTTTCTGTTTAAATTTACAACATTTTTATCTTCACTTTTAAAAAGTTTGTAGATTAATAAGAGTTTTGTCATAGATACGGAGGTCGATCGGATATTCCTTTCGTTTTCAGAGGTTAAAAACCTTTTGTGCAATCTTTCCGCTAGCGAATGTCGACCTTGAAACGGTCATTGACAAAAGCGAGCAAAGTCGATGGTCTCGCGAGGTCTTTTTTAACTTTCAACTTCCGTCAAGGTTGCTTAATTATTCTTTCCTATTTTAGTCGCGCCCACTTTCCGCCATGCCATTCGTGTCCATGAAACTCAAAATGATTTCATTTTTCATTACGTGACCTTTGACGATTTGCCAAAATCCTTGCTTCCTCGTATTCAAAGTAGAAAAGTAACATTGACGTTGAGTAGCATTGAAAGTTAATTTGTTTGAGTATTCAAATTCAAAAGAAGAATTATTCATTTTATTTATTTAACAATAATTTTGCAATATTTCTTGTAGACTATATGAAATTAATTAAATTTGAACGATTGTTCGAATATTTTTGTGATTTTATCACTTAACAAGTGTAGAGTAGTTGGATGTTTGATTCAAATTGAATTAGAGTTGCATTTATTTTTGTTGTTGTTGTTGTTGGTCAAAAGTAAGAATCGATAAGGGCGCAAGCGTAATAAAAAAATATACGAAAAAAAAAAAAAAAAGAAGAAAAACTCAAGGAGAGTACTCAAGAGAAAGGTTCTTCTCATTCTTCTTTTCACTCTCTACGAGGTGCTCGTTTTCCTTTATACTCGCGCGTGATAATTGTGTGCAATGTTGCAACGTGAAGCTCGTTAGATCGTTTACCTCTACTCGAGTAACTTAAATGAAACAACTTTTCGTATATATCTTGGTCTGCTGAACTTGCTAGTATCTATCTTTTTTTTCTCTGCGTAGGGTTCAAAACTACGCGAATTTGGCTAAATTGAAATTCCACAAGCCGTCTGTGATCCAGTTTCGACGGGGAATTCGGCACCTCGCGAGAATTATTTTCCTTCTTTTTTTTTTCTTTCAACGAAATTAAACGATGTCCCTTTCCTTTTCCACTTTTTTTCTTTTCTTTCGTATTGAAAAATGCGCTCGCTTATTTGATTTTTCTTCGCGTATTATAACCACAATCTACGAACTGAAAGATAAATGAGTATACACTACGATTTAATTAGTTCTTAGGTCGTCACGTTAAAGTTAATCAAGAATTTACGGCTTGTTATAAAATAAATTGTGATGTCAAGAGCAAAGAGAAAGAAAGAAGGAGAGAGAGAGAGAGAGAGAGATCCTTGTTTGAGAGGTTCGCTGTGAAGAGTAAAAAGGAAAAAGGAACGAGTCAACCGGATAACGAATTTTTTAATGAAAATAATTATACTTCTATCACGCATCCTTTTCTTTCCTTATTTTTCGATATAAATATATTAAGTCGTCCTAAAAGAGTTTCTTCTTTTATTTTATTAATTTTACGGGCACAGTATTTGTTAAGTTGAATAATTGAAAATACATTGGGTTGGCAATTAAGTCATTGTAGATTTTAAAAAGCCACCTATCAGCAAAATCTGCAATCATTTATTTGCTAACCTAATAGAAAAAGCATTCTAAAGGTCTCTCCAATGATCAAGGAACATTTTTTGGTAAATATTCGATTAACTCGAGTAAGTGAATGATCATAATTCACTTACACAATCGTATGTACTCACGATTATTATATTCGATGGCGAGTGTTCGCGAAATAGTTCCAAGAATGTTGCAAATGAGAAGAAATGTAGGAAAGTCCATCTTCTTTTGGAGAAGCTCAAAAAAGTACGAAAACGATAATTATTTGAATAAAACTATAACGCGATAGAAGCTTTGTTGCGTTTGCCGCGGACAATCAAAAAGTGTTGCAGACTCGTCGACATTGCTGCTTCTTTATACGTCGTAATCTCCTCCTCCTCCTCCTCCTCCTCCTCCTCCTTCTCCATTTTTTCTTTTTTTTTTCTTTTTTTGCGTAGGTACACACATGTGTATCTTTGACGAGCCATGAACTTGGAACGACGAACATCTGACACATTCGTCGGCATCGATAAAATGGCGGTGCTACCTTCAACGCGGCGAGACTCGTTCGAGCTGATAAAATGCAAGGTCCTCGTCTAACTTTACCTTTTATATATTTTTGTTTTTTTTCTCTTCTTCAAGGCAACTATTACTAAATATTCTGACGAATTTTAATATTTATCTATCTTTATATTTTTTCATTTATTATTTATCGTTCGAACAAAGTTGATCGATATCAGGAAGATCATCGATTTTTGGTAACTCTACCTATTCGGGTGTCTATAAATTTTACGAACACCCTTTATATGGTGTAGAATACACGTAGAATACACGTGGTACCGATATTCGAGAGTCCCAAGGAAAATCTTCTCTCTTTTTCTCCTACTTTTGCACTTACTCTTGTTCTCGATTTAGGGCAAATTTGATTTACGAGTTTATATATGCCTTCTATACGAAAGTATTTTTGTGTGTAGAGGTAGTAGTGTTACTGAAAAAGAAAATAACCGAGACAAGATTTTGATTAAATGAGAATTTACGTTTAATAATCTTAATATATTGTAAAACAAAATATTAAATCATAGTGTCGCGATTTGAAATTCTCCGTCAACCGGACGAACTATGACGCTACAATGGATTGCATAAACATGTTCATCGTCCCTAATCACATCTTCCATACGCGCACGCTCTGCAGAACGTTCCTGTCATCGGCAAACTCCAATCGGATTATGTACCTAGGAATGATCGCCGTGACAGTTGGGGATAGGATATCGTAACTACTACATGGAAATTCTCATACTGACTATGTTTCCTGACGATCGCGGCATAATATCGGTTACGTTGATGTCTCTTTATTTATCTGATCATTTTCGAATATACCACTTTGATATCTATCATAATATTGTACTGGTGATATAAATAGACAATAATTCTAAATATAGTTTACAATAGTTGAGTTTACTTACATTTTTGATAATTAACTAGGGGTGCCCCTGCCACGCGTTACTGTGGCTCACAATTAGTCCCATAAACACGTCTTTAAGTCAACGAATTACCTAATATTGCAATTATAAATTGAGATATAAACTATCCTATCTTTCAAGTTGAATGAAACTGTATACAGTGTGCAAAATTTGATTAAAATCAATTCAGTAGTTTAGGAGTCCATTGCGGACAAACAACAATATATTAAGATGATAATAATATTTTTCTATGATAATGATTCGGCCAATATATTCTTGAAACTATTTCGCGAACATTCGCCATCGAATTTTTTCCAATTAATTTCTATTTTTCTTTCCTCCCTTTGATTTTTCAATCCACAATAAAATATTTGAATTGTTAAAAAAGGGCCGAAGAGGAACACATTAGAAATCTCTCGTTTGATCGTAAACGATTGAAATTAAATAGAAAGCTAAAGACATCGATGAATATAAAGAAGTGTTTAAACTATCGTCTTCTTGAAATTCATCTCGCATAGAGATCTACAATTGGATAAACCTTCGTACTCGTGCCCTACTGACATAACACGACCTATTGATCGTAGTTCGAAGGACAAGTTTTCTTCTTTTTTCCTTTCCTTTTCTTCTTCTTCTTCTTCTTCTTCTTCTTCTTCTGTTGCATTAGTCTTCGCAATTGTACATGAAATCAATAAAAATTCTAGCAGATAAATGACAACAAAGTAGACAAATCTGTGTGTTTTCAATTTATAATATATTTATAGTCAAACGGACGGCTAAATTGAGAAAATGTCTAGGTACTTGGTGGACGCATCAAAGGAAAGCTTTGAATTTTGCCAACTATTCTTGTTTTCCTTTGAAACTGGTTATGAAAAAGAGAAAGAGAAAGAGAAAGAGAAGGAGAAAGAGAAGGAGAAATAAAGCGCTTATCGAGCTGCTTGAATGAATTTATGACATTTTATTGTGGGAATTTACGAGTTCGAGTGAAACTCGTCGTCTCTCGACAACCTCTTCTTCGACAAAATGTATATCGTTTAAGTTCGAGACCATGCATAGAAGAGAGTTTTGCACGTTTAGAAGCGCGATATCGTCTCACAGTTCGTCCTTTTACATTCGTTTTCTATGGAATCTCTCTTATTTCCTATATAAAGCCGTAGAGTATTATTTATTTGCAAACGAGATACATCGGTTGCTTGAGATTCTAAGAGAATGAAAAGAAACGAGTTTTGGAGAAGCTCCTTCCTTCCTTCCTTTCTTCCTTTCTTTTGACATTAACTTAACTTAAAGTAAGATACGTAATTAGATATTTCGCTTTGTCTTTGTAAATGAATTAATGTAGGTACATCTTCATTTATTTTGGTCATTAACGACTACCAACTATATTAATCACTTTAGTATACGAACCAAAATGATACACAAATTTAATTAACGTTTACATTACGAATGAAATATATATATATATATGTGTGTGTGTGTGTGCGTGTGTGTATGTTTTGTTTTGTTGTTGTCAAGAGTATAAAATAAAATTCGATCACGGTCGTGAGTGAGATGATTAAAATCATGTTCGATAGACAGGAGAGAACCTCGCGGTGATCACCTTGAAGTGTGCTCAACGATTCTTCCTTTCCTCCGGCAGGGCATATCTCTAATTCGTAGTCGTTTTATCTATCGGTCGAACCTGATCCTCACTTCGAAACGATTAAAGCTGATGGAAAAATATAGCCCGCAGGATCGAAATTGACGTGCAAAATGTAGAGCACGGTGTACTTGACCGAACAACGAACGATCATATTCATATATCAAACTATATGTATTATAAAATCAAAATAAATTCGTATATATTTTTTAGTTGAAATAGTAAGAGAAAAGAATTGATGAAGAAGATGCACGCAATGACACAAAATAGAATCTATTTTTAAGTCTATGTATGCATAATGAAATATTTAACCTTTCAAGTTATGTATGTACTTGAGTAATATGAAAATTCACGAACGCACGTGCAATCGTTCCTGCACGTAACTACGAATGGAATATGAAAGTGAGAGTCGGTCGACCGTGTGTTGTTTCGCCCACGTTCCGTTGAACTTGACCCACTCTTTGTACAGTGATACGAGCTTACTAACATAACGCGTCTTATTGGCTCGTGGTTACGCTAACATATCGAAGGACTTGTATATTTTCTTTTTAATACTTTAATACCTTCCTTCTTCTCCCTACCTTTGTAAATTAGCTTTCATCTTTTACTATCTCATTTATTTTGTCAGTGTGACTCTGAACGGTTAGATTAAAGTATACGTAGCTCAAGACGAACTTGACCCGGTTGCTGGTAAAATAGTGACGAGGTGATTGGTCTACAAGTGTGTGCGTGCGTGCATGCGTGAAAAGGTGACTTACGGATGCGGAAATAGTATAACGTCCTTCATCGTAACGTTACGATGACGTATTCCTAGTGGTCGCATAATCTATGGTCACGTCTATGTACTTTTGGAAGGATCAATATTTGTTTAATCCTTGTTTTCGTTCGGATTATATTTTATAATGGTTTTCTCTGTCGTCAAGTAGTCTATGTTTAGACGTAATTTGTTCTTTATCACGTTGAGCGCCACGTCAGCCATCGGTGACTGACATTAGACTTTACGTTTAGGCCGTGTCAGTAGTCACCTATGACTGACACATTCACCTATTTTTACAATACAAAGTAACGCCTGTGGCCTGACAAGAATTTCCCTAAGAATTCACGTGGCGCTCAATGTGTTATCATCGAAAAATCGAACTCACATCTTCGGTCAAACTGATTCCACACTTATATTGGAACGAATTAAAAAGATTAATGTAATACTTTGGGTTGATTAGATCGTGGACAGTTATTTATTGGTACTTTCGTTTACTCTAGAGAGAGATAAAAAAAAATATCGCTCGAAGGAATTTCTATTGGTAGTGTAAGTTTACTGCCTCGTATAATAACACTTTAACCTACATCCCTTAGGGAAAGTCTATTTCCCTTGAGTTTCTTAAACAGCTTCTTGCGTACATAAGAGTCCGTAGAAAAGTTTTGAACCGGCAAGTAGAGTACACGTAATTCGAAATTACTTCCTCGAGAGGAAACTGAACAACTATCGTCCTTTGTGGTACGAACACGAAATAGAAACTGCAACCGTACAACGTAGGAATCCGTTGTTGATCTTCCTGTTCACGTACGATGAGTATTTCTATATATGTGTATGCGTGTGTGTGTGTGTGTGTGTGTGTGCAAGTTCGATTAAGAATGAACATGTAAAACGGTATATTCGAATGAAATATATAAAAGGTACGAATGAAATAACAATTTTCTCTATGTATTGTAAAATAAATGCATCTATTGTCAATTTTTCTCTCACTCTCTCTCTCTCTCTTTCACACAGTTATGATTCTCATTATAATTAATTATCATGTAAATGAATTTTCCACTGCTTTTATGTCGAAATAAAATAAATTGACGATCGATAAATATTATGCAACGTGCATTGAGGAGGAACGTGGGTACTGTGTCCATGGAGACATTGAGATATCATTGATGTCGTTATCGATATTGACAGTCAATGCGTTATCGAAGAGACGTTTGTCTCCTTGACTATTCGAGCTTGACTGCATTCTCCTATCGTATATAGTATATGTTCGTTTGTCCCTTGATGTTTATCCCACAAAGTTTATTCCCCATAACGAAAATGTTGTAAAACATTATAATAAAAATTCAATAAAATTGAATAATGTTTAATGTTGATATCGAAATGAAATTAGAAATTGATTAAGAAAGTCAAGTCAGTGATTCACGAATCATCATTTCTTTTGATAAGTTAGAAAAATGTGTCCCTAGGTAGGATATTATTGGTGTGTAACAAGGAATCGATATCGACTTTTCGTTCCAACATGGTCCTCATTTATCAAAGAAAAGCCTCGTTAATCGTATTATCTCGCGGAATCATCTTTTCGAAAGGAAAACGGCTGCTTGCTCCCCTAACGGGGTCTTACACGAACATCGTTTATTTCGATGACAAAAAGGTTTGCTGCTATCCACAAAAGTTACGTGTGAAATCGATGATATTCCTTGAATTTAGTTAAACGACAAATTATCACGGATCTTTTTATATACCTGCAACTATTAAAACTACTAGTAAATAAAAAGAAGAAAATTGTGTTGGGTTTATAAGAGGAACCCACATCTCACAGTTGTTAACAATAATATAGAACTTCCTAACAGATAACATATAGGTAGGCCATGATCGTATATACTTGTGTTTAAATAGAAACATCTGTTGTATGATAAGAAAGGTGTCAACGACTTGTTGTCAAGGTATGCTAGACAAAAATTGTAATGGAAACCTTGAGACGACCCACGGTTTCAAAGTTTATTGACTTCGTTTATTTGTCCCTCACTTAGAAATGTATTTGACACCTGAGGCCTAAAATATGAGGCCTAAACTATGTACGATTATTTTTTATTATTATAATCTATCATTGTCCTCCAAGACCCAGATAAAAGGGAAAGGGTAGCAACGTACCCTTGGTAAAAAAAAAAAATAATAATCGTAGCCAGAACTAACAAAGTAGGGTATTAAATAGCCTTAAGGCTGTTTGGTTAGGAATAACAGGACTAAATCCTTAAAAGAAGAAGAAGAAGAAGATGATGATCTATCATATTTGACAACGAAATCAAAAGTTTGATAAATGTAAAATATTTGATAATGATTTATATGTCATACCAATTAACATAGGAAACTTTTACAATTGCTGTTCATGCTAACAATGCACGAATACATCTTACCATTTGACCTTTTTCCATTTTCCGAAGGTTATAAAGCGTGTATGCACATAAGCACGATCGAGAAGACGTGGTCTACGTGACCGCGATTTTCTCATACTGTATAATTAGTACTGTATAATTTAGCATCGTACTTGGGTGCTCAAATTATGACCTTTTCAACATTAGGTGTATTAATATCTACGACTGGTGCGTTTAAATAGAATCAAACAATTCATTTTCACACACAATATGGAAATTAGTATTTAATTACATAAATATATATATCTAAGTTGATTTCAAATTATAATAGTAAAGATGACAAATTCATGTATAAAAGATTTGTTCGCAATCGAGCATGACAAATTCATATGCGATGTGGTCATATCACAGCCTATAGGATTATCAAGTAAATCTCTTTTATTTTTTTTTTGTACGCTCTGCTCGTATTCCTTCTCTCCCCCTCCCCTCCAATTTTGTTCACGGGTTCTGCTATCAAAATTGCGTTAAAAAAGGTTAAAAAAGAAGATAGGGAGGGAAAGATAGAAATGCGATCCCGTGCATTCGAATATTAGTTGAGGTAAAATTAATAGACGTTATTCGGGGATAGAAGTCGGTTGGAAATTGCAATCCTGGGAAATCGGCTGTAATTTCGTCGGTCAATCTGGAAATATCGAATCGTCTGATCGGAACGTGGTTAGGCAAAATTGTGGGGCCAGGAATAAAAAAAAAGAAAAAAAAACGAACGACAAGGGAGGCCCGATCTCCCAGGCGTAATCAAATTGTAAAGGTCATGATTTCTGTGGATCCACTAGAGAGAAAAAACGAATAAAAAGTGTGTGTGTGAGAGAGAGAGAGAAATGGAAAAAGAATAAAAAAAAAAAAAAAAAAAGACAATAAAGGTATCATCGACGCGCATAGACCGAGTCAGAAATCGGGTTAGTTCGATGTGGGCAGTCTCGAAACGACGAGAAAAACTTGCAAGTCAGCATAAAGAGTATGGACCAATCACACAGTCTATTCATAAAAAAAAAAGGACAAAAAAAATGTGATTTTAGAAAAGGGTCTTTTGAAAGTGAACTTATGATTACGAAACCTAGTAGCAATGTCATTTTGATTTTCTGTCAGACTGCTGATAGATATATCGACGAATAAAATAATGAAATATAACAAAATGTTCATCTTCTTCTTTTGTCGTAGTCTTGACTATTGAAAATCGTCTAGAATTGAATTTGCCAGTCAATACGAATACGATGAATATTTGTAATTCATTCGGACTAATACGACGCAGCTTAATTGAACGAATCTTGCGCAAGTAGTTTATATGCAAATGTCGGAGCGAATCTACCAATGTTCTCTTTTAAATCGAAACCGCGATCGAGAGAACGTCCGAACACTAATTAGTCGTACATCGTCTAATCGATATCGGACGAACAAATGTTATTATTCATGAAATGTTATTCTGTTGGATTCTTATATTCTAACGTGATACTTCAAACGTTTTATTCTAAATGAATTTCAAATGAGAGAAGCATCGATAAAAGAAATGAATAAATAAATTTAGACAAGTGATCGACGGAACGATTAAATTTACCATCGATCCTATGAAATTCCATCATTAACACTGATGAAGTATTTAAAAGCGTATTAATAAAGGCAATCGCAGCTGCGTGTCGCGGTAATGAGGAAATAATAAGGCACGAGGCATGGGCTCAACAATAATTCGTCAATGAAAATTCGTTTAATAATTTAACCAGAGCACGGAGGTCTGCTTCATTGAGCGCATTCAATTTCATTTGCATACGCAAAAAGGTTTGATTAAACGTGAACGTTGTTCGTGAAAGCGCTTGCGCCTCTTCAGTCGTGTCGGATTTACACGTTCTTTTAACATATATCTATAGATGATTGTGGTCTGTCCAATGATTTACAGTTCAAACTTATCTCAGATTCTTAATAATAATAATAATAGTAATAATAATAGAAAAGCAACAATGTTGCATTCAGTATTTGTCGAGTTCAAGAGCAAATGTGTTTCATTTCAATCTATTGTGTTATTTTGATTCTTAACGATTTGTACAAATTACAATGATGGCAAGATTTTGTCTTAAACTTTTTATCGTTAAAAGCAACGCTTACATCGAATAGAGAAAAACGATATCGGCAACAACAGTAGCAGTATTGTGGAGATCCCATTTAAATTGTTCGCTCGGTACACGAGAATACGCGAGTTTTATAGCTATGTTGCATACATCACGCTCCGTTGCCCACGATCTATCCATTGATTTCATCTTCGTCCATCCACGGTAGCTACTCCGTAGATTTTCCCATCGTTCCTATCGCAAAAGCTTTTTGCTTTTTGCTTTTTGCCGAACCAACCACGGCCGAACCAACCAACCTTCCTCTCTACGCTGCTATTTCTTTTCCTTTTTCTTCCTGTTTGTTCTGTTTTTATTTTATTTGTTACGTTTCAACAGTAAACGCGTGCATGTGCGTACGTGCACGTGCAAAGGTGCCTTGTGTAACTGGTTGCTTTGATAAAATGCACTTTATCGCGGTAACGAGGCGAGATACAATAAAAAGTAAGCTTTCCTAAAAGGCCCATTGTCACGTTGTACATTCGAATTATCGGACATTCTCTAGCAACCCTTTGTATTTTTTGTTTTTTTCCTATTATTTCCATTTAAGACTCCTCAATCAGAATCGAAATACGATATCGATCTTCCTTCTCTAATAACAATTGCTGCTGATTCTTCTTACAGTTTTCTATTTCATTGAATAAAATACGAATCAATTTGATTCATGTAGTTATATATATATATATATATGTATATATTTTTAATATTATAGAGAAACGTCACGAGGCAATCGTCTGTAAAGCTCTTCTTGATTCTAAATTACCAGTTTCGTAGTCTGTTCTAATTTAACGCAAACTCGACTCACCAGGTACCTAACTACCTACCTACCAACCTACGATTAATTTATCCGGCAAAATTTCCAATTCAAATTCCATTGCATGCGTAATTGCCATTCTCGCGACTTTCTCGTTCTTCGACATTTCATACCGATCGATCTAGATTTTAGAATACCTAGCGCTCTTTTAATTCGACCTGCTCTTTTAATCGGTTCACTCTTCTTACTATTAACGTGAAAAACTGCGATTTTATAGAATTTCTCTTTCGTCTCGCTTTTTTCTTCTTTTTTTTTCACATTATTTTTCGTCATTTCACTATTGGAAAATGTGTTTCTAGCTATCGCAAGCGGACTCTGTGATAGTCGTACTATACTTTAAATGAGAATCCAAAGATAAACTTTATAATTACGAGCTACAACACAGTCAACTCGCCCCAATTATCCTCCTTTCCCACATTTGGGTGATATCGTAACGAATAGTAAGTAACATTGTTTTAGAAACAATTGCAACGGATAGCGAGTACCTTTACGATTCCTTCAAGATTTCTTATAAAATAATCCAATTAAAGATTTGGATAAACAATTGTTAACGAACTTGGATCAAAAATCAAGAAGAATGTGGTAACTCAAGTTCTAAGAATAAGGACTGAACATAACTAAACTATATAATAAATGTGACGATGAATGACGATAATGGTCGGAAGGAAGAGGTAGGGGAACAGCAGGGTCGCTCGCGTCGACCAGATAACCCGTAAGGATAATATTTCTTGGTAATAAAATAGTTCAGGATAGTCGATAAGACGACTAGGAAGGAAGGTATATATATATATATACATATATGTGGATATCCTATGTAATTCAGATATGTAGGTATATGTGTACTGGTGTAGGAAAGAAATTTCTTCACGTATCTAGCGTCTTTGTCGAGAAACCGTCGGATTCCTCGTGGCTTTAAACAAAAGGATCGTAACCTGGCACATAGCTATTCCTTTCCTTCTTATAAAAGCGTATATGCCCGCGTACGCGGATCGTGCACCGAAAATATGTTGATATGGGATATCCTGCGTTCTTTCATCTAACAAAGCGAAGTAGTGCAAGCGAAGAGTTGCATGGACCGACCCCGCCTCTCCACCTTACAATATTACGGGAAACGAAAGCACGAGAAAATGTATACGCGAAGCCAATGCCTCGCGAAATACTCTAACCCACCTCTTCGTGTTACAAGGAACACAGTGTGCGGAATGGATTATGCCTCCGCAAAGTCAAATAAGCTTATATCGCTCGAATGGTGCCACTGTGCATAGTAAGAGAGAAAGAGAAAGAGAGAGAGAGAGAGAGAGAGAGAGAGAGAGAGAGAGAGAGAGAGAGGAAGAGGGAAGCTTTATCCTGGGAGCTTTCGTAACGGCATGCGCATGCATTCACATTGGATGAAGCTCCCTTCTGTGCCTGAGCTGCTGCAGTTTGCTTCTTCGTTATATAGGTATGCACGTGCACGCTCTCACATGGCCGAGTCTGTCGCTTGTGAACAGTCGCAAATGAATAGATTAAAGCTCTGATATACTCGAGCACGAACTGCTTCTATCTGTCCACTACGGTGCGAACAGGATTGACGGATAAAGTTGAAATATGTTGTCGGTCTACGTGGAATGAATTTTCCGAACGTGAAATCCTGTCAAATTCGACCTTATCTCGATTATCTCATGTTGATATATTTAAATTATAGATATTATATTTTTCTAAGGTTTCATTCGAATCACGGAGCTTAGATAATAAGGAGAACGTTCGCTGTGTATAAAGGAGTCCCCAAAATATAGAACAAATAAAGTTTTATTTCAGGGTGCGCTGTAGCGCTCAACAATATTAAATAAAATTATTTATACATATCTGAAATTATAAACAAATGTATGTAATTATTGTTTATTAAATCTTTCTCTTAGGCTCTCACCTATATCACGTGTTGTTATTTGCCGGTATGCATCAACTAATGCTTTTATTGTATCAGGAAAAAATGAAATTACTTTCCGAACAATTCAATATTTTTATAATCGAATAAAACTATTGTATGCTTTGCTAGTTGACAAAGTGTTTGTATCGGATATCAAAACCAGCGGCTCGAGAAAAGTTTCGTATTACTCGATGGACCATTTTAACGAGGCAAATATATAAATCAAATGAAAGAAAAGCGATACGTTTTGAGGAGCATTCGTCGTGATTCTTCTTCCGTAAAGATTTATGTACTTTGGTTCACTCTCTTTGGTTTTCTTTGGCTTTCTTTGGCCTTCTTTATCTTCACTTTCGAGACGAAAGCATCGGGGCTACTAGCAGCAGTAGCAGCAGCAGCAGCAGCAGCAGCAGCAGCAGCAGTAGCAGCAGCAGCTTCCTTTTCGTTCTTTCTTACTATTTCTTTGGCTTTTCCTTCTCTCAATCGCATACGCTTTCTCCATAAATCCGCTTGGCCCAACTCGATCGACTGGAAGGAACATCGTCTCTTATCTCTCGGCAGATATGAAAGCTTATCTTATAGAATTATAGGCAAGGTATTGCCAAGCTCTCTCTTCTAGAAATCTGCTTTTTTATATAAATGATTTCAACGAGTTCAATTTTCATCACGTATGTGCATATATTTTGTTATTCATTTATCTATCTTAAAACTTCTATGGAAATAACAAATTAAAACGAGTTAAGGAAAAAGAAAAAAATAATAATAATGATAATAATTATTAATAATAAGAAGGAGAATATTATAAGAAATTAGATTGGATTGGAAAGAAAAAATAAGAAAGAAAAAAAAACTAGAAGATCGTTCGTTGAAATAGAACAATTTTCATCTATAATCTATCCCCCGACTGATAGTCCGTTTACCGCTGCATTACGCGATAGTTTCCAGCTATTTTCGTTTGGTCAAATTCACAGTGGACGACCAAACATTGACCGTAACCACTATGCACTGTGCACCCAACTACAGACCCTCTTCGCTTGGTTGAGTCGATTTCCCTCTCTTTCTGTCCCTATCTCTTTCGCACCCTCTGTTTTTCTCTCAAGGGAGAAATGATTTCGCCTGTACCGCAATGGTAAATTGGTAAAGTTTCCGCGTTTTAACGCTAGCAACTTACCGTAACCGACGTTACAGCGTATAATTTGATATCCACGGCGACACGCTAAAATTCTTCTTCAGCTCGAAAAGAATCAACGAAGCGGAGGGGAGTTGAGAGGTAAGGAGAAACGAAGAAAATGGAGGAATTAGCATTTAGAGGGCGATTTTAGCGTTACTTCCAGTCAACCTCCTCCCGTGATTCGAGCTTCTTCGAGCACCACTTTTTCTTTTATGAAGATGCGACTTTAAGGGTCGGAAAGGGGAAAGGAGAACTCAAATATTCTTTCCTCAAACTATTTGGTCTCTGAAAACGGATCGATCTCAACCTCCTCCTCCTCCTTCTTCGTCTTCTCCTTCTTCTTCTTCTTCTTCTTCTTCATTCTTTGTGAATTTCTTACGAAATGATCCTTTCATCGAAACGATGAAATTGTCGTCTACTAAATATTTTATTTTTTCGGTTTTTTTTTCTATTTTTATTCGATTAGCGAAAGAGTAAAAACAATTTGTCTCAAGTTTCATAATTTGAAGAGTACTTTATGTTCTTCAATTTCTATTATATTATCATACTTTGTCGAAGCACAGTGAATTTTGTTAGCTTTTATTGTCCGTTGGCTTATGACGTCTAAACCATTCGTGAGCTCATTAAAGTCTTGAACGTAATTGCAATTAACCACCAGTTACAAGACGAGCCTCCGGCAATTGCGAAAGGATTTTCCTGTGATCATTTTCTTCAATATATATATATATATATATATTGGCAAACGTGCGTTTAAATTGTCTCGGTAATTGTATCGAAAATTATCTTTACACGAAAAGAGAAAAATGTTCTACTCTCTAGACAGGAAGGTAGGTAGGTAAGTACTTAGACTGGCATTAATAAAATCGAGAGGATTAAATATCCAATTATGATACCTACTTGCCAAGGGTAGAAGAGAATTTACATCGAGTATTTTCACTTTAGTTTGATGAGTTTGCACCATGTATACGAAAGGATGATATTTTCTTCTAAATAAACATCGTAGAAGCATATTTCCTTAAGAATAAATATTACAAAGCCTTTTTTAAGAATTTGTACGAAAGAAAACGTGTTAAAAATCCATAATAATATGTGTTCTCGTATTACGAGGATATAAAAGAAGACGAAAATACGTAAATGCGATTTTAAAAACTCAATTGTCTTATCGCATTGAAAGTAAGGGATTCTAACCGAGGAGCGTTCCTTTAATACCAGGATTTAAAAAGCTTTTGTCGTCAGTTGAGAAGAAAAATTTGACCATGAACATAATCGACGAGATAATGATTTGTTCCTTTGTAAAGAAAAAAAACAAAAAGATTTTCTTGACAAACTACACGATGTTTCTTTTTTAACCATTTGCCCTACAATATTGCACTTTTCTGAAACAATATCACTGAATTTACTATTATTTTCCATTTTACAATATTTGTTGATATGATGACAATAATATAAATCTATTTATCACGCGGTGTACACGTCGATCGTAGTTTTGAAACAAAAGAATCTTGACTTGCTCACGTCTTTGTAGGACAAGTGGTTGAAAACTCTGAGAAAAATCTCCAAAATGCAAGAAAATAAATAAATAAATAAGTAAATAAGTTAATAAATATGTAGCTTTTTTGGAATTTTGAGAAAAGAACGAGGGGTAGTGATACTTGAAAGAGTAGTTTTCGTGCAGATAGCGCAAGAATTATGGCTCTGCCGGTGGGACCACCAGCCGAAGACCGACCCTGCAGGCTGCCAGAAGAAGCAAGGGGCAAGGGGCAACAGGGCAAGGGGGACGGTTTAAATCCTCTCCTCGGTTTCTGCCCTTACAACTCCGTAATTTTTAGCCCTCCGAGAAGTTAAGAGTAATTTACTAGCTCCGCGTAGGCGTTATTCGCTCTTATTCCCTGGCTCTTTGTGTCTATGTTCTCCCTTCTCTTCTATCTTTCTTTTTTCTTTTTTTCCTTTCTCTCTTTCACATACTTTCCATTCGTTTTTTCTCTCCCTCTTTTTTACTTTCTTTTTTTCTTTTTATTTTCTTTCTCCCCTTCTTTTTTTCTCTCTTTCTTCCCGTCGACGACGTGAGAGGATAGAAAGGAAGCTTCGCCACTCCTCTTGTTAATTGTCTACCTCTGATGAACTTGATTTTCAACAAGAGAAAGATAGCAGAGAACCTTAGTCCAGATAAATGCTAGCAATATCAAGTAACGAAGATAGTTAAGTTATTTATTCTTCTTTCTCGCTCGAATTAGCAAGTATTCCTACTGTCGGGAAAACGCTTTCTTTCTACTCGACTCTTATCCTATGCAAACTCTTTCTTTCTGCTTACCCTTTTTTCTTCTTCAAACTGACATCTCTTGTATCGTTTATTAATGTCATATACTTCCTTATACTACACGACGTTTAATTAAATTCAAATGGCTCGTCAAATATAATTAAAAATATTACGAATACTTGTTAATTATGTTAACAAACTTTACTTCCGTAGGTCCGCTTTTAATTTCGTTAGAAAAAACATTTCAACGTAATCAATGCACGTCAAAAAAAGCACTCAGCAACATGTTCGGTGACGATGAACGAGATTAGAGGCCGATAGTGACGACGTGGAACGGTTGGCTGATGAACTAGGCAGCAGCAGGGGCCTTTAAGCTCCCTGCAATGTGTTCAGGATGAAATGTCTAAAGACGAAAAGACATAAAAGAGGAGAGACTGTAGGTGACGGTACATTTATGGTCAAATGTTGTTGTTGTAGGGGGTGGAATGTGGGATGAACGTCTTCATGCTAAACTTGGATAAGCATTCGTGGAAAAGGAATAGTCGGTGGGCCCTGGATAGCTCAATGGATAAAAGCCAGTTGCCCGGAAAACGTAAGATCTGAGTTCCGGTCCAGTTCATTCAGTGGGTCCAGTCTTTTTTCACAAATCTTACAATATTTAAACCTATCGTTTTATAAAATATCGAGCTGGGAGTAAATTAACTAACTACAAAAGTAAAATGAAACGAAACAATAAAAGCTCGCGTGAAAAATGTTATAAATATATTTACTTACATTTGAACGGTGTCGTACGTATCTCGTACAAGTTTGTCTCCATTTTCTTTTGTGATGCTTGAACTGATGCTTGTTACTGAAGAAATTTGCTATGTTTCAATGAAATCGTCGTATCTTTTTGAAAACTTAATCCTTTCGTAATAAACTTAAACTACTTTGTTTCAAATAATTGTTACCTTGATCAATATTTGTCGTTAAATTACGCTTTCCTAATGAATTTTGCGATATTCAAAGTATATATTTCATATCGTAAATTGAAACATTGAATGAACAACAATGAACATTTACGTTGTACTTTTACGATAATCGATTAATTTAATATCTACTACAACGATAATTCGCATTGTCAAGATTCTATTAGCTCGAAAAGTTAAAACCATTTTAATCAGTTTGAAAATAGGAAATAGTATAATAATTTGTAATGAAAATTCGATGACCATTTCATTTATTTCGAGATAGAATCCTAATTTCAGATTGATTCCAAGATTAGTACGTTACTGTTAAAAATCTTTTGACCGTTTATGCGCAAATAATAATATTCTTATATTATTGAACCTGTCAAGTTGGTGGTAAAGATGCCGGTTCGTTTATTTTTTTTTTTATTTGACGTTTTTTTTTTTTTAAACCACTCGCCTTTTGAAGCCAAGCGTAACGTCTGAAAAGCTGAAATTGCGGATTCGCAAAGGAAGCGAAGAAAAGGTAGTTCCTTCCACGAGGTTGGCCATAGCTAAAGCTATGGTGGTTTCGTTGGTGGTGGTAATGTTCATACCGATGCCGATGGTTGTGCTAGTGGTTATACAGGGAGACAAAGCAGCCTTGTTTTCTCGTATACGGAAAACGAGATAAACTTCCGGCAGACTAGGAATATCTTTCTTCATTCTTTCTCTTTCTCTTTCTCTTTCCCTTTCTCATTTCTCCAAGCTTACGGGGCTAGCTTGTTATATTTAAGCAGAGTGCTACTACTGTTATAAGTATCAACGTTACGCGCGTTCTCGTCTATGCAGATGATGAGAAGAGTTTCGCGACGGCAACGAAATTATCTTCCCCTTTTATCTTAGACTTAAGCTACCTTCCATTACGAATTATATTTTAATTGATATTCATCCACCACCTTGATTGCTTTTCCTTTCGTCTGCTAATCGTGTTTTCGAGCACTCCAATACTTTTATAAGCTCATTCTATTTTTCCATGCTATTTTATATTCAAATGAAAATGTTCATTCCTATTCTAGTATCACATCGTTTTATCTTACAATTAGTTTTCTTAATTATGTCATATTATGATTAATCGAATATATCGAGAAAACAATGGTATAGCCTAAAGTTAATATAACAAAGTTTCATTCGTAGATTATTTGTCAAAATTTCTAACGGGATTTCAAAAATGTATGAAATAATCTCATTTGTTAATTGATAAAACTTACCCTTTGTAGGAAATGAAGAAGAAATCAATAATGAAAAATACTTTGACACAAGTTTGTATTGTAAATATCATTTATTGGACTTTTAGGCGTCATCGAGTACAACGAATACATCACGTTGCTTACTTAGAACACCTTACGCATTAATAAAATTGTGTTTCGTCGTTTAAGATTAGAAAATGAAATGGTCAATGAAAAGGAAAAGAAAAAACATCAGGTATTTTTTTTTTCATTTTGTCTATAGGTATAACACCGACGACGTCGCGTATTGGCTATCGTGCAAAATGTTTCATTTCGCGAATCGGATTAAATATTCGTCGGTGATCAAAATTATATATATTTATATATATATATGTATTTATATAACTGCACTTTTAAAAATTAGGAACCGCAGAACTCGTGGAAAGTTCGCGCAACGAAGCAAACGAATTCGTTAGAGGAGCTGGGGGAGGGTTTGGGGGTTAGAGAAAGATGGACAAAAAGATAGGAAGGGAAAGGGAGGAAGAGAGTTTAAGTGTGGATCCAATGGCGTGTAAGTTACGCCAAACTTTTCTTACTAATAGAAGAGATCAAACAATGTTACACGATTTTGCAGTAATGGTAACTATCGTTAACTTCGATTTCGAATATTCATCCGGAGGATTGAAATCTTAGGTGGGACTACGGCTACGTTTTTCTCTTAAAGTGGGAGGAACTTTGAAAATTGAGAATGGCCGTCGTTTATTTCCTCTCTTCCATCCCATTTGTAACTTTTATTATCTCCTCTATGTGAATGAAAAACGAACGAGTGAACGAACGAACGAACGAACGAACGAACGATGTGATGGCATGTGTCACATCGATGTTTCAGGAAGGGATAGGCGAACGATAACTTATGGCTAAATAAAACTTTATAAAAATATATCAACGAATAATAAATATATCTCTAACAGCGTCACTGTATAATTCGTTCGTACGGTAGATCGTACGCATTGCATCCTATGCATTTACAATCACTATATACAATCACTATTGATTTTAATAAACTTATTCCTAGGTAAATTACCTAAAAATAATAATATTATACAACAATTGGTTTTTTTTCCTCTTTTTGCTTTTTGGATTTTTTTTTGTTGTTTTTTTTTTCTTTTTCTTTTTCTTTTATGTTTTCTTCCTTTTTTATTTAATTAATTAATCATTAATATTTCGACCTTTATTTTATTTTATTTTATTTTATTTTATTTTATTTTATTTTATTTTTGTTATCTAGCTTCGCTGTAAATAACCTAACGTAGTTTTTTTTCTCCCCCATATTTTTAATAACCTTGAACTTGTGTTTTATTTTCCTTAGCTATGTAAATCTTCGACGTTTTAATCCATGGGGGGAGGGGGATATATTTTATTAACGGTAAAAACGAGAAGAGGGTAGTTTTTATGTTTTTGATCTGACGCGCCGCATTTGACGGACGGTACACGCGGACGTTCGCCACTTGAAAATAGCTCGAAACGAACGTAATTGGTCGCCTCGCCCAAATCTTCTTCTTCTTATTTATCCCGTATAGATAATAAGTATACGCCGTTCACACATGCTCCCTTTAAAAATCATCTATACAAATATATACACATAGTTTTTTTTTGTTTTTCATATACGCGCGATTCTTTGGCTAAAGACAAATTTTCAATCTTCTTTTCTTTTGAGAAGACACAAATTGTTGTTTGTTTCAAATGTAAACGACGAAATTTGACATCGGCCAATTGACCACGGTTTCTTCATAACATATCTTAATCCATGTAATACGTCATTGTTACTCAATATGTAACACATATCGTTCAATAATAATAATATATTCTGTATTATCAATGTTATCGTTAAGTATATATTACATACACGTGTAATAAGAATTACACGCACTTTCTTCATACTCACGTACATACATTATATATATATATATTGTTTCGTTAAATGCTAGTTGATACCACTGGAAGAAAGAAAAACCGTGTCTTCCCTCAGGATACCTTTCCTACTTCTTATCGGAAAAACGATGGTGGTCCGTAAAATCGTTCGCAAAGGGTTTCGTCGATTAGGGTAGGATAAAATGTGTTATTATCGTCGTAGTTTTCTTAGGACTTTTGCGATTGAGGAGGGGTCCGATATTCGATCTTGGATCGATTTCGGTTTTCGCGCGAACTTTTATATTTATTTACAAAGTTTACTTGGAAAGTTCGAACGTTTTCTCTTCCTCTAGCCCTGTAGTAGGCACCCCTCGGTATTGAAGAAGGTCTCTTCTTCCATCCACCCATCAACCAGCACCACCACCACCACCACCATCACCACCACCACCACCTTTACCAGTTTCATCCCCCTCGAAACTTTTTCCAAAGAAGAATAAGATGGTATGGTTCAGCGTAGATGTTGTTGCTGTTGTTGTATAATGGCCAAGGTTAGACAGAGAAGAAAAGTCGCTGGAGCCATCGAACGGAAGTGGGCGTGGCTGTATCCGGAAGCACGCGTCACGTTGAGTAAAACGGAAGCGTCCGCGATCCCTTCCGGCGAACGTACCAACAGCAACCATTCTCCTGCATGGGACCACTGAATCGTTTCGAAGCGTAGAATCGCTCTGTAGCACGTATCGATACTATCGTTCTGTAACAACAACAACAAAAAAACCAACAACGACGAGAAGACATTTACGAGCTGTTCTGCTGTTACTGTTCGATACTATTCTCATCTCTTTCTTTCTTTCTTTCTTTCTTTCTTTCTTTCTTTCTTTCTTTCTTCCCTTTCCGGAGAGAAAGGAAAGAGAATTTTCGCATACGGAACATTCAACCGATTCGATATGTCCAATGTATTTTGTACTTTTATAAGCTGCATGTTCATCGATAGAATCCTTCTTCCTAGTTTGATTTTTTCTTTTATTCTCTCTAAGGTGTTTTGAATACAAAATTATGAAAGGAAATGAAAAATTACGAAAAGGTTAATGCGCTTTAATCGTTTATCGTAAGATGAGTTATGCATGCCAGCTCTAGTTTCCCCTTTAACGTTCCACTAGCGTAACATGGCGTTTGAAACTTTATTTCTATCTCTATCCTTCTCTGTTGTGCTCTTCCTCTTTGCATACTACTGCGATACAACACGGATACAAGCTCACGAAGAGGAATTCAAGTACTCGTATACTCGGTCACGCGTGCTGTGAAGTGTATTCATTGTTTGAACTAAATCTATTTCTCTACGACTGTGTGTGTGTGTATGCAAGCTAGTACGATTAAGGTTTCCAAGTGTCAAATAGGAAACTCTTAATACCGGGTATTTCAATTCGAGACTCGAATATCTTTCAACGTTTTCTCATTTTATTAAGAAATATTTCCATGTATTTGTATTCATTGGAATGATTTTTAATAAATGTACCGTTTATTATTTGCCATATGAAAGAAATAAAAAAGTAATTTTTGTAATTTTTCACAAATGATTTTCACAAATGAGTTATAACGTTAAACGAGTATAACGCGTGTATAATAGCAAAAGTAACGTGAGAGGGGTTCAGAAGGAACGTTTAGTCCTCTCTTGTTATTATCGTTCTTAATAAGTTTTCTCGTTTACAAGTTTTCTCATTAATATCGTCTTAACAGATAATTAATTCGTCGCGTTTTTGTTAACGTTTTTCGATTAGATATTTTCCAAAGGAGGAAAGCTGTTAAATGAACATTGATCAAAAGTGAAAAAGAAAGTATACATGAATAGAAAGAAAGTCTCATTTAGTTGTTACCAACCAAGTGTATTAACTTGTATTTTCATTCTTTTTTTTTCATAGTTCAAGCTCCCCTCCCCCAACCCCCTTGAAATTTTCTATCGAGTCTCTGAAACGTGGCTTTTCTTTGAAAATCGAAGAAGCTCGTGCGCCCTCCTCTCGTGAACGAATTTTATCGAGCATAGAAAGTGACTGGTGAATGATAAGACGAACAAAACGATATTGCTTAAAATATGTCGTAAAGTTCTTTGACCATTGATAATAAAAGTCGATCGCATTTTTAATATGAAACTTTTTTCTACGAAGACGCATCTTTCATGCATAGATATATTAAAATTAGAATTAATAAAACTTGATTTGAAAAGAGGAAAGGACATAAAAAAAAAAGAAATTAATAAAGTTTCTCATTATGAAGGAAAATGAAGATCATCTATTCGTGAGAAACAAAGACTGTTTATTTTACGAAACATTCTAATGCAGCTTGACGAATGAAATTCCAAAAAGTACAATGTCGTTAAGGAGTAATTTACGAGCAAAAAGGATCATTAAACTCGTTGACTATAAAAAGCGTCGATGAAAAATATATATTTTTTTGTAGCTTTTCTTCTTGCAAAACGATCATCTATCACCATTTTGAGGGATGTTCTCGATTGGAGGCTTAACTTTGCAACACAACTTCCATTTACCAAGATTATATGGAAAATATCGAGTTGAGGGCGATATTTTTCGAACGAATGTTCCGAGTACGAAGCTTCAAATATTCCAAATACATTTGATCAATTATCTTTAATCTTTCTCTTGGTTATATATTTTTTTTTTGATTCTACAAAGAGATGAAAAAAAAAAAAGAAATATCTGAATCGAGTTGAATCGATCGTCAGTCGAACGTAACCCACCCACCCCCCTATAGGTTTATAAGATAATTGATAGTGATAAACGAACGATACGAAGTACTATACACGGTTCAGCAGGCAATAATCGCATCTACTCTTCTTCTCTTCCGAAATACTCGAGCAACCTCCAATATTACCGATCACGAAAGGGGAAATGAATTTTTTAATTACATCACGGTTCATCGATTTGATCGGCTTGATAATTTGATAAACTCGGAATATTTTACATTCTATTCTGCAAGCTCGTTAGTTAACTTTGCTATCCATCCTCCTTCTGAAAAAGTATCAGCTAAAGTGTGATGAAGATTTCATCAGTTAGAATATTTTCAAAAAAAGGGAAAGGAATACGACTAGAAGAAAATTGCTTTTGCTAAAACTTCCCTTAGTACTCCTGGTCAGTTTTCGTCGCGTCTTTATTTGGTAAACCGCCAACGCGCGTTTATTCCATTTTTGCATAACTGCCTTTCATATACATACGTTCGCGTAATTGAATCGAGAACCTTCGGTGATATTTCGTTTTGCGGTTCGAAACAGACGTCGGAGAACATTCACGAGATTTTCACATGCAAAGATCCGCAGTTTCTTGCTCCATTTAAATTCGACCTTTTCAACACTAGCGTATTTCCAAGTTGGCAGCTCTCTTTCCTTCAAGCTTTAAACTTCAACATTTTTACTTTCCATTCCTTTTTTCATAATTATACTTGTGCTATGTTATTTTTTGCGTAGATATAATAAACTTTGTAATGGGCTCGATCGATCGTATTATGTATACCAATACAAATACTTCTACTATCTATCGATTAACATCTCGTTAAAACAATTTTCAAGTAACTATGTAAACTATCAATTTTCAGTTTCAGTATAATTACACAAGCTGAGATGGATAGAATTGATAGAAATTCTTGTATACATTGTAATTAAACAAACGAGATCTTTTCATTGCATCATTGTTCACGTATTTTTTATTTTAATTTGAAATTAATCAAGCTAGCGAATTCAACGAAAATTCAAACGCTGAATGATATAGGCCATGTATTATCATAGATGTAGTCTTTGAATTCTGTTCAGTTCCTAGGTTAGATCGCAACAGATGATTCGTATTTCATCTACCAAATAAGATCAAGCGAAATAGAGCTAGCAGTTAGATGTTAAAATGTTGTCAATTAATTATTCACTTTTGAGATGGAAATTTGCACGAGAACGATGAATCGCGTAATATGTCAAATAGAAAAAGAGAGAGAGAGAGAGAGAGAGAGAGAGAGATATGATAGAAATCAAGAAGAAATTTAAATTTCTAATAAGAAATTAGAAAATCGTAGAAAATAACTTGAAAATCATTTACCTCGATGGCAAGTGCTTGTATTCCATCCCGAGAGGGAGCACCAGGTACGTAAACTTGCTGCTCGGAAATCCAATAGACTCGGGTGTAACTGGGTTCTGCACAAAACTGTACAATGACATCCAAGGGTTCACCCTCGTTAGCCGTTACTGTTTGATTTGGTGGATAAGCCGTGGGATGTCCTGGAACAGAAAGAAAGGAACGACAATCGTTCAACTTAAACAGTTAACTGTGATCGACTTAGCAAGTGTAAGGAAAAACTTGGAAAATTTCAACTTTTCGTCGGAATTGAATGTTTTTGTTAATTATAAATGCGTTTAGAGAAATTTAAGAAAAATTCTTTGTTAATAAACAAATAATTCGCGATTAATAAAATAATATTGTGTGATTATAAATTGAGATATTAACTATTCTATCTTTCAAGTTGGATGAAACTGCACACAGTGTGTAAAACTTTATTAAAATCGTGACACGTAATTTATATATATATATATATTAAGATAAGATTTAGGTCTTGATATAATCGTTTTTATATAGCAAATAATCATTTTTTTCTAATCAAATTTAGAATCCAAATTTGCATTGATTTTTTTCTTAAGATTTTCGTTCATTTCGTTCGTCTGATTTATGATTGATCTTAACTACTTAAAGTTGCTGATCAGTTCAAAAATTTTCTACCGGATGATCCAAATTCCCAATATTACGCACATTCTGAATTCTATCGGTTACCACTATTAAATTTGTAATTATCTATTAACACTAGATTTACGAATTGAGCCAATTTGACTCATTGAACATTTGATTATTTTATATATTTATAAAATTTAAATACTATTTTTTGAAAACTTATTGGTTTTTAGTTACGTAATGAAATATACGTAAATATTAGTTCAATTCCTTTACTCAATCCTTTATTCAAACAATGTTATTACGTCATTAAAAAATAATGAACAAAACATCCGTAAATCTAGTGTTAAATGTAAATTGGTATTTATTTATACGTTCGTAAGAGAAATACGAAACAATCGACGCCGTTAAAAGGAACACGTTTTAAAACGATTATAATGCATCCCTTATTTCACTTTTTTCTTCTATTTCTATTCTTTGTCTTTCCATTTTCTCATATCCAAAGCACGTTCGTGCACTTTTATAGCATACGTTTTACCGGTACATACGCTTAACACAGAAAACACGCAATAAAAATAAGAAAACTTGTGTATAACGTAAAGTGTAACGCACGGCCAACGCTCGTGTGTAGTAGAAATTAGTTAAGCGCATTATCCGGAGTTTTAAAACACTTTAGTCCGAAAAATACAAACATAAAGGTGTGCAGCTGCGTGAGCAACGTCAGCTGTGGGACCCGCCTTCCTTCCTTCCTTCCTTCCTATTATTTAATTAGTAGTACTATAGTAAATATACGTTTAATCCGTTAACGAACCATGTTTCATATCCGAGCGAAGCATCAGAATACGCCTAGTTATATTTCCAAGATATTTTAAAACGTAAATACACATTTTTTTCCCTTTCCTTAAAACTACGGAAACTTTATACGAGATACTTAAGAAGGACATACTGTTAGAATTTCCTCAGATTTTATATAAGACCCGTTAGAAAGCAAAATGCAAGATTATAAAGCTTGTCTTTAAAATCACACAAAGTTTCATTAGTTTATCAAAGTACTTATCGAAGATTTCATTAATTTAATCCTCTTCGACTATTTGTGCTACTTTGATAGATTTAATCAACTTTTATTTTTCTCTTGAAAATCTTCGACTCAAAAATACATAGAATTTTTCTATGATCAAAATTTCTCTTTTATCTTTCCCTTTATTATACTTTTCTTTATCGTTGGTCACCGTTGTTGGATTCGTACGATTTAACTTTCATCGTGGTAGAGCAAGGGCTCAGAGGAAAATCGTCTCCCTTGGGATTAAATCGCGTAGGAGATCGTACAAACGGATACTCGATCTTTCGTATTATTTTCGTAACGTATAGTCTAGGGTGTGCGGCTTGATTAGATTGTTTTAACGAACCCGGCGAACAATGCACGAATAACTGTGGCCATCCTTGCGAACAATGCTGCACTTCCATGGACCTTATGGTCCTCGGGTGTTGATGGTTATCGCCCTGAGCTACCGCTAATCGTCGAGTGAATCACACTTTTCACGTTGGATCCTTACGATATTACAGATATTACGATTTGTCAAATTCAATGACATTATCAATTGAATACAAATTTGTTTTTAAATATAAAATACATTGATAGAGCAAAGGTACAATTTAAATTACATATTAAAGAAGAGTGAGTGATGAAATTAGGCAAAATTGGAGTCGTAAAAAGAGGACAACGGGGGATGAATGATTGGTGGAACGAGAAGGTCCTCTTGCGATCTCGAGATCGGAAATTAATCGATTAATTAGCAAGCTGTTACGCGCGTTCGCGCGAATACAGAAGTAATTCGTTTCCCCGTTTAGTTGGACGCTCTCGTCCGTTTCTGCACTGGATGGCAATTTCACGCGTAGATTGCTTTCGAATCGAGTGACACTTTCGAAAGCGAAACGCGACACCGTTACGTCGCCCTCGCCGACATTAAAATATTCATTTCCTGCTTGATCATTCGACGAGACAACAATCCTTTTCCTTTAGTTTTTTTTTTACCTTGCCTTTTAAACACATAATAAAACCTCAACCTGCTTACTTCTGTAGTCTTTGATAAAAGGACGAATCTCACACCCACGTTGATTTCTTAAGAATATTTGAACGTCTTCTTCCAATCTCTACTCTATTTATCTGTCTTTCTCTATCTCTCTCTCTCTTTTGGCAAAATGCAGATCCATAGATGCCTATCTTGCTGCAAAAGCAAGAAGCACATCCAAGATATTCGAGTAATTTCAAGCAGAGGATTATTCATGAGGGTGTAACGCTCCACTTCTATTCACCGTACAGATGGGGAGGTCAGAAAGCTTGCTTTACGAAGCGGCAAATCTATTTGGATGTTGCTGCGAGTTTCCCCCGTCCCCCTCCGTCCCTCTCTCTCGCTCTCTGCGCCTTCTCGAAAATTTGTTCGAAAAATCGAAAGTTTGGAATGAACGTTCGAATGCTAATCATACTCGTTAGGTAGTTGAAATTGCTTCCAAAAGGATTTATTAATCGGTCTAACGGTCGTTAATTGGCTCTACACTTATCAACGATTGCGGAGAGCAATAAAAGGGCGACCGATCCTCGCGCTTACTTTGTTTCATCAGAGAGCTAACAACCGAACGCGACCTTTCACCACTAACGAGGCACAAGGCGCCGGTAAATGAAAGGGTGACACGAAAGAGGGAGCAAGCAAGCAAGCAACCAACCAACCAACCAACCAACCCTTCGTCCAACTCTCTTGCATTAAAGTGCCACCGAAGCTAGGATTTATGATCACGAGAGGAACCGAACGCTTCGCGATACGTTCAACAGGGGTTAACAGCAGAGCAGCCCTCCTTCCGAAAACTTTTTCGAGATTTATCGTTTGCCCCCGAACATACATACAAATACACACACACACACACACACACACTAATACATTCTCTACTCTAACATATATTATTATGCATCCGGAATGCAACCGATTTTATTCCATTTAACGAATCGATTTTCATCGAGTTTACAACGTTTTGTCGAATAGATTTAATCTCTTAATGGATACGATCGATCGTTTTAAATTAAAGAGAGATTTAGTAAGTTTTCTTTAAGTAATACCCTTCTCCTATTTTTTGTCTTTTTCGCAAAAATGTTAAGTATGTACAAGACTAGATTTATGATCATGAAGAAGGGGGTAGTATTAACCAGTTAACTGCTCTCGTTTGAGAACGCGCACCATTTTGTGTTATCAGAATTGTGAGCCATGATGTATATACTCGTCAATCACATAGTAAGTTGTGCTGGTAAGATATTGGATCCAAAATATGGGTTCTTCTTCTTTCAATCTTATGGGAAAAGACTAGTGGGTAGACCGAGACGTAGATGAGAGGACAATATTATTTCGGGATCTTAAAGAAATAGGATTTGGTATTTACGGCAATGCTAATTAATAATAATAATAATACAAGTTAATAGAAATGTCGTATAGCACAGTTATCAGAGTAGAAAATTGTAGATCTATTTTCGTAAAAAAAAGGAGGTGTGGTCAACAATCGTGTATCTCTTTATGAGAAATTTGCGAGCAACGTAAATCGGCGTAAAGTATCTTTCTCAAGTATAACGGACGGCCGATGATGGAAAAGAGTCTCTTGGGTAAGCCGAGAGGCACAGAAACTAGCGGAAAGACAAATTGGGAGCTAGGTAGCCCCTCGAGCTTTCAATTTGTCCTAAGTTAACACTGACACCGGTCGACTGGCTCGTATCGTTCCTCCGCCTTTCGGGATTTTCCTTTTACTTTCTCCTCCCAGGATTCGAACGATATGCACAGGAAAGAGTACAGAAAAAAAAGAGTAAGGGGGAGAGAGAGAGAGAGAGAGAGAGAAAGAAAGAAAGAAGGAATATAAGGCATCCTTTGGGAACGGTTCGGTCCTACAAACGCAAAGGGTTGTTGCTCCGTCGTAATCATCCTTCGTCCTTTGCGTCCCTTTCCCCCATCCCTTTCCCATCCCTTTCGAATCTTTTCCCGACTAGGAGCCATCTATTCGAAGTACATCTTTTATTCAACAAACCTATTCGATATATCGCGCGTACCATCTTTAACGACACGAAGGATCATACAACGATCTTGCCAATATTCTTTCCTATTTTTGTGTTCTATTTTTATTTTTTATTTTTTCTTTTTTCTTTTTTCTTTTTTCCCCCCCTCATATTACAATAATACGGTAATAACTGTCATTTCATAAAAGCTACTTTCTCTCTATTTCTATAAATAATCCTTCGCATTTGTTTGGAATTGTTTGAATTATATCTGTGTTCTTTTGCCGAGTAAGTGATATTTCCATATCTATCTCATTTAGTTTTAATATACGTACGTACGCATGGGTATTATACCTAGAAAAAAAACTATTATCTTTCCAACTCGATATCATATATTTATTTTCCAATAAAATACATTCGGAGCGACAGAGAGAGAGAGAGAGAGAGAGAGAGAGAGAGAGAGAATGTAAATGAAGGAATGAAAAGGGGGAGAGAGGTAGATACAGAGAAAGCGGTTCATTAAAATTTTACTATCGTATTTCCCCGCTATCTCTAACTCGGCAGAACCTTCCTAGATACGTTCCTGCCATTTTCCACGAACTCTTTCAGTCCACCTTTCGAGTCTGAACGATAAGAGAGAGAGAATGGCTGCCAAGCGGCACCTTTTCCTACTTTTGACTATCCCTTTTTCCGTGTGTGTTTCCCTTCCATCTTCACGAAGCGTCGTCATTATCACCGCAGCGCAGCGTCCGCCGAACAACCCCTTCCGACGCATCCCTTCGAGGGACGATCCCTTCGTGTACTTGCACTTTCCCTTTAATAACTTTATGCATTGTCCCTATGGTCGCTTGACTTCCTTATCTTCTGCTTTCTTTCCTTTACTATACCATATGCGAATGAATTTGAACAATTACATTCAAATGATAATATTCTTAAATCTTGAAGAAAACGTTTAATTCTTTAATTGTATTGCATTAAACGGTTAATCGTGGTGCCCTCGTTTGAGAGTGCGCACCGTTTTGTGTCGCCAGAATTGAGCCATGACGTCGATAGACTCGTCGATAGAAAAATCGTACAACTTGATGACGTGTATATTCGTCAATAACATTGAAATTGTTTAAACTAATGCGATAAAGAAATTCTTGGTAAAAAATACTGTATTTTAAGAAATTAAGTAAAAAAAAAAAAAAAAAGGAGAATGAAAGGGAAGATGGATAGAAGAAATATTCTTTTTATCTCTTTCGGCAAGTATTTACTTAAAGGATACTATTTCTTTGTCGGAAAGGAGTGCATTACGATCCATCGATTATCAAGGAACCCCGTTCTCTTTATCGGTGCTATTAATGGGGACTTACGTTACGAGCCACACACCGAGCATCGAATGTCTGTATTTAATCCGGCCAAGGAAGAATAGTACGGTTAAACGGTAACTTTTACAGAACAAATGGGAAAGGAAAAGAGAAAAGAAAGTAAAATCGTCGATTATAGTTAGATCTATCGTACCTTTCAATTTTTCCTTTGAACGAATAATTTCATTTTAATTTTGTAATTAGTTAATGCATATTTTTAGAATAAATCTTAAATAATTATCTTTTCCTCTTCTTACTTAGTATCTTGGCCGCTGCATCGCTGCGTTTCATTGCTGCAGTGTTTCATTTTTTTCAAATCACCCCCATTCTAAAGAAGTTTTTACTTAAAAAAAAAAACGATATTTCATATGCACCAACCTGATAGTACATTTCTTAGCCCTTTAAATATTCCTTCTTTTAACGTTCGATAATAATTTTATTAACATTTGACGTTTATACATTTTTTTTTTTTCACACCGACTTGGAAACGCGAACGACTTCGGTAGTTAAAGTTACATCTGTCACGCGAGATAAAATTTATCTAGGGAAAGATAGATAGATAGATAGAGAGAGAGAGAGAGAGAGAGTGAGTGAGAGAGAGGGGGAATTATCAAGACTCTTGATATGGCAACTTGTGAGAATTCTTACGAGTTCGAAGATGATATCTTCCTTGCGTGGAAAAATATTCAACGTTAGATCGAGAGTAAAAAAAAAAATGTATTTTCCACATGAGAAAATATCATCGTGTTTAGAATTTTTTTTATGGAAAAAAATATTTCCTGCTAATACGAAATTTCAGTCGAAAAGAAAATTAGATGTTACAAAAATAAGGGAAAAAGGGAAGAAGAAGAAGAAGAAGAAGTCTCATCAAATTAGATATACCTTGTTTAGAAATAAAGTTTTGTAGGGGTGGTGGGCCCTGTTCGATGATACTTTCCTCGAATTCTTTTTAGGTTTCTAAGTATAAAAGGATGAAAGACAAGACGTTAGGGGAGAAATTAGAAGAGTGGAAAAATACCTAGTAGTTCAAGATGAAGGATACTCTTTACTACCTAGTAGAAGTCTTAACCGCATTTCCTGTTCCATTTTCGGGCTAGTGTCCCACATAGCCTTGCAAAAGGTACAATAGTCGATTCCACGGAAATACATCCGACAGAAAGCCACCGGAGTTGAGTAAGAGTAACGGTAAAGGAAGACAAACAAACAAAAATAAAAGAAGACAGAAAAATAAAGGGAGGTCTAAAGAGAAATGGTGATAGTGCTATGAAGACAGAAGCTGGACACAGAAGCGAGAAAAAGATAGAGGACTAGCACGCATACAGAAACTATTCAATAGAGAAAGAGAAAGAGAAAGAGAAAGAGAAAAAGAAGTTTTTAACTTGGCCGCCCACTATCGTGAAAGCCTGACCTCGTTTTCGTCTTTTCCTTCGTTTACTGAAACCTACGAGAAATCAATCGTTAAGGTAGGGACGAAGAGAATGGTCGGGCGTCATGATCCATCGTGAGAAATGTTACCGTGGCAAAAGAAACAAAGAGAGAATACAAAGAAAGAGAGAGAAGACAAGAGTTGCATCTATTCTAAGAGAGAGAGAGAGAGAGAGAGAGAGAGAGAGAGAGAGAGAAATAGGGAGAAGCAAAAAATGAGAAATTCCAGAGATCTCTGGACGTGGAAAAGTTTCGGAAAAATATGTGGACTTTGAAAGGTTGCACAGGAGAGAAGGAAGGAAGCACTTTGATAGGGGTGGGGTAGAGGAAGGCTTGAAAAAGAAGGAGGAGAAAAAAAAATTCATTCTATAGAATTGTTATCGAAGAGTGGAGTCACGTTACGTAATTCCTGTATACCTATATACACTCACACACACACCTATACACCACACTTCCTATATATGTATAATATTTTTGAAAGCAGCGACGCGAGCAATGCTTTTCCACGATGAACACCAACTCGATCTCTTTGGCTGTTGGTTATTACGTTGTCAGATTTGGTCGGTGATGCATTCGATTCGCATAAACCGCAACATGCACCACGGCCTTTTCAAACTGACTTTTATATATCATCGACGTGCTGCTGGGTCAGCTCAAATTGACCCGCGAGAAACGCGTATTTCTATATATTTCATCTTTAGATAGCGAAAGAGAGAAGCACACGACGCAGCTGGCCGTTTTCTCGATATATTATTCGATTCGATATATTATTGGAGAATGGTACGGAAAAATGAAAAGAATGTAACGTACATTTGTTCCCACAAAATGCCTTCCGTCGTGCGCAAATGGTGACGAATGCTCTCTCGCGCGTGTATCTTTTAAAAGCGATCTCTTTTTGTCCGAGATACGAGAAAAAGGTTTTACCTACAAATGTATATATGTGTTACGGTCAATGTACACAATTCTGGGCAATCTATAGAATGCCCACAGGCTTTTGGTCAATCTACAAAATCATCATTTTTTTTTATAAAAGTTGTCTGAAGATATGTTCATACTTATGGAATCAACATTTTGGTTATTTTGTGTAATTTATTAGCCACAGCAATGCGTAACCAAGGCACCTAATTGGCAACTAAGTAATTGCTGATTTTGTCGATAGATAGACTTTTTAAAATCAGCAATGACTTAGTTGCCAATCCAACATAATCAAAATGTACTGCGAGTGTTTCAAAGTCCTGAGTCCTGTGAAAAACGTTTGCCTGAATAAAAAAAAAAACCTCCATGTTCGCAAAATCAAATGAAATAACCATTTCGAATGATCAAACGTACATTTGATTTTTTCTCTATACTGATCGACTTCAAAAGCTACCAATATTACAAATTCAAACTAACCAGAAATATTTATAACTGTTAATCTTTAAAATTTCAGGTTATATACATTTATACCCAATGTGTGCATGTACTTTATATTTTAAGTTTTATTTTCGAATCATTGAACATTTTCTATTCATCTGCAGCTAATCTATTTAAATATCGTCCAATCGAAAGAAGAATATTTTTTCTATTTCGTGCTAGTTTGATTACTACCTTTGACTCGTAGAAATAATTTGTTTCTTTTTTTTTTATAAAATTGATCGGATCGATCGGTGAACGATTAGTAAAAAATATTTGAGACGCGTGCGCGTTACGATTAAGGATTAAAATACGTTTGGGTGGAGTGGTAGTATTCTGGGATGTCTGAAACGTCTGGTGATAGATAAAAAGAAAAAAGGAAACCCACAATTAGTCTAGCGATAATCGAGGTACTCGTTCGTTATTAATAACAATAGCGAGATTCCTTCTTCCAGTCTGTAAGCATTTAACAGACCGAGTTAATCGCGTCACTCTCCAGGTTTCCTCTCCAGGTTTCCTCTCCAGGTTTCCTCTCCATGTTTTCTCTCAAGGTCTGCTAGTGGCATTTGCTTTCGCATGTTTCCACCCTTCTGAAAACGAATTAATAGCTAGGAAGAAGACACGCGACGCTGTCGTAAATAAGGACCTAGCTAAATGTGAGATCGTTTGTTCGCGTTAAAAGCCCTTTTTCGAAGACCTTTTTCGAAGACCTTTTTCGAAGACCCTTTCCAAATGTCTTTTTAGCTTGTCGTCATCTCTACGTGTAGTAGCAGGGATTCTCATGTCAAATTCTTTATACATTCTTATATTTAACGATTCTTGTCTTTGTCGGTGAGAAAAAGCAAACGAAGGGTGATTTATGTCGATCCCTAGGATCTAGTAGTTTCACGAAAACGAACAAAAGATAAAAAGGGCTTTTCGAAGAACGTACCACGTACTACGTTTATACATATGTATGTATGTCGTCTGTATGCAGGAGAGATAGAAAAGGGATGAAACGAAAGCACGATTTTACCGTAGGGTGAAAGTTAACCAGTTAACTCTGATTGACGCGTATACTCGTCATGGAGAAGTGGCACGATATTGTGAATTGACTAGTATACTCGTCATGCGTATATAGTAATGACCATTAGCTATTAAACTCATCTTTTTGATCCAATATCCTACCAGCGCAACTTACTTATGTGATTGACGAGTATACACACTTTATGGCTCGATTCTGGCGACACAAGAGCGGTGCGCGCTCTTAAACAAGAGCGCCATAGTTTATTGGTTAAAAAAAAAAGGGTGGATTAGTTAAAGATACATCGTATTCTCTATCTATACGTATCCAAGTTTCCCTCGCTCTTTATCGAGTAACGCAAGCGAGGGCCAGATGTGGGCGGGTGGCAAGAAGACAAATTATCGAGAATTCCTCGATGCTTCTCGAAAGCTGGTTCGTTCGTTCGTTCGTTCGTTCGGGAACACAATCGCGTACTTTCCTACAAGAAAGGAGGAGAAAAAAAAGTAGGCCAAGTTAGGCGAACGAACATAAACGGAGGAGCATGGACGAGAAAGCTTTGAAATTAAGGGATGCTCTTCGATTAAATTTCCTTTGTCGATTCACGAAACTCGAAACTTGAAACTCGAACTATTTGATGCCGAAGATAGACTGACTGCTATTAGTAGTAGTAGTATTAATAATAATAATAGTAGTAGTAAAAACGATTATCGTATAGGAAACGATGCAATTTCATGGTTTCAATGATCTTGGAACAATTAGCTTATATCGAATCTCGTGTTAGAACAAACGTCAGAAACCTTTTTTTTTTGAAGTTAACACTTCTTTAGAATGTGGTAAGTGAAAGAGAGAAAGAGACCTATTTTCCTATTTTATATGCGTGTGTGTTTGTGTGCGACTACATAATATGAAGCGTATTAATTATAAAATTAAAGTTCAATTTTTATCATTATTTATAAAAAAATTAGTTTGGGCAGAAAACAAATTCCGTCCCAATAGCGCTCGCAAGCAATATTTTCAAGCGTGTTTGGTGGGTTGCATCCCTACAGGCGCGCATTTTAATAATATTATTAAATAAATGAATAAAAAAAAAATAAAATTAATATTATATATTAAATTTTCTTACTTCTGATACTATGCACTCGTCTCATTCTCTCGAAATTTCCTTTTTTAAAGGTTTCACTTCTAACTTTTCTGTTTTTTTTTGTCTTTGATAGATGAACACAATGAACGATTCGCGTATCGATGCAAGAAGAATATTTCTACGTTTCCAGCAATTTTCTTGGAGACTAGATGACGGAGCAAAGGGATATATCGTTATTGTTTGAGATTCCATAGATTGGCAGTCAATGTGGAAAGAGGAATATATAGCCTCGCACTCGGGGGAATTGACCCTCACCTTCCACCCTCCTAAGATTATACTCTCTCCTCTCGGCTTTTCCTATTTCCTTCCCTTTTCTATCTTTTTCTTCTTTTTTTTTTTTTAGATGGCACGCTCAATCTTTTCCCTTCTTCTACCTTCTTTTATTTTCCTTTTTAAAATACAGCCCGAAGTAGAGTATTATGGAAGAGAAAGAGAAAGGTTCGGTGGTGAATCGATCGATAAAGGGAATACCTTATCGTTCTACTTAAAAAAAAAAAAAAAAAAAGAAAAAGAGACAGAATTATTGTTCGACGAATCTCTTTAGAATTATCTGAAAGATTTGCGTTTTTCCAAAGAACAGGAGATCTATTTTCTTACTCGAAGATCGTTATCCTTGTGAAGAAACGGGTAAGCTGATTGTCGAGGGATCACAGTTGTCCGCTTTGGCATAGAAAGCCGAACCGTTTGTTAAGATAACGCGAACGAGAGACTCCGGATAGGTATAACTTGCTTTGTGGAACTTGAGAAAAGAGGATCTCGTTGAGAGGTACAATCCAAGTAGTATCTTGTTTTAAGGAAGAATAATACAACGTTAACGACGTGACAGTAATTGCGATTGTTTCCAGATGTTCTTTTTAAAAGTAAATAAAAAAAAAAATTATTTGCGTAAAAAAAAGTAGAAGAAATGTACATTTTTGAAAAAAAAAAAAAAAAAAAAATAACCGAATTGAAATTAGTTGATATGTGTGACAGGGAACTCTATTTTCTCTTTCGCTTTGAATTCATCGAATGTCTAAAACGAGATATCTCTCTCTCTCTCTCTCTCTCTCTTTTTCTCTCTCTGTTCGCGAACGTGACTCCGAGAAATCGGTTATATTCGTTGGAAGATTGGAAGAGATATAGAAGAAGAATGAATATCCCCGTTAGGTTTTTATCGTCTCTCTGGATGGCGCGAGTAACACTTTTATTAATACGCGCGTTTATTGAGTTCCCATTTACAAAGGCGAGAGTGAATTCGAGCGACATTAATCATCGCGATCCGAAGGCCATCAATTTATTCGTGACGGTGAAAGCCTTGCAAAGCTCTTTCACCCAATAACTGGCATCCAAGCGGAAATTGATCGACGTGAGATAGCGATAAGTGTGTCCATTACGACACACGATGCAACAACGGGGCTTCGAGGAAAAAGGTACGTGGGCTCTTTCCTAGGTGTATCGTCTTCCGTTTTCAGCTCAGACACAATGTATCCACCGATGGACTCATCCTTATCAAACTTTTACTATTTTCACCAAAATGTTACAGAGAAAGAGAAAAGAGTATCTTATTCTCGACAACGTTATAACGTCACGAACGAAAGTTTATTCGTCTGGAAGAAATGTATTTTCAATATTTTGATATTTCTTATAATTTGGTAATGGTGGGAGAAGAGAATATTACTTTTAATAGTGTGCTTATCAAAAGAGATTGAGAGAGAGAGAGAGAATCTTTTTTATCTTCCTCGCATATCCTTGATAGGCCATCTTGAACGTTTGGCTCGAACTTCTAACTGTGCAAAGAAAAGAACGAAAGAATAGAAAGACTTGGCACTTTTGTAGATGCCATTATTCGTTTTTTCTTTTTTTCCTCAATGTTTCGCGATTATCAAGATATTTCAGTTATATTTCTTTCTCTGTCTTTTTTTTTTTTTTTTTTTCACGTGGCAAGGAAGGAACGCGTGCTCTGGCTTAGGCTCGTTTCGAGGTCGAGAATGGCTTCGCATTGGGCCACACAATACCACACCGATCTGTCCTCGTCCTTCTATTACTTTTCTTCTCAACCTCCTTCCAATCCTCCTTTTCGTATTGAATCGAACAAGACTTTTTGCAGTCTCGTTCCTTTGTTCGCCACTGACATCGATTCCGCCATCTTCTTGTTCGCGAGCTCCCAACATTTTCGTATCTAACCGAACAAGATTTCTCCCTTCCCTCTCTTCGACTGCCAAGAAACGAAGCCCTTTTATCGATCGCTCACGGTCAGCGAACAAGCATTGTCCTCGATGCGATTGATGAAACGTCACCTTTCCATTTTGAAGATGACACAAAAGGTGAACTATACTGGTGCTTGTTTTTTTTTTTAAGTGTTGCGATAACGCACTGAAATTCCGTGCGTTCTCTTTTCAACAATATCATCGACGATCTGTGCAAGTTTACATTTCTTGAGGGTCTGTAGAATTTCATTTTGGTCTTACAACTGGCGAGAGTTTGTCGAACGTTTTGGAAAATTTCATATCTGCCACCAACACCATGTTCTTTTGATAAGAATACAATTTGAATGTTCTTCCTTTTCTTCTTCCCCTTACGACACCATCGTTGCACACTTTTCGTACCATTCGAATAGGTGTATTACCCAAAATTTATTTACGACACACAATGTCGATGTTACAATTGTAATTAAACGGTGAAACGTCTCTCATTGGTTACTTCTTTTATCCGTAACACGGTGGTCCTGATTTTACGTTGAAATTACGAGCAGTAGTGATCAACGAGAAACACGTTCGGATCGTTTGCACGACTGGGGTACAACGCTACTCGTTCTAACGACATTTTGCAAGTCTAATGAGAAAGCGAAGTGCAACAGTGGAGGAAACATCGAAAATAGTCAAAGCTATATCTATTATCGAATACGTTTCGTTTTCTTTGATTTTCTTTGTTTTTTTTTTCTTTCAAATAAACGAGAATGAAATAGTGTATGTAAGTCTGAAGATATTTAATAACATTCGAATGAACGAACACGTTTATTTCAAGTTGAACGATCGTCGTCAATTAATCAAAACGAGACTATGCTTTTTATCGTCGTTACTTTCTTCCTGTTAGTCGACTTTTATCATTGATTCCGTCTTTGAAATATTCTATAGATAGGTGTAACAACTATCTATTATAACAATCGTGGATTCCCTTTCTAGGTTCCATTTTTACGCGAGACTAACGTTAATTGTTAACGATCGGTGATATAATATAATCGTGAAGCTCTGAGCTTTGCTGAGTTCACGATAATGATTTCAATATCGAGTCGATATGAAAGGAATGAAAGGGTAGTTCATACCTTTGTTATTACAAAGCTTCAATTCAAACCCAAAAATCGATGAATACTTTATCTTAATGGAGAATATTATGATAATCATCCTAATTATTATTATATATGGTAAAAGAAAATGAATATGAAGTTTTGGAAGACCATTAAATGGACAATCTTCCGATAAGTACATACCCCTCCTATACCATAATATGATTTTAGCCGTTGGGGTCTCGTTCGGGGACTTACCTTTACAATTTCTCGCATGGGAAATCTCTCAGGGTTGTGAAAAAGAAAAAGATCCTAAACGAGTTTCATATCTTTCGAAGGACTTTGGGATAAATGAACGTAGTAGTACGTGATGTTGTTTGAAAGTTTACGTAAACGCGTGAGAGTAAGTTTAGTATTAGATTGGTCATTAATAAGCTTAGAGCAAAGGTAGGTAATCGAAGGTAATCATTTGGGTCAACCGGATTAGCCTTCGTAGTTAACGACGATCTATTTTTGAAGATAAACGTGCGCACAGCCAGCCTGCCTGCTTCCGTAATCTCGATGACCGACGACGTAATACAGCAAGCGCATTCTGAAATCAATGGGGTGTCTAACGATTGCCCAGGGACCGATAACCGCTGGGATAACACGCCGAGACACGGGGGGAAGAAGGGGGAACAGAGAGAATGGAACACTAACACACTAACACTGCAACATACGTATAGCCTTTCTAATCAACGCCAGCTGCGAAGCTTGTACGACGTTAACATCACGATGTATTACAGGAAATAAAGAGAGAGAGAGAGAGAGAGAGAGAGAGAGAAAGATGAAAGCGCGAGACAGTACACGTGGATAATGCATTCAACAATCTGTTGCATTGTCGCTGACACTGCAGGGTAATTGGCACATGTATTAATGAGCGCTACGATGAGAAAGATTTGGGATGTCTGAATTAACGACGAAAGTGATGTTAGTAGCATTGGTCATTCGCGACCTACCAAAAATCACGGTGCAATTGGTTTGTATTTTACACAACTTGCTTTTAAGTATATTTAAAGCGAGACACGAACAAGTTTACATAAATGAGAAAATCCATCTTGCATATGATTGAATATCTTTACAATTGGAGAAAGCCTATACCTCGTAGTAGTGCATTTGACATCACTAGTGTGTTCATCTCTATAGTGATGATCGTTCCGGCCCTAGGCAGCAAAGCCAGAACACCGAGACAGAGAGAGAGAGAGAGAGAAAGATCGTTGACCATTGGTAACTAAAATCCATATTCTGAGGTAAGGAAATGTTTTCTCGATTGAACGTATCTATGGTGTATCCTTTTCGTTGATTATCCTAATTAATATAGTAGTCATTTTGAATAAAACATCTCGCAGACCAATGACAAAAAGAAAGAGAGAGAGAATTACGTCCAGTCGTTTATGAAAGAGACATCATACGATCATAGTATGTATACGTGATAATATTCGCCTATACGCGTCCATTGATACGCTTTTGCTAATCTGGGAGGAACAGGTGCATATCGTACACCACGTTCGATCTATTTCCATTCACACGATAGGAATTCATTGACGCGCGTCTTCTCTTCCTTTGATTCCTACACATGTACACATATTTCTATTGATAGAAAGAGACACTAATATTGGACTCGCACGACGTCATCTATATCCAATTATATTTTAACTGGCTTAGGAAAAATCGTAGATTATATACAGAGTGTTTTGAAAAAAAAAAAAAAATAGAAACCATTCAATATTTTATATGAAAAGTGTCATTTTTCATAGGGCATCATGGTAAAAATATATTGCCTTTAATGTTTTCGTTTGTATCTATACACGTAGGGATACACAAAACAACGTATGCTCGACTATGCCAGTTAGGCAGATCTATTTTGACCCAGTTTTTGAAGCCATTAGAAAATAGAAAGTCCGATATTCGTTCGTTTTAAACGAAACTAAATCTATCGAGCACAATCGATCCTCTTCCTGTTTCTATACTTCTTCATCGTTCGAATGAAATGCGACGAGGACGAGGACGAGGACAAGGACGAAGAGGGAGCATTGAATTTTGGTACACAATGCAGATCACGTTTCTCGATCTCGCTTCAAATGTCCCGATACGTTTCTAATCTTCAAACCGAACCTCCGGAGTATCTTTTGGCATAGTCGTAGTAACGCGAATAACGAGTTTTTCTTCATTCCGTTGAAATATTTTATTTTTATTTTTACTCATTTTGAAAAAGAGAGAGAGAGAGAGAATTTAGAAGCAGAAGATAATAATCATAATAATAGTAATGATCGACGTAATCACAGAAACTGATGAATTATCTTGTGTGGTATCCTGCGTTCGTGCACAGGATATTGGACTCATTAACTGAAGAGTACGTGGAAGGGTCGCTTCCGAAAGGGGTCGGAAGGGAGTGAGAGAGAGAGAGAGAGAGAGAGAGAGAGAGAGAGAATAGGCAAGGTAAGAGCGTCTTCCGTGCGTGTTGAGAGTTAGAACAGGATCGATATGGAGAAATACGGACTACTAACCTCTGAAACGCTTCTGGGTTATGTCACTCTGATTGCTAGAACGGAAAACGAAGCAATTATAGGCACCGTCTTTGATCTATCTCAGATGTTTAACGAAGCGATTCTATGGGGGATGCGATCTAACGTAGGATCATCATGGGTTGTGAGAAATTCATATCTTTCATGAAACAACAACGTATACGATTACAATGGAATGTAGTATAATTACTTTACGAATATTAAAACTTTCTATTGAATTTTATTTGTATAAAATTTTGTTGATTTTCATAAAACGTACGATTCAATAAAACAGGTTCGAAATTTGGTTCGCAAATAGAAGGGCCGCGCTCAGGGACGGGAACACTGATGGAATTTGGTATTTGTTACAATGAACTTTCGAATTCCTAATGCCAATTAATATTAATAATAATAATAATAATAAAATGTTGTCTATGTGTTTTTTGTTGTAAGACGAAAAATGACGCAAACTCCGTGAAAAAAGGCAAATACGTATGTAAGTGTAGGATCTCGTGGTGTTTTTTGAGAAGGTGTATCATCGAGGTAAACTTCTCCCTGGGTTCTTCTCGATTCGAGAGGAACGTGGCGCGTTTGGGAATCATGCACTTCTACCTTTCTTCCATCCAATTCGAAAGAATTCGAAGAAACTTATTTTCCTAGCGCAAGAGGAGGTAACGTGCGCGTGAAAAACATATCGAGAACCGCGGTCTCGTATCTCTCAACATCCCTTTGGGACCGCTTGTACGTCCTTCTTGGCAGATAAGCAGATGTTCCTGCTTCTTCCTTCTTACAAATAGACTCTCAGCAAGCGTATGAGTTTGTTTGTGTTACGATAAAAAACCTGTCCTGTGTATGGATGTGTCCTAAGTTACCTTATGTATACTACGTATACGAAACTACGCGATGCTTTGAAAACAACACGTTTCTCGGGACATGACTAAAATAATGTTTTCGTGAGGTTAACCATCCAGCAGACGATTCTTATATCTTTTTCCATCTTTTTCTCTCTTGGAAATGGTATCATATAATACGATGACGTTTTTTTTTTTCATTTCATTTCATTTTTATTTCGATGTGAATGTAATCTTAATATCGTTTATGTATTATGCGCATATCTTTCATTTCTATGCATGCGTGATTTTTCTAATACAAATTGTCTTAAATGATCTAACATTAGATAAAGAGAGACAAGGTAAAGTTTGAAATTCAAATGAAACGATCAAAGTAAATTTAAACAGAAATATACATAGACGTCTCCTCGTTCACGTTTTGAAAAATTTCAAAATTGAGAGAGAAAAGGTTTGAAACTGTACGCATCACAATGGTGACACTTCGATTGATCGGAGCTACATCCTATATATATATATATACATATATACATAACGTTGCTAGGTGGTATACCTGCTCGCAAGGTTCGTCCGATTTTTCTCTTCTACGCGATAGACTGGGTTTGTCGGTCGTTTTGAAAAAGTACCATCGGAAGTAGAAAGTCACCATTTTCGATTCCGCTGACGCCGACATCGCCAGTCGCCGTCGAGCTGCCTTTTGTTCGACTGATAAAAAAGGAACAAGAGAGAAAAGAGAGAGAGAGAGAGAGAGAGAGAGAGAGAGAGAGAGAGACTAGACACTGGCAATCACGATGCTATCTATACTCGATACTATAACTAACAAGGACGAGAAGGATAGGTATTTTTTACAAATAAATCCTTTTATTTATGTATATATGGACGATTCCACGTGAAATTGACCACTTTTAATCCTCGACCCTTTTCGATTTGGCTGAAACTTTGTTATCATTTTTAACATTATTAAAAACATCTCTCTGAGAATTTGTCGAACAAAATACTAAGAGAAAATTAATGGAAATATTAGAATTCGTATGAAATAAAAAATAGATAGTACGTTCGATCGAAAGAAAATAATCGGAAATATAATGCGCTATTTGAAAGAGTTAATCGGGCATCAGTAGAACCATCTCGGGTTGCTTTTCTTTGCTAGAAAAAAAAAGAAAAAAAAAAGAAAAAGAATATCGGAACAAAAGCTCGGGGCACGTAGTGAGAATAAAGGAAGAGAACTCCGGTAATAAAAGATGCCCTTAAGCGTTTCTCTCTGCAAGGCTAGCAGATAAATACCTAGGAGGCGCGTAGGACGACGCCATTACGATTTCTGATTTGCTTCTTTTCGTGACGAAACTAGAAAAAAAAAAGAAAAGAAAATGGAAAGAATTAGCTATTGGATTCTCCTTTTCTTTTTAAAATAATCTTCAATCTTTTCTCATGAAATATTCTTACCCCAACTGCACATCGCGTAGATGTAGGGGGAGTTCACGTAGTGATTCAGAATCAGTCAGTGTCAGAGAAAGTCAGTCATGTGCTACTACTAAGTAAGTAGTACTACTATTAGCACTACTAACTAAGTAATCTCATGCATCTCGAATAAAATAAATGTGATAATTCTTCAATAATTCATATAACAGATAAAACGATTGATAGTATTTTTATATTTTGATTCTACTTGGTAACAACGCGAAGATATATTCTGGACGACGCGTTACAAATCCGTAAAAAACGCCAATATAAAAAGAAAACAAAAAACAAAAAAAAAGACGAAACAAACACAGAAACAACAAGAAGAAAGAAAAGGGAGGAAAAAGGGAGAATAGAGATGGGGAGAAAATGCGAGGGACAGAAAACAAGAGGGAGAAAAGCACACGCGAAAGCCATTACTCGAAAAAGCTAGTGCGCGTACCACGTTCGGTCTAGGAAGCTCGAGGATGAGAAGGGAAAAAGGGAAAAAAGAGAGAGAGAGAGAGAGAGAGAGAGACAGTCATGGCTTTTCGATTACGAAAAGTACGCGACCGCATTGCGCTTCTACTTCCTCCCGTAATCTCGAAAGACAAGGAAACTTCAACGACGAAAAACGTGTTCGAGAAAAGCTGTAAGTTCTCAATAAAAGTCGTTACTACGACGAGAAGAGAGGATGGGAATGAGAGTGGAAGGGTTTCTAGATTGGTTCGTTTGAAATAAGAAGCGAGAAACCGCAGTCATAATCGCGATTAATATGACACACGCGAGTCACTTCGTATAAAGTTTGCAAGGGCTGAGATCAGAAATTGATGGTATGGGCTTCTTAGGTATATACTTGGAACGAATGGAGATAAAACGCCTTACGTTTCTCGTTCGAGAGACCAAAATCTTGTATAACGCCTGAGGATAATCGTGCGATCGTTTTGGAATATTTTACACCACCATTTTAAAGCCAACCAAGTAACCATTCTTTTTCTTCCTTTTTCCGAACGTGCGGACTTTACCTAAACGTGCTTAACTTTTCACCCTTTTTTACCCTCTCTTTCATCCTGCAACCAGATTTTTCCACATTGCACGAGAAAAATTCGGATCCCTAGCGTCATTCTTCTTTCCTCTAAATAAACTTCTAATAAACTTTGACATCTATAGACAATATCTTTTATCTTTATTTCTTTTCGTAGAACTCATATTTAGGGAAGAATTGATACTTTACTAAGTTATATGTTATTAGACATTGAAGTATTGGTGAAACGATTGAGATAAGATACACACACAAATTGTCTACTTTATTTACTATCTCGATTTAATATTTATTTCTTTCGATATAAGTTGTACGTTTAGGCAAGAAATCTAAGGAAAATATATCCAGACAATTTATATGAAAGAAAAATAATTCTTTAACAGTCATGGACTTTGAATCCTCCTTTACACCGCATTCCTCTGTGGAGCCCTCTCGGATTACTGTTATCTTGTCGTCGTCGCTGAAATTCAACACCCACGTGATATTTAGCTGGTCACTGCTTTACCTTTAGCCTCGTAACCGTATATAACGAGTCTGCTAGCCGGTATATCTCCCACATGTACGTATATAAACGCACGAAAGTATACTTACACGTATACAAAAAGAACAAAAAGAAATAGAAAAAAAGAAGGAAAGAAAGAGATTTGCTGTGGTGTATGAGATAAAGGAGATGAAGACTCTTTTATACTAGATTCAGGGGGGTTAAACGTCTCGCCACCGACCTGGCCTTTTTACCTGGCCAGCATAGAAAATAGGCCGTTTTTTGTCCTTACTTTGTCGCGTCTTCCATGTACTCTCACTCATTTTTCCATATGTTAAATGTATGCGAGAAAAAGAGAAAACTAGAAAATGTTGGCTTTCGTACAAATACACGTGGGACCGCAGCAGAGGAGTCGTCATTTCGCTCGGATTTCTGAAATTTACGATCTTGGAGATCGCCCAACGTCGAAAATATTGTCGGAGATGCGAATGCGTTTTTGCTGGGCTAGCGATTACTCACGAAGAAACAAGAATCTAAGACCTTTTCTTTCTTTCTTTCTTTCTTTCTTTCTTTCTTTTATCCCCTTTGGAGCACGTCGATCGTCTTTGGTAAAAAGATCGATCGAGGCTTTGCAAGATTCATCGCGCTGACTCCGAAGCTATTTCGTCCTCGACTCGTTAAATGTTATCCGTCTTTCTTATCCCGAAGTATAATTTATCGACGACGTAGTCCGAAGATCTCTATATCTCTAGAGAACTAGTATGAGAGAAAGAATAAAAGCTAATCTAAATATCAAACGAGAAATAACAATCGTACGAATGCCGGCTTTTGACGATTGTTGGATCAAATTTGAAACATTTTGTAGATATATAAAAAAGAATTCAAGTGATGATTCTATATGCAGTAATATAGTGCATACCCAAAACTAGTAAAGTACAAAAAAAAATAGTAGATAGAAAAAACAAACGGAGAAGAGAGAGAGAGAGAGAGAGAATCAAAAGGACGCTTTTGTACCGGCGAACCTCGAAAGTGGTGGCACCGATCCAAATCCCATTCGCATTTGCCATAGGAAAATTCATACGGAAATGCAAACTCGATGGACGCTGAAGGGAACGAGCTAGAAGGATAAACACACACAAGAGAGAGAGAGAGAGAGAGAGAGAGAAAGAGGAATATACGACACGCGTATGCGAGCAGCGTACAATGTATTGTTCTACATATATGCATGCATGTATGTACCGTACATACATCGTCCCTTTCGTCAAATTCCTGTCTCTCCTATCTACATATGTATCGTGTTCGCGCATTCGACCCACCTCCGTGTCCTTCCGTGTACCTCTACCATATCCTTTCACGCGGGAACTTGCTTACGTATGTGTGTGTGTGTGTGTGTATGTGCGCGCACTTCTGTGTCCACCGTACGCGTTCGACTTCCAGAATAAGCAAACATTTACCACCGCGATACACGCGGATCACCTTCTCGATGTCGAGTTTACTTTCCAGCTTCGAGCGTACACGTTCATGGACAGCTTACTCTAGGGAAATCGGATTATAAGAGGATTCTCCAAAAGCGACCAACCGATATGCTGTCCTACTTCCTTCCTCTTTTACCTATCAATTAAGATGGAATTCTCCGAAGCTTGCTAACTATCCTGTACCATAACTTCGGACAAATCCTTCGAATAATATTTTGACGCAATACGGGGGATGGATTCTATTTGGTTCTTGTTCCCTATCTCGTCTTTATTTTTAAACTAACCATCGAGCTTTCGTAAAGTCTGGAGGATGTTTGGAACCTGTGCATAGTTCGATTCGTAAATCCGTATACGGATAAATCCTTCTACGATTATAGTTCATAGATGCATATTTTATTTATGTTTCGACTATCTATGGACGAACATCTAAAGCACCTAGAAAAAATCTATCGATAATAACGGATCTCGAAGAATTTTCCTCTTTCTTTCTATTTCTAACTTGAACAAAAACATTTGTCATTATTATCACGATGAAAAACTTGAATTTCGATAAAATATACTATTTATAAACTCTACACATTATTTCTTCTATCGATGTAGGTCATAGCAAGAGAACGTAGTAGTAGTAGTTGTAACACGAAGATCGTTTAAAAAGAGTAATTTCACATTAGCGAAAAGTTTAATAAAAGAACATTTTCGAATCGCATAGTAGCGTTCGAAACATCGCACGTGAAAGGATCGTTAAGCTTCAAAAATAGAAAGACCTCTCAACGAACAGGTACGAACGAACGAACGAACGAACGAACGAACGAACGAATGAACGATCGAAAAAAGATTCAGAGAGATGAGAAATAAGAATAAATCGAGTAACGCGACACGAGGAAGAAGTAGAGGAAGAGAAAACGCGACTGCGGGATGAATGAACGAGAGTAATGGAAGCCTCCTACGTTTTACCACGCGTTGATTTTTTGCTGTCTCCCTTTTAAGAGCGTAACGTACGTGATGCTGATTCTTCTCTCTTTTTCTTCTTTTTATCTCGACGAATTCGCGTGGACCGTGTATGTTACTACGAGTATTATAGATCAATTTCTAGTTGACAGCTTGTGTACGTTATTCTCACGCTCGTAGAAGTCGCATTTGCTTTACACAAAGACGTCTCTCGCCCGTTTCTCTTCTGTCTCTTTTTATAATACAGATATACGAATACGCATACATACACATATACACACTAGTTGTTGTTGTTGTTGTGTTGTGTTGTGTTGTTATACGGTGGTACATATATATTGTGTCGTATTTTCTACACTAGTAGAAAATTGCGACTCCATTGTTATATTTCATACCTAAAGAATTTTCCATTGGCTTCGTTGTCGGTATATTTCAACGAGTTTCGATCAAATATCGAACGGGGTCCCTTCATCCCCTTTTCCCCCACGTAACGACGTTCCCTTCTTGTATACTTTTATCCTTCCGTGTCTTTTTATTTTCGTGGAAGGGAGAAACGGAAGGAAGACTTACTACGAATCCTTACGTGAATGAGATTGAATTTTTCTTCTTTCGTATTTTCCCTAGCATGCTGTAACGATCGTGATTTTTAGTGTACCTGAATAAAAGATATCTCAGTTGTGTTGTGTTGTGTTGTGTTGTATATCAAATAGAAGAATTCTAAAGAACGAAGTAATTCGCAGAAAAAAAAATAGAGAAAAGAGAGAAGATGATTATGTTTTTCGTTTAGAAATTTATAATTGAAATTGTGATGATTTTTTGTTTAAAAATGAAATATTCTTATAAATAATGATATGTTTGTTTTTTTCTCTTCTTACGTAGTGTTAAGATCGTTTCTTTCCCCCCACTATATCGTCCGTTTCCTTTCCCCACTACATCACCGCGTTTCGTTTTCCCACTACATTACAGCGTTTCATTTTTTCAAATCACACCCATACTAAAGAAGTTTTTACTTCAGAAAAACATAATACGAGGTAAAAATATTTCTAATGTAAGATTCGTGACTCTAAGTGGTTCGCGCAAAAGTCGCGAGCAATAGCACCGGTAATAAGTCGTGAAGTTTCCAACGCAGGCATTCGTATGAAAGCTCTACAACGATGAAAGTCAAGAAGAAGAAGAAGAAGAAGAGAAGAGAAGGAGGAGGGTAAGGTTTTGACTTGGGAACGGGCGCGTGTTTGTCGAGCCCTTCTTTTCTTTCGGTCGGCGTGACTCTCCTCTCTTTCTCTCTCTCTCTCTCTCTCGCACTCGTTGTAATGTAAATTCTTGGAGAATTGCGGCGGCGCGCAAATTGCCGCGATAACAACTTCCCGAGACTCGACGAAGAAGACGACGTAGACGTTAAATTAGAACGCGTCGTTGTGATCCTTCTCACCCATGGATACAAGAATATTTCAATTATTTCAAGCAATCAATAATTGTTAAATATTAATACAAAAAGTGGATATATTTTTTGGTAGACAAAATCAATTATATTAGGTCGTCCAACAAGTTTCTTACTTACTATATAGTTGAGAATTTAGTTTAGTCTTTTGTCAACTTTTTTATGTAATCAATGTTACATTTAACCATTTTTCTTAACTTTTGAAATGGATAGTAAAAAGTGCATTATTATTATTTCTGGTATATCAACAAATATAATTTTCAGCAACGAGAAGATTTTCATTTTTCTTTTTAGATATCTGTTAAATTATTTTGTATTTGAAATAAACTTTACTGCAAATCTCAATTCTTGTAATAGCTTCTGTTGAATTTCTTAAGAAGTAATCAATGTATATTACGTTATTCTCTTCTCAAGTTTAACGACCGTCACCGGTCTATTCTAATTCTAAGATGAGACTATAGATCGATTCAAGATTTCCCATACGAAATGTAAACGTAGTTTCGTGTAAGGATCATTTGTGATTCGATATTATGCTACCTGAATATGTTTCCCCTATCTACTATCTAACGACGAAGGGAAGATACAGTTGTCGAGAAATCTCCTTTAAGATCTTCGTTTCGTTATCGATCTCAAGCTGGTATCATCGACTATCGAACGTTCTCTTTGAATTCATATTTGAACTTGCTGTCTCAATGAATGGATTTACTTCTATTTAAGTTTACATTTAGATACGAGAGTTACAATTATATTTCCGATATGTTATCTTATTAAAATTGAAAATTATTTTATGATATTAATACTTTAGAAAATCTTCTTAATATATATAAATTAGGTGTCACGTTGTTTGTCCGCAATGGACTCCTAAACTACTGAACCGATTTTAATCAAATTTTCCATACTGTGTGCAGTTTCATCCAACTTGAAACACATAGGATAGTTTATATATCAATTTATAATCGCAATATTATTTTATTACGAATTATTTGTTTATTAACAAAGAGTCATGATTATCACTGTTAGTTCGATAAGATTCTAACAGATGGGGGTATATGGTAAATCGTTCACTTAAAGTCATGTGTATTAGTTATATATATATAAAAAATATAATTTACAATGTTACATCTCATGTTATATTATTGAAAATTAAAATATATCCGTAATATAATATTAATGGACGTTGACGTTCATATTTTTTGGGGTTATTTTTTTGGAGGAAAAAATCGATTGGAAAACATGGGGTGTGCGTGTGTGTGTATGCGTAAAAGTTGATGAACACGAACGCACTCGCGGTATGGATTAACAGAGAGAGAGAGAGAGAGAGAGAGAGAGAGAGAGAGATAGAAAGTAGTAATACCCGAGGATCTAGACGAGTGTTGTAATATTTTCCAATCTTATCGACGGTCGACGTCAGGTGTTGAATAATGTTGAATAATGGCAACCGACGAAGAGCCCCGAGCGTATATTACTCCGAGGTAAATTACCGAGGCGCAAGTATAATTAGAATCTGATACGTTTGGCCCAGAGATCACGAGGTAGTTATCGTAAATTTTACCTACGTACGTTCGAATTCTACGAAGTGCATATAGTACGTACAAAGTTTTATCTCTCGACATTGGTATTACATATTCCTTTTGCGTATCTATGGCGTGAGTTAAAGAACTTTCTTCTTCTTCTTCTTCTTATTCTTATTCTTCAATGAAATTCATTATAAATAATGATCTTTCCTTTTATTACTATAATTGGATTTTTCTACAATTACAATCAAAATTAATTATATCTAATTATACAAATTCTGACAAAATGTGTTTAACTGTTCATAATACAATACTTCAAATAAATAAAAATAAAATTGAAAAATGGGACAACAATATTCTACAACGATTTTATTACATTTATTTTTACTTTTAATACAGAATAAAAATACTGTAGACAATAAAACAAAAACTGGTGGCACCCTCGTTTGTGAGCGCACACACCGTTTTGTGTTGTTAGAATTGAGCCATGACAAGTATACTCGTCAATAGAAAAATCGTGCTACTTCTCTCCATGACGAGTATACGCGTCAATCAAAGTTAACTCTTTAAAATTCAATCTGTCGTATATTTGTGCTTATCTTGAAAAAAAAATTCTGATCGAACGAAACGACATATGTAGAAGCACAAAAAAAAGAAGAAAAAAAAGAAAAAAACAGAAAGAAGAATATTTCAATTTTTAGCGAGGACGATCGCATCCAATTTTTCTACTGTCAAAAAGAGAATTTCGAAAGAAGTTACCGTTATGAAACATCAACGGGCAAAACGTTACATCTACTATGTGAATTTCAGGTTTGTGAAATGCAATATGACTAAAACAATATAAATATTCGTTATACCTAGGACGATGAGTTTGGACTATATGGTTGGTGGAAATACGAGGGTAAAAAGTACGCGTGCGAATGTTAGCTAGTACGTTTGCGTTACGCACTAGACGTGTGCTAGAAGACAGCAGCAGCAGCAGCAACAGCAGCAACAGCAGCATCACGCTTTAAGAGTAATGGAAAGTTACGTGCATTTCTGTTGTTTGAAAAACGTCACGCGTATTGCTGTCTCTACGGGGGAGGGCAGGGGGGAGAGGGGGAAAAAAATGAAAAAATATATCGGAAGGGAACGATACAAAACTAGTGGATGATTCGTTGTCCTGTAAAAAATATAGATGATACATACTACGTTACCGTTAAAACATGATATATGTTAACCAGAACTACTGGTACTTTTACTAATTGTAAGGTTTGAAAATGCAATGTTGATATCACAATACTTCGTAGGGATTGAAACAAAAAGCAACCCTTTTTGTTCTTGTATATATTCTCTGACAAAGTGGAAAAGAGGATGGAACCGAATTATTGCTCATCGAACGATTATCGATACGAAGCGAGACGAGCCGAAGCGAAAGGATAATAATAATAAAAAAAAAAATAAAAAAAAAAAACGAACGCGAGGGCCGATAACTGTCCAACGAGCGTTAAATTATTATGCAGGATCACGTGTAAGTTTACTACAAATCCTCGTGGTATGATGAAAATCAGAGAGAGAGAGAGTGAGAGAGAGAGACAAATGTAGATAGAGAAGCTCTAATTTTCCGCTCGAAACGTTCATACCGAATTAACCGTGTCGCTGGTTCACGCGAGCGAATAATAATGTCGTGACACGAGGATGCATCAGGTTACTCGATTCTGGAATTAACTTATCTGTATGTTGATACACACCTGAGAGAACGAACACGCGAGAGCGAAGCACGTGCTGTGCTGTGCTGTGCTGTGCTGTGCTGTGCTTGCTTGCTTGCTTGTCTCAAAAGCACTGTCCGTGATGAAAGTATATACTTCACGGTGTAGTAGTATGATTTGAAAATGGATGAACGTCGTTGTGGTCCAAGCAAGAGAGGATGTAACTGAAACTATCTGGACGTCCTTTCAACGTAACTATATACAAATACATACATACATATATACATCGTATTTATACTGTTAGCAACGTTGAAAGTTCCCGTTTAAAACGAGACGCGATAACTATGATACTTATTACCTTTATATCTTTTATTTTGAATCTTTTTCTCTTTTTCATTTCTTCTGAAACGTACGTACGTACGTACGATCCGAACGAACGATTCAAACGACTTTAAATGTAAAACGCGATACATAACCACCACCACCACCACCACCACCACCCACCCCCCCCTACGGTTCGTTCTACGGTTGTTCCGATGAATTATTCACGATGGAATTTTCGATGAGAATTTTTAATCGAATACGTTAGCAGTACGGAAACGATGTTGAATTCGGTGACCGCAAAACTAAGGAGGAGGATTTGGAAAAGATGCTTCTACTACTTTCGTGTCATTAACTTTTCATCGTTGTTACGCACAAAGAGGACAGGGTTTAAGAGAGAGAGAGGGAGAGAGAGAGAGAGAGAGAGAGAAAGGGAAAAGGGCGTTAGGCTAAGCATGAATTATGAACGCATTACGGTTGGAATACGGTTGGGATACAAATTGATTTATGGTCGTGGCGTCGCGGCGCGCATATCTAATATCCCTTGGTGATATTCTTCGGCTCTGGGGCAAAGGCGGGTCAGGGAATACGATTAATCTGCATACTGGATTCTGCGGCAGATTCGCTAATAACGCTTTTATGATATTCCGGCGTGAACTTTCCGGCTCTGTGTCGCCGATAGAAGGAAGAACCCCACCCCTGATGCAACCCTGACGATTGTTTTATTCCAAGACGTCTTTTTTTCTAACATTTTCGAGTAGGTGTTATTAAAAATAGAAAATTACGAGCACAGAGAAAAAGTAGTATAATAATGTTTACGAGTTTTCATTGTATTTTTATTTCCCCGTACGCGTGTTCCTAGGGTACAGAGTCATAGTATTGGGATATCGGTTAGAGATAGAATGGACAATTGAATAAAAATAAAATTGATAAACAAACTAGAAACGTATAAAACACGTTGAGAGATTCCTTCGTGTCTTTTAACGTTGTTTACTACCACCGGCTGCTATTGATTGTTCGTTGAAATATTCAATCAAGTGTAGGGCGTTGTTCGTTGAACAGAGTTTTTTTTTTTTTTTTTTACATTTCGATGAGAGCCCTTTCTATCGATAAACCTTCGAACACGTCGAAGTTACGACTAACGACAATGATATCGATTAATCAGTCCAAATATCTAACTATTTCAGCGAATTTTGTTTAATTCTCTTCCCTTTCCTTTAACATTTGTTCGAGAGCCGCAGTGTACCCTCAGCCACCATCTGCCCTCTCGTTGTTTCAGCCCACCCTTAACTATAGAACGCATTCTGGACGCGATCCGCATGTTAATTACGCGCCTATTTAATTGCAACGGCGATCATTACCAACCGAAATGCCTTCCAATGCAGTTATCCTAAGCATAATGCCATAGAACCAAATCATCGGAATATTTTACCTGCATAACCGACAGAAAATAATTTCGCTTAAAAATACAAAATTAAAAATATACGTACAAGATGCTAATGTCATACTGCTTAGTGTATCTAAGGGTGTTTAATTTATATTTCCTATTAAAATAGTGGCGAATAATATGCGTTTTCTAACCACGAATGGAGTTAGGCCTTTTACTTTCAAAATAAACGGGCTCAGTTATTAGTTTAGATTGGTTTATAGATACTTGCTATATTATTTGATTTCATCTCTCTCATTATATTTTATTATACCAAATTTAACATTATGAAATGTTAAATAAATACGTTATAAAAGTCTTACACACAATGGAAAAATAAAAAATAAAAAAAAAAGGAACATTCTTCCAACTAAAACGTAATCTACGATACTTCTCGCGAAGAAGAAACGTATATACTTATTATTTGTAATCTTGTTCTTTGCTAGAAATTGTTCGATATTAAACCTTTCTTGTCTCTCGTAGTCGTACAGAGCATTGCTAAAACGGATTACGACGAGCTTTTTCTACAAACGGAAGATAGAGAAGACTCTTCCATTCCCTCCTCTTTCTCCTCCTCCTCCTCCTCCTGGTCGTTGTCGAGAGTAAAACACAATATTAACGAAATGTACAAACTTGCTAAAGGTTATCCTTAAGGGAGTTCTTAGACACTCGTGCATCGTAATTAAAATCGGTACCCCTGTTATCTACGCTCTAATTGTTACATAATATTATTTAATTGTAAAAACCAATAAATATAAATGTGTCACGGGATAGTAAAAATAGTTTAGCGATTTATCGAATTAGGAAAACACGATATAGTATCGGACTTTGCAATCTCATCGGCAATTTGCTACGCGAAAACAGAATTAATCAGTTATCGATCCGTTCCGTAGAGAAGAGTCTTTCTTTTCTACTCCTGATGAAGAGACCTATGGTTGCCTACACGCCCAAGGGAAAGTACAAGGTAAAGAGAAAGAACAAGAGGAGGAAGAAGGACTTTGGAAAAGAACAGGAGAGAGATACACGTGACAGAAATGACAAAAAAGGTAATCCTGCCTGACGGAGGCTCGGTCACATGGGAAAAAGAAAAAGATAGAAAGAGAGAGAGAGAGAGAGAGAGAGAGAGAGAAAAGGACACGAACTCAGAGCCATTGACTTCGAAGACCCTGTTTTCTTCCTTCATTCCATGCCACTCTTCTTCATCCCTACCGTCCGATGATTACATCCAGGTCCACTCCATGTTCCCTCTGGTCATCTTTTTCTTCTTTCTTTCTTTCTTTCTCACTTTTTCTCAACCCTACCTCCCCCCCTACCCTCCCTCCCTATTGGCGAGAGAAGTAAAGAGGTCCATGTGTGGTAACTTCGGAGAATAATGTAATTTCTTTTCTCGTCGTTTCGCGAGCCGATTAAAGCAAGCGTTGGATTTATCGAAGATTACGTCAGGGGAACGAACAAATTATGAACCCTATTGATTAACAGTACAACGCAGACGACTCCCTCTTCCCAGTTTCTATCTCTCGATTTATTTTTTCTTTTTTCTTTTTGCTTTTCTTTTCTTTTCTTTTCTTTTCGCTCTGTACGACGACGAGGAGGAGGAGGAGGAGGAGAGTTAATCCGCCAGGGATATACCTCGAAAGCGAGCCCTTTTATCGAGGTCTGCCCTTTTATTTTATTTGTATTTTTTTGTTCTTCCTATTTCTTATTCCCTCGAATATACCTCACAATAAAATTATACTCTTGTCTCGTTAACTCGATTACATTCGTCTATCTTTATAACTACTGTATTCTATCTTGTAGAAATGGAATATCTTTTGAAAAAGTTTCTTTTCTTTTTGTTTTTCTTTTTTTCGTCGTTCGATCGAAACAAGTCAAGGATCTTTTTTTCCTTTTTTTTTTTTTTTTTTGTATTTCTGGATCATTCGTTACCAAATGGAAAATCCGAGTCTGCTCTTTACATTCGGCAAAGGCTGATAACCTTAATGGTCTTTCATAATTGTCTTCGTTGACGGTAGCAAGAGATGATAGAAACGGACTGCGAGAGAGAAAGAGATGAAAATAACAGAACAGAAAAAAAAAAAGGAAAAACAAGGCTGGTAGTCCTGGCTAGCTCGGATTTTGGCACGATGCATTGGTCAGTTAAGGGAATGCACTTTACGCTACATGCGTTGGCAACATTACAAAGCTACTGTTCCCTTTCCCTTCTTTCTATCTTTCTCTCTCTCTTTCTCTCTCTGTCTCTCTTTCTGCAGCTACGGCAATTACTTCTCTCTCTCTCTCTCTCTCTCTCTCTGTCCTAATTTGAAATTCTTTAACTCTGCTTGGATACGTTTAGAGAGAGGAACACAAAATTACACATGGTTTGGTTAGATTAAATGATAAAAAGAACAAAATTTTACATGTCTGGGAAATTAACAAAAATGGGGATGAAATAAATTGTTCTTGATATGCTAATAAAATGCTACTCTAATTATTATTATTATTATTATTATTATTAATGGTGTAAGTTTGATAAAGCGAGAGCAAAAGTGAAACAACGTTTTTGTGTCGGTCAATTAAGAATGAAATGTTAAAAGGAGCTTTGATCCGTCTTTGATCCATCGATTCAATATCGAGTACATATTGTTAATTGAACGAAGGTTTGTGTTAAAAAGAAAACGAACATCCCAAAAAAAAAAGAAAAAAGAAATCAAAGCGTGAACTAAAAGAGAAATATATAATAAGGAAAGAAATTGTTAAAGGGAATAAATGGTGAAACTGAAATGTCGAGCTTTGTGTCTTCATTCCAAAACATCGAAGGAAAATATAGAATAAAAATAATATAAACGTGTAAGGGTTGAAAAAAACAAGGAAAAGGAAAAAAGGATTCTCTCAGTTATGTTTCTATCGAAAGGGATAAAAATAAACTCACTGAACGAAGGGATTCGTGTTTTCCAAGAGTTCGCCTCGTTAGACGCCAATTTTTATTGACAACTCGAGGATTTTTACAGTTAGGCGTAACAGTGGAGCATGGTCGACGTTTTACCGTTTACGTTTTCCCCTCTACAATTTGCTGTACTCGTTTTTGCCAGAAATGTTTCGTCTCCCATGGGTGTACGTGGTGTATCCAGTGTTACAATTTGTTGTACTTTTTTACGGTTCCTCCTCGAATCTCACCCTACCTACACCTCTCGCCTTTCAAACGTTTCCTTTTTTTCTTTTTTTGCTTTCCTTTTTACAATGTCCCCAGCGCAAGTGTCACATATATATATTCTTTTTCTTTTATGCGTTCACCTCCCCCGATTCCTGGTATATTTCCCTTGTTATCGTTAGAAAAAATGAAAAAATAAAAAGACCTGTTCGACAGGTATAGAGAAAGAGAAACGTGCCAATTTTCTCAAACAGTTGTTATTCGTCGATTTAAAAACATCGTGCAGTTTCATGCGAATGTTAGATCGCAAAAAAAAAAAAGAACAACATAAATAATACAACGATGGGGAAATACCACGGGGATCTTTTTAAATAGTCGCAAAGAAGACTGTAAAAGACACGTTTCATTTGTTAGTCTCTTTTTGCGGTCTCACGTTATTTAAAAACGTTATTAGAAGACGTTAATTGGAAAAAGGAAAGAATGTTGCAAATGTATATAAAAAGAGGGCGGGCGGGCGTGTGGGGGGGGGGTGGGGGTCAAATTGAATTGCAAGATAAAAAGAGTGGATATAAAAGAATTCGAAAAAGCCGTCGAAGGGAGTAAAAGTAAAAAAGCAAAAAAGCAAAGAAACGACTCCCATTCTCGCAATTCGAAAGCGAGAAATCCGAGTATTCTCGCAGCGTGACGTAGATTAAAAGGTAGAAGCCAATCTAGGGTTGTTCGTTCGTTGGCGTTCGATTAATTTCGTGCCACTATCGTTTACAACGGCTCGAGTGAAATTTCGACTTATTAAAAAATTCACGGCACGCCTTGAGCTATCATCGGCCTTCTCTCTGATGAGAGTTAATTCGTACGGGTGTGTGTGTGTGTGTGTGTGTGTGTGAAAGAAGAATCGTATACTTGTATCCTCAACGATAGGATCCTTCTTTCTTCTTTCCAACGCTTTGATCACGGAATCATGCCTTTGTTCTTGGCAGATCCCTTACGCGTATCCCTCTTGTAAATCATTCAAACACCTAGCCGATCCTTTTATGAAACGTTCGCATGGCCGAGAGTCCGGTACCGAGCCGGCAAATTAATTTGCATCTTGACAAAGTGATAAAACACCAGCGGAATTATTCATGCGTTTTAACATAGTGTAAGAGAAGAACCAAAAAAAAAAAAGAAAAAGATTGGATAGAAAGGTTTTACAAGATTGTTCCTTTCAAGTTAGACTTGGAATTACTTACGAAATAAATTAATATAAATGTAATCGTGATAAACTAAGTTTCTCATATTGACAAATGACAAATTAAAAAAGAATTGATAGGAGAAAATCCAGAGAGAGAGAGAGAAAGAAAGATGGTTTGTTTAAACTCGACTTGAAAAGAAAAAAGTACAAGGATAAAAATAACGAGTATATCGAAATAGACGATATCGATACCTATATGGAGCACGTACGATGTAACTGGCGTTTTATCGAGCATGCCGAAAGAAATCCGGATGGCGAAGATGGCTCGGCAAAAGCCACTTATGAGAAAACTACGGTGTGCGTTGAGGTTTTATTGTGTAACTTTGGAATCCGTCGTCGTTCGTTCGCCGTTCCGTAATCCGCTCGCGAAGTCGACGAAAGAAGAAGAAGAAGAAGAAGAAGAAAAAAAAAAAAAGGGAGAGACGGAAGAATGTGATACGCTTTGGTCCAGCAGCACGTCGTGAAGATTTAACGAAGGCTTAACGAGTCCTGTCCCGACTCGAACGAACGAACGAACGAACCAACGTCCCACTGTGTCCTCTCGGATTCCACTTCCTTCCTTCCTTCCTTCCCTTTTTTTTTTATCCCCTTTTTATCTTCTTCTTCTTCTTCTTCTTTTAATTCATCGCGTTACTCTTAAAATACCCTTTTTCTTTTTTTTTTTTTTTCATTCTAGAAAAATTTCATTAATAATATTTAACAATTTATCTTCTCGCAATATAAAATATATAAAATGGTTGATTTAATTAAAAATAATAAGAAAGACTAAAGGATAAATTAATCAAATATAATTTTGTATAATTATATAATGTGTTTACCGTTTAATTATAAATTATTACGACAAGTGGATAAATAAGAGATGAAAGATTTTTATTTGATAAAATAAAATGAGACATATACTATATATATATATACGGCAGACGTTTCGAAAGAAAGGTTCCACTGTGTTTAATTCGTACTTATGAATTCAACGAGATACGACGACTCGGTAAAATGTGATTTTTTTCTTTTTTTCTTTTTCTTCCTTCCTTTCTTTCTTTGTAATAGAAAGTAAGCGGTGTTGGGTTACCCTCTTGAGATTTACACAAAGTCGCACAGGTGGGACTTTGAAAATAATTAACAATTGTTTGTAGATAATCGAAACAAGCCTTACTTTAAAAAATGATAAACACATAGAATACTTTTATTTTCCTTCTTATCCTGACAATTCAATTTGCGTTTATCGATAATAATAATAATAATAATAATAATAATTCTATAATTTCCCGTAAAAGCATGATTGTGTTTCGTGACGCGGAATAAACGTGGGAACATAATTAATTCTATTGTTAAACGATTAAACAAATCTTTGCATCAATATGCGCATTTAATTTTAACGTCGATACACAATTCTTCTTTCAACAAAAACAATTTCTTTTATCATCGTTAAGCAACAAAATGTAATAAACATTGTATATATTTTTTTTATAATAATTATACAAACACAGATATATATATATATATATATATATATATATATATATATATATATATATATATAAATGAAATTAATAATTAAATATTATTTTATCAGTTGTTGCACAAGTACACATATTCATTTTACATACAATGTGTTCGTATTCTGTAAAAATAACGCGCACGAAATAAAACGTACGATAAAAGTAAACACAATTTCAGTAAGCGACAGTTTTATAGTAGTCTCTTTACATTTTCTTCCAATTTTTCTTTGCATTATTCTCTCTCTCTCTCTCTCTCTCGACAAACTAAACATGCAATTTCTTTGGAATATCAATCGTAATGATAGAATATCGATTGAAATTCACGTACAAATTGAATAAAATATCTACGATTCCATCACAAGATTTGGTCGTCGTATTAAAAAAAAAAAAAAAAAAAAAAAAAACCCGCAAGAAAAAGCTTATAGAAATTGTCAAATAGTATCATATTTCAATTTTGTAACGTCATATTTAGTTCCTGTGTAGTTCTTCTAGGAGATCTAGTTTGTGTTCGTTCGTTCGTTCGTTCGTTCGTACGTACGTACGTTCTGGCAAGTTGAAAAATGTTGAAAAGAAGTTGGAATAGGTCGAACGAATTATTAGACTCAAACGAGATAGAGAGATATCGGATAAACGTCGTAGAAAAGTACATTAAGTCGAGAGGGTCGATATAGAATCAAGAATATCCAGGATTATCTGAAAAATCCTTCTATTTTTTTTTCTGGGTTTTTTTTTCTTTCTTTCTTTTTTTTTCTTTGTCAAGTACCCATTTGCATTTCCTTCGAGTTTAGCCTCGTGCCGATACAAAATGGGACGACGATATTGATTTTTTTTTTTTCGTCGCGTAAAAAGATTTTACCATTCGTGGAAAAAGGAAAAATAATGTCGTTTGTATTAACGAGAAATACATACACATAGAAATCCGATAGAATTCTCTTTTTCGATCCTGTACGCGATGATGAACGATTTCCTTCCTTCGATTTCGTGAGTTTACCTAGTACAGTAAAAGTATCCTATAAATTGTATTGCACGATAAGTATTTTAACTTTCATTGGATATTTTCTAAAGAAAAATATAAACACAGGGATAGACAATATCGGAATACGATACAATAGAGAAAAACAATCGATTCGTTGGTCAAATCCAAGAGGAAAGACAACTGGGAGGGGAAAAAGAAGAAGAAATAAAAAAAAGAAAATTGATAAGAAAATGGTTTGGAAAGTAAATCGAAAAAAAAAAGGAAGGAAGGAAGGAAGGAAGGAAGGAAGATAAAGTGGCGAGAGAAAAATCGAATAAAAGCATAGAATTTGTCGTGTTTTTATTTTGTCGATCAGTCAAGACGTTATGGGTTATAGAAAGGGATGGTGAGAGAGAGAGAGAGAGTAGTAAGAGAGGGATCTACAGTGTTGGTGGTTAAATGGAATATTGAAATAATCCGTAGAAGAGGACTTAAAAAGAAATAATTTTGACGAGCAACGTCGTGTCTTTTCATTTCAGTTGGAAAAGAACGTAAAAAGCTCTCTCGATCTTCTCTGTGGAGCTTAGGGACGAGCTTAGGGCCGAGAACGAGCCCAGCACCTTACACGCACGAGTTGCCTGAGCCGCAATCAATAAGAAGAAGAAGGAATTGCTATGGCGATTGGTTCGAAGGGAAATGTTGAACGAGGAGGATTCTGCATCCATCATCGACGCGTAAATAGGACAGGGAGGAAAAAGGAACAAAATGAAGAATAGAAAAAAGAAAAAGGAAGGACGGAAGGAAGGAAGCAAGGAAGAAGAAACGTGTATCCTCCAGGTTCGTTGCTTACGAGTAACGATGACACGATGAAAAGAGAAAGATGGAAGAAGATATTCGATATCGTGGAAAAGACTCCTGAGACCTTCGACGTTCCTAACAAGAAGAATATTTTTCTCAAAGGCCTTTACACCGTGTCACATTTTTTCCTTTCCATTAGTTTTCCCAACAAGAGACAAGGCGTGGGTAAACTTCGCGAGTAGCTTTGTTTATCTATCGATATATTATAATACAATTCAAATTGGAATACAACGTAGAAATGTCAAAGAAAAACGAGCTGTATATCAAAGAAACTTTATATGTAACAACAGCAAGAAAAATCTAACTGTAAAATGAAAGAAATAAAGATAGAACAAAATGGAAGGAAAACAAGATTTAGGGTTACTCACCGGTAACCTTAATGTGATAGGGTAACTGAGCTCGCCACGTGTCCTGCATTTTTCGATCAGGAGCAACGCATCTGTACTCTCCTGCTTCTTGGTAGACGACTCGGTTTAAGAAAAGACGTCCTGGTCCACCCACTGGATCCATTCCAGGTCCGTGACCCCAGCATCCACCGTCGCATTCGAGAGTCACAGCACCACCGATCTGCACCTCCTTCCTCCTCGAATCGGTAGCTTCCCCGTTCAGTGCCTCTGCTTCGGTCTCGATATCTGAATCATCTAAATGCCATTGATTTAAATCTCTCGACGAGCAGCGAAGAACGTGTACCCTCCACCCACCTCCTCCCCCCTCACCTCACCTATACTTCCTACCAACCACGTAACATTTGCATTAGAAAATGGAGTAGGCTAACTTATGGAAAACTCTATCCTCGAGTAATAATATGGTTCGCCAATATAAAAGGAAAATATACTCTCGTAGAAAATGAAAAATATTGAGTGCACCTTCCTTGTCGCTCCAATAATTTTCTAAAACCTTTCTTCTTTCTCTCGTTCGGAGAAAATAAGAAAACGGAAAAATAAAGAAAGAAGAGTCCATGAAGGAGAAAAGCTTAGGAAGAAGCTTTCACATAACAGCAGCCAAGGTCCAAATCCTATTCCAGTAGGGTGAAATACACGTCGAGTGTCGACAACGGACCTCCATTCTCATCGATATCAACGCTATCCTTCGGCATCAGGAACCAACCGCACGTACGAAGGATAAACTCGGAGCAATGGTTTTGCCCATTCCTTCTCCATCTCCTCTCCTCCTCCTCCTCCTCCTCTTTCTCCTCCTTCTCGCGTGCCGAGTTCAACGAAATCCTTTCTATACGACGATGAGGCCGCGATTCTGGAACCCCCCTTCCCACCCCTCCACCACCTCCTTTTCCGATTCTACCTACGGAATTATACGACTACGATCGTTTGCTCTTCAGCTAACGCTGTGTCCACAGGAAGAACAGAGTGAAATTAGCTATCTTTCTCTCTCTAACTTTCAGTACTTGAGAATTAGAGAACCAAGTTGGTACGTTGAGAATTCGCTCGAGACGATGAAATAAGAAAAACGAGAAAATATACTATTCCGGGATGTGAGGAGTGTAAAGAGTACGACGAGAGGAAGGAAAAGAGTCCTTTGAGTTAGCAAGCTGATCCTTTGGCTCATCCTATAGCAAAACAAAGGGATCAAAGTACTCTGGCTGAGACGATAGGAAGGTGGTATTCTAACTTACCACCTTTTCATTCTTCTTTTACGTTTCCTTCATCCTTTACAACTCGTTTGTCCTTGCAGTTTGTACGGAATTTGATGATGGCAAATATACTAGTGAAGATAATAAAAAAAAAAAAAAAAAAAATACAAATAAAAATTGAAGTACATTCAATTTAGTCTACAACATATCAACTATGATTTTTCTTTGAATATAAACATAAATTATTTATTTATAATACGTGAATTTATTTAGGGGGACTCGAAAAGTAATTCAAATTTTTCTTTGCTAGCGAAAAACACAAACTAAATGTGAGTGATACTCATCCAAAAAATTTAGATTAAGTACTTTTCGGTACTCCTAAAATAATTGAAAGGGTTGAATACGATTTTCTATGAAATACTTTGACAATGACTACGGTTGAATTTGTCGAGAATTAAAATTTGAACATGGAGGTAAAATTAGTGATGATAGGAAGAAATATGCAATCGTCGTTAGAACAAATGTAATTAGTTTAGTGAACGTTATTGTCGTAGTTCGCACGTGATTCGAAATTTAATCCGTAAGCGCGTATCATAGTAACGTAATCCATGGATAAGTAATCCACGAGGAGATCCGTATGGGACGGAGTTATCCATGTAATCGATAATTCCCATCGTGGAGTAGTAGTTAGTTTACAGGCACTCGCGAACCATCCAAATTGCGTAGAGATTAGGTACTCGGAAACCCGTATCCCGGATCGTCGGCCGAGGAAACACAGACGAGAGTGGAACCTACCCATGGATATAGAACTAGAGAATGAGAGACTGAGAGAGACTGAAAGAGAGAAAGAGAGAGAGAGAGAGAGAGAGAAAAGAGGAATGAGAAGGTTGGAAGAGCTTTGAGATGCAAGGGTCGCGTTCTGGTTATAACGAGACTGATTCGAGACCAGGTAGGAAATTTGCAAATTTTCACGACGAGGCACGGATAATTTCCGGTTGGCTCGGTGGTTTCCACCCTTGACAAATGACTGTGGTTTCCGGTTATCGGTCGACGCGACGACTAGCTTCGCATTTCGAATCAGCGAGAATCTATCTCTCTATTTGAGAATTAGAATAGCCAAAATACGAAATAAAATCTCGTTACGAGACCAAATGAAATACTAAAAGATCTATCAAGGAACTCAGATGATTTTTTTCTTTACGAGTTAACTCATCGATATGTGTACCTATTTAGGTATACTATAAAGCACTTAGTAAGTTATATTTTTTGATTTTTCTTCACATAACTAAGCTCAAAGATCCAAACGATGTAACGATATATATATTTGATAGGTATCAAATTAAAAAAGGGATAACAATTTAGTCTTTCCCTACTGTTTCTCAGAGCTTAATTTCTGATTTGCACATTATATATATATATATATATGTATATATTGGAATCATCTCGTTGAAGACAACTTACTACCTCTCCAATTATCGCTACACACTAGGAATTGCTTTCCATACATTGTGCTATCTCCGCGAGAGCTTACTGGTCACTAATAAGCGAAGAGAAGCCGATAATACGAGAGCCGTACGTTCGAGGATTAAAGTATTTCGAGTAGTAGTAGACGTAGTTAGCGAGGGGTTAATAGATAATTCCTCCTCCTTCGATAGCGTACGGACCATACGATGTATATCGATGGTGGTGGTGGTGGTAGTGGTGGTGGTGGTGGTACAGTCGTGAAATGACGATGCAAATGACGAGATGAGCTTGCAACGTGAATAGATATTCACGTTTCATCGAGTACTGGGGACGAGCTTGATGTAACCATTTAACGAGACTTTGGTTCTCTCTCCCCATCCCTTTCCCTATTTCAAGCTGCGTTGATGATCGATCGATTAATTCTATGATACAGTAACGTTTTACTCACAGCGAACGTTGAGGAAATAACCGATGCTGGTGAAAATCCCGAGCATGTGTCGAGTATAACATTTGTACCAGCCGCTCTCGGCACGAGTGATTTTTGTAAAGTTCAACCATCCGTCATCGCTCTGCTCGACGGGAAGTAGTCCATTGTCTGAAACACGAGTGAAAATCTTCTCAATACAGGGACGAATTAATACTATATATATATATATCTTAATACTAGACTTTGTGTTAACATTGCAAAAATTTAGAAAAAAACAC